>NC_085925.1:0-321853 GCF_035222485.1 Podospora pseudoanserina
CCCTACTATTATAGAATACTTAATATCCGATACTTTTATTCGTACGAGTAACCGACGTATTACCGCTACTTTATTATCTAATGTAATCCCGTACTTCTAATAAAGTACCTCGATATTTTCCTTAAACTAACCTAACCCCCTTTTTTTAATTATAATTAACCCAATAATAATTTTATCCAGTATAAATAATTCCTCCTTAACTCGTAAAATTAATTTTTATTTTCCTTTAGCGGTTCCTACCGCCTATAAAACTTTCGAGGAACCTTACATTTATTATACCCCTAGAAACCCCTATTTAACTTTCGTACGGTATTTAAATTTAAATCCCTAACCCTTAAAAACTAATCGCCTAACTTTATACTTTTCTTTTAAGCCTATTTATTTTCGAGTAAATCCTTTAATATATGTAGCTTTTTTAACCTATTAGGAAGTTTAGTTAGTTATAAAGTATTTCGTACGATACTATAAAATCTATAGGCCGGCGATTACTGGAACTCGTACCGTATATATTCCTTCCCGGACTTAATATATTTCAAAAAGTAAATTATATAATATACCTATAACTATAAAAACGCTTTAGTTATAACTTCTATATTTCGTATAATATCTTTCCTTCTTTCCCGCTCTTTTATAGTAACCCGCCGTTACTTTTTTTTATTAATAACTATATCGAAAGCTTCTTTATCTATAGCCTCCGGGGTTACCGTATAATTTAACCTATTACCCTCCTCCTTTTCCCGCATATTTTCCGTACGAGCTATATTAAAAAACCGCTCTTTATATAATTTATATAACTCCTTACCCTCCTTACATCCGGCCTTATCTATCCGCCCGTTTATTATCCGGGAAAAAATAATCTTATAGTATAGGTTACTATCCTATATAAAATACTTTATTTTTAATAATACTAAATTTATAGCTCCGGTAATTAACTTTCTGGCCGTACGATTTTTTATAAAAGAAAATAACCGATTTAGCTTTTACTCCGTCTCTCCCGGCTCGTCCGCTTTCCTAAATAAAGTCCCTTAATATCCTTAGAAACCCGTTATAGAAAATATATTATACGTTTGGAATATCGATATTAGTATTTAGGGCGGACGTAACTATAATAGTATTACCGTTTTTAATTTACCCTCGTACGATCTTACTTTTCTAAATACTATTTTTTATATTATTATAGTATACCGGATACTTAAGTAAGTATAAAAAAGCTTTAATAAAATAAATCGAGGGAAAATAAATAATAATTTTTGTATAAGGGTTACGGTTACCGATAAACTTAACTTATTAATTAAGGGCTTAGAGAATAGCCTCTTAATTTTTATATTTAACTATAAAGTATTTAATATTCGACCGGGATATAATAGACCGTACGATAATTACTTTTTATAAATTAAAATATAAACTTTTATAAAACCTTAATAAGTCCTAAGGTAGGAAGGTAGCTATTAGGAAAATTAATTACGTTCCGATTAAAGCTATATATTAGCCGATTTACCGGAGGAGTAATCGAAATTCGTATAACGAATTTAAAATAATATAATATTCATTAAAAATAATCCGGTCGAGCTATTATTATACGTTAAGCCTATTAATAAAGGTTTTAAACGTTTTAATAGTAAAGGCCTTTAGGGTTATAAAAATAACCTAATTAATTAAAACCCTTTTAAAGCTTTAAATCGTATAACCAATCTTTATTTCCTTATAACGCCGGGCTATATCTTTTTATAGTATTATAAAAGGAGAAATAATAATAGTAACCTTATCTTTCGTATAATAAGTTAGAAATAAAAAAATAATACTTTTTCTATTCTCTATCCCGGTAATATAAAGGATTAGGTAAAACCCTCGTATAATAAATATTAGTATTTCGCGTTAATTACTTTTAAAATTAATATTAAAGTTATTAAATATTTAATAGAAATAGCTTTTAATATTAAAGTTAGCTAGGTACTGGAGTCGTTTTTATCGTACGGTATAATATTAGTTTTAAAAGAAGTTAATTTTAGTTTATTAGAGGGTTAAAGTATTGTCCGAGCCGAAAGTAAATAGCTAATACTATAATTAATTAAGCTTTATAAACCACTATTATTATACGGTATACCCTAACCTTCCTTAGTTAATATACTTAGTATATACTATTCCGGTAATCCTTTCCAAATAGTTAGTTTAGGCTATAATAATAGGATTAAAGCCCTTATTTTCGTTATCCTCGTCGTAACTAAAATTAGACCCGTTATAATTATCGGACGACGGTACTATCTTATTTTCTAATAAGCTTTTTAGGATAAAATAAATAAGAAATTAATAGGTAATATCTATAGTAATATAACGCTAAGGCCGAATATTAATTTTAGATCCGAAATAACGCTTTATATATAATAAAAGGGCCTAGCTAACTTTATTGGATAACTATTAGTTTTTTAAGTTACCGGAGGATATATTTAAATTAATTACCCTAAACTCGATATTTTTAGACGGTCGTATAAATTTAGAATCCTAAAAGAATAAGGTAAGGGTAGAGGCTCCGTCGAGCTAATATTATAAACTAAAGTAAAAGAGGTAGATAAGTTAAAAGTATTATACGACGCTTATATTTAATTCCCTTAGGAAATAACGGTAAATAACTTTAAGCTATCCCGTATAGTTTAACCTTTTATAGTACCGTAATACGATTATAATTATACCGTATTAAATAAATATATTTTTAAGCTCTTTAACCGGTATATTATAGACCTTTATACTTAAAAGCTTTATTGTATAAGGCGGTAACCCTAATAATAAATAAATAGCAATAAAAAGAAAGGATTAAAGTTTATTTACCCGGTTTAAGTATAATTAGGCCTCGGTCGTATAATAAATATAATTATTACCCTCTTCTCTTAACTAAAGTTAAGTAAGGAATAGATTTTCGGTAATTCGTTATATAATTTAATTTTAAGGCCGCTAAAAGTATATATTATTAGGATCGGAAAAAAAGGAATACCTAATCTTATTCTAGCTTATATTATCCTTTAAATTATCCTAGGGAATCTCCGGGATAGGAACGTCCGATATTAATAAAAAAGTTAGGTCTTAGACCGTACAATTAATTTTATTAACTAAAATATATATTATCTCGGCCAGGGTATTAATAGTAGTAGAGATATCCTAGTATATAATAGTAGTATCGTTAAACGTAAGCTTATTTTCGGATACCGTAAAGCTATTAATCGTTATACTATACGTATAAGCCTTTAAAACCTAGTCTATCGGTATAAAGTAATTACTTTAGTAAACCCTAATTATAAACCTCGAGACTTTAAAGTAAATAATATTAAAGAGATTTAGCTTTTTACTTACCTTTTCTAGCTAAATAAACTTGTAAAATAAGTATTATACGATAAAGGCCCTACCGAGGGTAACGATAGTAGAAAAGAATAATATAAAATCGGACGGGGTATACTACTTTCTATTATCTTTTAAGGCTATAATAACTAGGGTAAAGAGGAGAGCGCTTTCGTACGACGACTGTAAAAAAGAATAATCTAAAAGTCTAATAAGAAAATTAATAAGTATTTAATCTAATAACTTTTATCCGGCCTTATCGCTACCGTAGTAAAACTCCTATACTATTTATATAATAATCTTTAAACTTTTAGTCTAGCTAGCGTTTAAATTATACGGTAGTCGATCCTATTAATTCTAACTCTATATACAGTAAATATACCTAAAAATCGTTTTTTAAATAAAAAAATATTTCTATATTATATAAGGGGCTAGGCTATTACTATTAAAAGGCTTAAAAGGTTTTTAATTAATCGTTTTTTTATTAACTTTAAATAGAACCGGGTAACCGACTTTATCGGACGACGATCTTATTATTATATCGGTAGTAACTTAATTAATTCTCTTTTAGATTTTTTAAAGTACTATAAAAGTAATTAAGTTTTTACTATCTAACTATCTTTCGTTTAGGTTAAGAGAAGTCGTACGATATAAGGCTTGCCGGTCTAAAAACCTAAAGTAATATACCTAATTTATTTTATTTAATTAAGGATTTAAAGCTAATCGTCCCTTATTTACTATAATAGTTATTAATATTTATTAAAGGGTTAAATTAATTATATAATAAAATATTATAAATTACTTTTTTTATTTTTAAGTTTATTATACGAGGTCGGGACTCCTAATTACCGGCTTTATTAATCGTACTTTAAAATATCCGGTAACTAATCGGCTTTTAAAGAAACGCTAATAATATATTTTAATTAATTAAGGTCCTTAATATTATTAGGCAGCCTTAATATTTCTTCCTTTTATATTAAAATTAATTTAATTATATTTTATATAGTAATACTTTTATATTACCCTTTTAATCCGTACGATATAAACGTAAGTCTCGTACTTTAATTTATTAAAAAACGGCTTTTTTAGTTCTAGAATTAGGTTAATTACTATAGGAGGAAGTATAAAGTTTATAAAGTTTTATTATTTTCGAAAGACGGCTAATAAATTATTATATTTTCGTACAATACCTAGTTTATCTATAACTATAATATTTTTATAGGACGTATAAAGATAAATAAGTACTTTATCTATAAAAATAGTTACCTTATATTTCCTATAAACGAGAATTTAAAAGCAGGGGATATAAATAAAAGGTTTTATTTTAATATAATAATAATAGTAATATAATTGTTATATACGATACGAAATATTATTAAATTAAAGTTTATTACTAATTTTCTTTTCGTAAAGGATACCCTATTAAAAGTAGAATAGATTACGTATAAGTAGATAAAGGGAGTACGGTGTGGTTACCGGAGTCTAGGTCACGTACGATAATTAGGAAAGTAATAGCGTACGATTGCCGGGGTTTAGATCTTTAACCTTTTCTTCTAAATCCCTTAGTAGGCTAGCTATATAATAGAGCCTTATTATTCCGATCTTAGAGTCTAGCTCCCGTACGGTATCGAGGAACGCCTGGGCACGAAGGCAGTGGCTTGCGGTTACGAGGGTCTGGCTCCCGTACGGTATCTAGAGACGCCTGGGCACGAAGGCAGTGGCGTGCGGTTGCGAGGGTCTGGCTTCCGTACGGTATCTAGGGACGCCTGGGCACGAAGGTAGTGGCGTGCGGTTGTGAGGGTCTGGGTGTTTAAAAGCAGATCTTTTCTTCTAACTTCCTCGACCGGCTAGCTATATAACAGAGCCTTGTTATTCCGATCCAGGAGTCTGGCTCCCGTACGGTAGTCGGGGCATGCCTGGGCACGAAGGTAGTGGCGTGCGGTCGCGAGGGTCTGGCTCCCGTACGGTATCTAGGGACGCCTGGGCACGAAGGTAGTGGCGTGCGGTTGCGAGGGTCTGGCTCCCGTACGGTATCCAGAGACGCCTGGGCACGAAGGTAGTGGCGTGCGGTTGCAAGGGTCTGGCTCCCGTACGGTATTCAGGGACGCTTGGGCACGAAGGCAGTAATGTGCGGTTGCGAGGGTCTAGGTGTTAAAAGCAGACCTTTTCTTCTAACTTCCTCGACCGGCTAGCTATATAATAGAGCCTTATAATTTCGATTAAAGCGTCTGGGTTCCGTACGGTAAGGTTTAATTAAAAGATATAAATATTTGGTTCTTAAACGGTTTTATAGTAGGCCTATCGTACGATAAAATAATATAAATATTATATAATAGTATTAAAATATTATATAATAATTATCCGGGGTTTATAAAGTTATCGGTTATAGGTATTATCGTTTAAAAAGTAATATAATCTTTAGGTATAATAACTAAGCGGTATATACTATTTTAAAGTTTCTTAAAATACGGATTTAATTCTTATTAATATTTTTTTTTAATAAACTTTTAATCGTATAAACCAATCGACTTTTGTTACAGTTAAGCCAACAGGCAGGACGGACTATATGCGGGGCACAAGACGCACAGACAATCGCTAGTAGGACCAATCAGGGCAAGGCTACGCGATTATAAGCAATAGACTAGGAAGACACAGTAATCGCGGCAATATAACTAATAGGGAGTTATAGAGGATTATAGCGATTATTACGATTATTAAAAATAAGCGGAATAATTACTATAATTAAGGCTTAGCACGAGGTCTATATATATAGAAGAACTAACTATATAAATAAATAGTTCCGCAGTATATAATTTAAACTTATATTTACGGTATTTAGTATTTATATTAAAATATTTTATTATATACTATTTAGCTATACCGAACTATAATTATTTAGAAGTGCCTTCGACTAATATCCCTTTTAGAGGTTCTAAATAGGGGTTTATTATACGTTATATACTCACTTTAACTTTATTACGGATAAATTAAAAGTATTTTTTTACTACTATAGCCGGACTTAAGAATATTTAGATAGGAAGCGTCCTACCTAGCTTAAGTAGCGAGGGACCTTTTACTAGCATTAGACCTGCACTTACTACTATAGAACAGGTCGTTAAGCGCCTTAAGGAGCTTAAGGAAGAGGCTTAGTAAACCCGGGAGTAAATTATTACTATTATAACCGCATTTAAATTAACTATTAAGTTCCCGGTACCGGAGCGCTATAGAGGAGAAAAGGCAGAGCTTAAAGGATTTTTAATTTAACTTAAAATCTATTTTCGTTATTACCTAAACTAGTTTACTAACGAAGAATTAAAGGTAATCTTCGAGGCTACTAAATTTAAGGATAGGGCTCTCGCGTAGTTTAAGCCTATCCTCGATAACTACTATAAGTAGGAGCCGGAGGATTAAAAAAAGATTACCGTAGAATACTTCGAAAGCTATCGTATCTTTAAAACTAAGCTTAAGAAAGTATTTAGGGAGTATAATAAAGTAAGGCGCGCGTAGGAAAGGCTTATAAACCTACGTTAAACGTACTTAGCGGCTAACTATACGGCTCTATTTAAAATCGATAGCCTACGTAGTACTATTAACGATAAAAGGTTAATATAGTTTTTCTATAACGGCCTTAAAGAAAAAGTAAAAAATAAGTTATATAAAGAGTTAAAGCCTAATACTATCGATAAGTATATCGCTATAGCTATTCGGATCGACGATCGGTAGTTCTAGCGGCGTATAGAGAAAAGAGGTAGTAAGGGTTATTACAGTAATAATAATAATAAAGGATATTTCGGTAATAACTATTTTAATAATAAGTAAAAGAGAAAATACTTTAGTATTAGCTACTCCGGCATTATATACGTAGGACCGATAAAGGTCGACGCTATATAGTAATAGAGACTATAAAGCCGGGGCTAAGGTAAAGATAACCTTAAGTATTTTAATTACGGTAAAGTAAAATACTTTAAAAAGAACTATAGGGTACCTAAACGGCTCGGATAAAAGAAAGAAGTCGCATTAACTATTATATTAAAAGGACCGAGGGTTATAGAGGTAATAGCTATCGGGTACTAATAAGGTAAAGCGGTAAGCTCCGAAGAAAACTCTAACTAGTACGTTAAATAAGAAGATATAGAGTTCTAGGAGGTAAAAGAAGTTCTGGAAAGGCTAAAGGTAAAGTATAAGGAAAGAGATCTTTAGATATAAGTATTATAGGATTAGCTAGTATAAATCGCTATAGAAGTTACTACGGAGGTTACTAAAGACAAGGGTCTTACGTAAGGACCTACTAAGTAAACGATATTAAAGAAATAATATAGTAAGTACGGAATTACTATCTTATAAAATATATTATAGCCTATAAAGCTTTTATATAAGAGCTAGGAAAAATATTAGAAAAGTAGGAAAGTTATTAGTATTAAGATCGCGAAATTATTAAGGGATATATTAATACCTATATAATATATATCCTATAAGGGAAATACGGTATAGCTTTATCCTAAATATCCGGAGTATTAAAGAGTACCTTAGTTTTAATATATTATATACGGATATATAGAGTACTATTAAAGTAAGTCGCTATATAGCTATTAGCCGGTACGTAAAGTAAGTAAGGAAAGTAAACTATAATTAATTAAAAGGATTATAGCCCGATAGGAAAAGGCTTAATAGGAGGACCTAAACGATTATATTTTATAAAAGGTTTAGGACCCGGTTAAATTAAAGGATAGCCTTTAGGTTATATAAATCGTATTAAAGTATATAAAGTATTACGTTAAATACGTAAACGGTTAAAATATAAATAATAATATACGTTTATAGAAGAAAGTAATATTAGGATAGTACCTAAGCTTAAACTATATTATATATCTATAAAAGAAAGTTAAGTAATATTATTAAACTAAAACGCTTAAGACTAAATAGAAAAACTATTATCGAGTATAAATACGAAAGAATATTAAAGATAGAAGATAGGAGAAAGCTAGGCGGATATAATTAAAAGATTTTATATTACTAAATAACCCGGGGCAGGAAAACGCTTTTAAACGATATAACCGCTTAAGAAACGATTCGCGGCCTTTCGCGGGAGCTATTAACCTTTAACGGATTACAAACGATATTTTTAAAGGTATTAATATAAGGCGAAGGTATAGGATAACGACCCGGCGCTTATTAATAAGGTCGTTATTATATAGGAAAAAAGTAAGAAAGATAAATGCCTTTAGATTACTATACGATAGAGGGATCTCTAGGTAGTGGTATTAGTAAACGGTAGTGCGGAAACGAATTTAATTTCGCTATAGTTCGTGTACTAGGCCTATATACTATAAAAGAAAAAGAAAGAATAGATAGTTATATAAAGTCCATTTCCTACGTAAAAGGTCTATAGGGAGATACTATCCCTAGATATTATAGTCGAAGGAAAAACGATATTAATTATATTTAATATTATAGATATAGGACCCTCGAAAGATATAATTTTAAAGTAACTATAGTATAAAGATTATAACCTAGATATCGATTAAAGGAATAGTAGTTACCTACGACTAAAAGAGCTTTAAAAGTATTTAATTAACGATAGAAGATTAGGAGTACGTACGGAGTAAAGTGTAGGACGAGCATCCTCTACGGTACTACCGTAAAAAGTATAGGAAGTAATAATATATTTTATCGATATAAGCGGTAAAATCGAAGAAGTAAGGTTAACGACGTTAGTAGAAATATCGGAGGTTAATAAATACGCTTATTATAATAATATAAAGAAAGGTAAGAAAAAGGCGGTACCGGTAGAATATCGAGAATACTTAGCTTTTACGGCTAAATATTTAGAGGGGCTTCTAAAGTAAGGACCGTAGAACTACGAAATTAAATTAAAAAAAAAAGCTAAACTATAGCTATTTAAGGTCTACTATATTAATAATAAATAAAGTAAGGAATTACGGAAGTACTTAAATAAGAACTTAAAGAAAGGATATATTAAGGAGTCTATATCGCTAGTAAGATACCCCGTATTTTTTATACCGAAGAAGGACAGTAACTTATAACTATATATAGATTACCGGTAATTAAATAACGAGACGGTAAAAAATAGTTATCCGCTACCGTTAATATTTAGGTTACGGAGTTAATTAGTAAGGGCACGATACTTTATATACTTAAATATACCTGTCGGGTACGCCTATATATAAATTAAAGAAGGAAACGAATAGAAAATAACGTTTCGTATACCCTATAGTTATTTCGAGTATTTTATAATATTATTTAAGTTAATTAATACGCCCGTAACGTTCTAATCTCTCGTTAACTATACTATACGGAAGTACCTCGATAAGATAATAATATACTATTTCGATAACGTTCTTATTTACTTATATACTTTAGAGGAGTATAAGCGATATATACGAGAGATACTCGACGCGCTATACGGAACCGGACTCTCTATTAATAAGGAAAAAAGCGAGTTTTATATATAGAAAATAGTATACCTAAGATATTTAATAACGTATATTATAAGCGAGTGCACCATATAAGCGAGTGCACTACTTTCCACCACCCTACGAATACTATCCTCAATTACACCACATCAGCACAAGGAATTAACTATAATTACATTAGAAACAGCTGAATCTGAGGCATCTGCAGCTTCCTAGCAAGTGCGCGCATTATGGCCAGGCTTGCCGTATATATTATAGCACTGAACCTTCGTACGAGCCTCCCCTGCATTACTACTATCCGGCTACGTTTCTTACACTCCCTCCTTATCCACGGCCTTCTAATCTAATAAATCCTGTGCCTCTTATATAGTAAGTGACCCTCTAAGCCTTATACGTGTTTTTTTAGCTTTCCGGCGCTTACTTAATACCTTATTGGCCTTACGGAGCGAAGAGACCTCTGCACGAAGGAGAGCTACTTAGTATATTATAGCCGTTATACCTTTAATAAGCTAGTCTACTGTAGCCAGTATTAAAGTCGGGGAGCTATTTTAATGGTTAGTAATGCGAGTCTTAATAAGCGTTAATTGTAAATTGGCTTCTCGAGGGTTATGTAGTGTTTGGGAGACCCAAGGTTATGTAGTGCCGGGCCGTAAGTTTGGAGGTGTTAGCGTATAAAGCTTTATATTTAGCTTAGAAAGTACCCTCTCTGGATCGTACGGTATAAGGCTAGCGCCCGCAAAGCTACCCTATATATTCTTCTTTATTATAGAGACAAAAAAGGCCTCGCGGAAGGTATAGAGGAACTCGAGCTTGCTTATATAGTTAATATACATACGTATTAAGTCTTCGATCTGGCGACCGTACGCCTGTTTTAGCGGCCTAAAGTAGCTAACATCGAGTGGCTAGAGGAAGTGGGAGGAGTATGGAGGTATATAGAGCGTAATAATGTTATTTTGCTGGTAGTAGCGTTCGAATTCGGTCGAGTAGTGGCTTTCGTGGTTATCGAGGATTAATAACCGGTATTTGCCTTTTGTACGGGACGCTATATAATAGTCAAAGTGCTTGATCTAATCTAGGCTTACCGGATTGGTAGTCTATTTATTATCGGTAGTTGCGATACGCTAGGTAGACGGTAAATTGTATTCGGTATACTAATTGGCAAAGTAATACTATACGGTTAAAATAATAAAAGAAGGGATAGCCTAGCCGAGGGTATTAATTCCTTAGATTACCGTTGCCCATTCGCGGTTACTAGGCTGGACTAGTTTTGCCTTGCTAAGGCCGTCCGAGGTTATAACTACTATACCCGCGAAGATAATACCTATTATAAATCTAGTCTCGTCGAAGTTATAAATATCGTTATCTATAATACCGTATTTAGCTTTAGTATTCCGTATAAGCGCAAACCATTCGGTAATAACCTTTAGATCCTCGCATTTAGCCCTCTAGTAGTCGTATCTATACATAAAACGCGTACGGAGCTATAGCTAGCGTTTAACGAAGTTATGTGCCTAGAGCTTGCTAACAGGGGGCGCGTCGCGTACGCGTAGCAGTTAGTTGGCTATATCTTCCATACTACGTAATCTTGGTGGAAAAGCTCGCGCATATAGCTTAATAATATATTGAACAATAGCATCCTCTTCGGATTAAGTAAGCTTCTTCGATTTAGGCGTAGTATCGCGTCGTGCAGGCTGGCCAGCGCATCGTCGTAAGAGAGTCGTATGGTGGACGTTATAGATCTTTCTTGCGGCTCGGAGGCTAAGATTTTTATTTTTTTCAAGAGCTTCGAGGGCTAAGATCACCCTAGCTTCCTTTAAAGTAAAAGGTATATTAGGTTGTATAGAAAAAGTCGATGTTAGGTGGAAGGATAGTGCGTCGCTTAAAAAGTGGTGCACTCGCTTATATAGTGCACTCGCTTATAATGTACGTTATCGCTAAATAAAGTTCGTATAAAACTAAAAAAAATTACGGTAGTAAAAGACTAGCTTACGCTATAATTATAAATATACGTTAAGGAATTTTTAAGGTTTATAAACTTCTATCGGATATTTATTTAAAGCTATGTAGGTATTATAAAGCTACTTAATTACTTAACTAAAAAGGACGTGGAATTCCGGTAAAGGTAGAAAGAAAAGTAGGCCTTTTAGGAGCTAAAAGAGGCTATTCTAAAGGACCCGGTACTTAAATTACTAAACCCTAATCGATTATTCGAAGTCGAGGTAAATATATTAAACTATACTATTAGTAAATAGTTAAGGTAGCGAGACAATAACGGTAAGCTATACCCGGTAGCTTTCTTTTCGAAAAAACTTAATAAAATACGTTAAAACTATTTAATCTATAATAAAGAACTATTTATTATTATCGAAGCGTTCGAGGAATAAAGACTATACTTTAGCGGTACTAAGTATAAAGTATAGGTCTATACGGACCATAAGAATCTACGGTACTTTACTATTACGAAGGTCCTTAACGCGCGGTAAATATAATAATTAGAGTTTCTCTCGGAATTTAATTTTTAAATTAATTATAAAAAGGGTTCGGAGAACGTTAAGGTAGACGTACTTAGCCGGCGAGCCGACTACTATAAGGATATACCTAGGGAGTTACTATTACTATTTAAGGAGGCGCTAGATAGTACCTTTAAGTATCTACTATAGCTATAGATAGAGTATTACGTAATATATTACGAGAAAACTACTTTTAGTAAATATTAAGGGAAGTTAGGTAACGATATTATAAAATAATATTAGTAGGAAAAGCTAAAGCTATAGGGTATTTAAAAGGATAGTTAGGGAAGACTATAGTATAAAAATCGAGCGTACGTAAGGCTAGGTAATAAAACGGTATTAGTAATAGAGATTTATATATTAAAGCTCGGAGGATATATAGGTATCGTTAAAACTATAAAAAAGATTAAATAATACTTTAATTAGTTAGGGATTAAGGACGACGTTAAGGAAACTATTTAATTATACTATATATATAAGAGAACGAAGGTTATAAGGTATAAGCCTTATAGATTTCTAAAGCTATTACCGATAGTAAAACGGCTATAAAGTTTAATTACGATAAACTTTATTATTAAATTATTAAAGTTTAAAAATACGGTAACCGGCGTTAAGTATAATAATATATTAATAGTAATCGATAAGCTTATTAAATAGGTATACTTTTTACTTTATAAAGAGACCTGGTTAATAAAATAATTAACGGATATAGTACTATAGTATATTATATTAATATATATATAGTTAAAGGAGTTTATTATAAACCGCGATACTAAATTCGTATCGAAGTTCTAAAAAGCGTTAATAACGAAGCTAAGGGTAATAAGTAAAGCGTCTTTAGCTTACTACTTTTAAATAAACGGTTAAACGGAACGGCTTAATTAAATCGTAAAATAGTACCTACAGAATTATATTAATTTCGAATAAAACAATTAAGTTAAACTATTACTTATAATATAGTTAATATATAATATATTATTAACTAAAACGATTAAAGCTATACCGTTTTTTATAAACTTCGGTTACGAGGTAAACCTACGGTAAGGACCTACGGTTAAAGTACTTAGGGCTAGGGTTAAGGTAAATAAAATATATATATTTTATAGTAAACTTAAGTAAAAACTAAAGTTTATAAGGGAAAGGATACGGAAATACTATAATACTAAAAAGTTCGAAGGACCTTACCTTAAAGAAAGGAATATAATATTCTTTTCTATACGTAATTTACGTATTAAAAGACTTAATAAAAAGCTAAACTATAGGAAAGTAGGCCCGTTTAAGGTTAAAAGGAAAATATCGGAAACGGTATTTAAACTGGAGCTACTCCGTATAATACGTTTACGGTTATATATTTTTTATATCTTACTTCTAGAGCCCGTACTATAGGTAAGTAAGGCTAATATATAGGTAGTAGCGAAGGACGAAGAAAAAGAGTATAATATAGAAAAAATATTAGATTTACGGTTTAATAAAGGTAAATTAAAGTATTTAGTTAGTTAATTAAAATATTCGGCTATAAATAACTTATAGGAACTATAGGTATACTTTAATTACCTAAATAAGTAAAAGGAATTTTATTAACGATATCTAGACCGGCTAAAACCTAAGTAAGTAAAAAGACTTAGCCTTAGCCTATAGCTAAATAACTATAAAATAAAGTTAAAAAAACTTCGATAAAAATCGAACTTACGCCTTCGACGTAATAGTCGACGTGCTATATATTATATTATAAGGTTAAAAGGTATAAAGGGGATTAAATATAAGTAGTATTACGCGCTTTAATTACTTTAGGAAGGGGAAAGTACGTTATTAACGGTATTTTACGCGGATAAGAAGGAAGGACCGGCCGTATTAAAATCGGTATTAAAGTTAAGAAATAATTAGTTAGGTAAGACGGGAGGTTAGGAGGAGGGGTCGGTATTAGGAGTAGTAGTAATAGGAGGATCGAGCGTAAGTATTACCTCGCTAATAATAACGGTACTCCGCTCCGAAAAATATTATTTTTATTAGCGAAGGCGGGATAAATACGTAATGTTATTTTAGGCCTCGGGTCGACGGAACGTCGATTTAAAAGGAGGGGTATTATATTATAGTTAAGCTAATAGGCAGGACAGACCGTATACGGGGCATAAGATATATAGATAATCGTTAGTAGGACTAATTAGGGTAAGGCTACGCGATTATAGGTAATAGATTAGGAAGATATAGTAATCGCGGTAATATAACTAATAGGGAGTTATAAAGGATTATAGCAATTATTACGATTATTAAGAATAAGCGGAATAATTACTATAATTAGGGCTTAGCACGAGGTTTATATATATAGAGGAACTGGCTATATAGATAGATAGTTCCGTAATATGCAATTTAAGCTTGTATTTACGGTATCTAGTATTTATATTAAGATATCTTATTGTGCACTATTTAGCTGCACCGAACTACGATTATTTAAAAGTGCCTTCGACCAGTATCCCTTTCAGAGGTTCTGGATAGGGGTTCGTCACAACTTTTAAAAAAATATTTAAAATAGCGCTTATCTTTACTACCCGTAGCTCGTATAAGGTTATCGATATTAATTAGCTTTATATTAAAAGGCTAATAAATAGCTTTTATATTAATATTAATATATATTTTTCCTATACGATAATACTTAAATTAATAAATATATAGGAAATATAATAAGTAATTTCGGCTTTACCGTCGGCCGATATCGAATATATCCCCGGTAAGGTAAAGGAAGCTAAAGTACTAGCTTATCCGAATTATATAAATATAGTTTTAATCTAAAGCTATAATTCTATAGTTACCTTTCCCTATATTACTTATACTAGTAAGCCTAATAGGGGGCCGTTTAAAGATTATCGTACAACAGATAGATATTAGGATAGTACCTATAATAATTATAAATGGAGGGATTATAGAAGTAAATATAGCTTTTATATTATTAATTAAAGCGGTATTAAAGCTATAGAGAAAGGTAAGGGAAGTGAGGAAGCTGCGGAGGGGAGCCAGGAGCTAATAGTTATTAATAATTCCGATAATTAAATAAGTTATATAATAATATATATATTTCTTTTATTAACCGTGGAAAATATATTTACTATCCGTACAGTAATATACCCGATACTATTTAATATAGGTTATTTAGATAACTATAATAATGTTTCTATCTTTTATTTTAATAGGAAAAATCTTATCGGATCGTATAACTTACTATTATATTACCTAACCTTACTTTACTATTTATATATATTACTAATACCCTTATATCTAGCTTTATATCTATTATATAGTATTCTACACTGCTTGTACGATAGTATACCTAATACCATTCTATATAGGTCGTTCAGACCATTCTAATAATACCTCTCTCGTTTATTTTAATAGGAAAAATATTATCGGATCGTACAACTTACTATTATATTATCCTACCTTACTTTACAATACACGCGCATTATTAACATACTTATACTAATCTTTACACCCAACTTAATATCTATTATATACTATTCTACACCGCTCGTACGACAATATACTATATACTATTCTATACAGCTCATTTAGGCGATTCCAATAATATTTTTATTATCTATTTTAATAGGAAAAATCTTATCGGATCGTACAATTAAATTCTTTAACGGATCCTACCCCCTGTTTCTAAAGTGGGGCATTTTTTTTGGTGCGCTTTTCAACGGATTGTACTACAATCCATCGGAGAATAACTAATAGGAGGGGCATTATATTACGGACCTAATATAAGCGAAGAGCGCGGGGCGCGACCTATCTAATTACTAAAATAAGAAAAGTAAGGAAGTCGGATTATTACTAGTACTAAAGGTAATAATCACGATTATTATTAGCCTTCGATATACGACGGGTAATAATCGATATTATTATTAATAATAATAATAATAAACCGGTTTATATATACGGAGGAACTAGCTAATATAGATAGATAGTTCCGTAGTATATAATATAAATTATAATCGTTAGTATTTAAACTATTATAATAGAAATAAGCTATTATTATATATTATTTAGCTATACCGAACTAGGATTATTTAGAAGTGCCTTTAACCAGTGTCCCTTTCAGAGGTTCTGGATAGGGGTTCGTCACATACTTCCTAAATACTTTCTTAAACTTAACTTCGAAAATACAAAATTTTTTGAAATATTCTATATCAATCTTTTTTTAATACTCTGGTTATACTCTATAATTATTATTAAAAATAGGCTTGAACTATATAAGAGCTCTATCTTTAAGTTTAGTACTTACGAAAATTACTTTCGACTTTTCGTTAATAAATTAATTTAAATGCTAATAAAATAAATTTTAAAATAAATTAAAAACCTTTTAATCTTTACTTTTTCTTCTTTATGATGCTTTAATACTAGGAATTCAATAGCCGACTTCAATATAACTAAAATAATAACAATCCAATCCCGGATTTACTAAATTTCGTCTTTAAATTCTTTAAAACGCTTAATAACGTATTCTATAGTAGAAAATATAAGTCTAATGATAATAGAGAGTCCTTCAGTACCTAGGCTAGGCGAGACGCCTTTTATTTAAACGTTTTTAAATCCGGCTATAGTAATAGAAAAACGCCATTAACTTATCTATAATAGAGTTAAAGTAAATATATAACGTATAAGGAACCTCTATTCAAAATTTTTAAAAGGGATACTAGTTAAATATACTTCTAAATAATCCTAGTTTAGTATAGCTAAATAGTATTTAACAATAGATTATTATAACCATAATAGTTTAAATACTAACGATTATAACTTATATTACATACTGCAGAACTATCTATCTACACTAGCTAGTTCCTCCGTATATATAAACCTTAGGACCGTAGACCGTTAGCTTATAGACGGTCTTCGGCCCACTCTTAACTAGCCGATACTAGACTGTGAACCGTGAGCTCCGCCGCGGTCCCCGGTCCCCACTTTATTAGTTCGTTCCGTCTAACTGGACCATAAGCCTTGCTCGATCGCTCGGTCTAGCCCTAATTGACTCCCGTGGCCCCACTGTCTCCCAAAACTGTGACTACCGGTACTATTTATTAACTAATATACGTTCGAGCTAAATGTTTTTTGTTGTGTATAATTCGGTTTTAGTAGACTATAAAATTTCCGTTTATTCAAAAAATAACCTAAGCTTCTTATAATAGTTATAATTCGCTGTTTTTCCCAAGTACTAAGTGTTAGGCTAAAAATATAAAGTGCATATCTATTTCAACAAAGTCTTTGGTTTTTTACTCTGCAGACCGCGGTTACATAATGTCTTTGTATAGGTTCTATAGCATATTAAGAACTATATATACTTGAAACTACTTTATAGTAGCTGCATATTAACACGCCTAAAGGAATAGCCATTCTAATAACAGTGCATTCAATGTATCTCATACATAATACTTCAGTGATATATCCTTATTATTATTATTCTAAACACTAAAAAATGCCTATGTAAAAAGAAGGCGAGAATTAAAAAGAATTATCAATCCAGGTTCTGAGCTTCACACATTTGCTTATAAATCTCCCCCTTAGCCAAAAGCTTTGCATGTGTCCCTACCTCCACAATCTTTCCTGCGTGGAAGACGCAAATGAGATCCGCGTCTTTGATGGTGCTCAGTCGGTGAGCAACAGCCACGGTAATGCGGTCACCCTCCTTTGCTACTTCGGCAAGGGCCTCTTGGACAATCTTCTCGCTTGTGGAATCAAGCGCACTCGTGGCCTCGTCCAAAAGAAGGATCTTGGGGTTACGAATAAGAGCACGGGCAATAGCAATCCGCTGGCGCTGTCCTCCTGATAGCTGTGTTCCGTTGGACCCAGCCAAAGTCGCAACACCGTCCGGAAGAGAGCAGACAAAGTCCCAGGCGTTCGCAGCGCGAAGCGCCGCTTCAACCCGAGTCGACAAAACAGCATCCTTTTCGGTGGGTATGTCACTTTCGTCGAGCCCCAGAGCAATGTTATCTTGGATTGTTCCCTGGAAGAGAGTTGGCTCTTGCTGGACGAGAGAGACAATGGCGCGATAATGTCGAGGGTTGATTGAGGGGAGAGGATCAGATGCAATGCGGACGGTGCCAGTAGAGGCGTCGTAAAACCGTTCCAAAAGACCAATGATGGTCGACTTGCCGCAACCAGACGCACCAACAACGGCAATGAACTGTCCTTTCTCGATCTTCAGGTCGACGCCACGCAGCACGGTAGTGTCCGGGCGGAGCGGATACGAAAAGCGGACATTGTCGAGCTCAATGGGACCTCCAGACGAAGGCTTCCTGTCTTGATTGTCCGGTGTCTCCTGAACTATTGGCTGGAGTGAAGAGAGCCAAAAGATGTAGTTTGCCGAGTTTTGACCCTTGGTCATGCTTGTTGAGAATGCAAAAAACTGCGAGGCCGCTTGCGCCGACAAAAAGACACCCATAAAGGCCACAAAGAAGTCATACATGGAAATTTCGAGGTCCGAGACAAGCTTGCAGCCGTACCAGAAGCCCAAAGCCATGAAGAGATACTCGATACATTGAGTGAAGGCGAAGCACGTCATGATCAGGGTAAGAGGTTTGACTGATCCAGCGACGGCATGGTCCAGTTCGGCAGTGTACTTTTCGAGAACCTTGTCCTCCAAAGCCAACGACGACACTGTCCGGATGGCATTGATGCTTTCCGAGGCGATGGCAGAACTCTTGGAATGGCGCTTGGAAACCATCTGATCCAGCTTCACATCAAGACGAATCTTGAAGAAGCCAGACAGGGCGAGAGGTGGCATCCCGGCAAGGACAACAACAAGACCCAGCTTCCAAGTGTGTGCGATAGCCAAAATGCTGCAAGCTCCGAGGTTGAGGACTGAGATCAGAATGAGCCCAACGTTTATGCCCATCAGCTCAAAGACGCCTTGGGGGTCTGACTCGACATGGCTGACCAAGGACCCAACCGAATTCTCGGGACGGTCGAAAAACTGGATGTCCTGACGCAATAAGTTGTCAAATACTTGTCGGCGGAGCTTCCGGGTCAACGTCTGGGCAATCGTGTTGCAAGCCCAACCGAGGACAAAGTAAACCGCGAGACAACCCCCCGCCATGACAATAAACATGCAGGCAAAGAAGTTGCCGCGGTCAACCATGGCCTGCCCGGTCAAAGTAAAGACGTCCATAACCCGGGCCATGAGAATGGCTTGACCTGGGAAGGCCGCGGCAGCTCCTACACAACCCAAGAAGAGCGCCCCATACATCAGGTTGAGCTCAGGGGTGTACTTGACAAGACGGGTTACTACGGCTAAGAGACCAACGTGCTTATGCTTGTGGAAGTCATCGCGATCCCTTTGCTCGTCCAGCCGCATCCAATCTTGTGTTGGGTATCGGGTCATGGTCTTGGTAAGTTCCATCGGATGACGACTCTCATTGTCCTCGTCGCCTTCATCATGACTGTCCATGTTCCGAGACCCGTCCGTGTCTGGAAGCTTCTGGCCTCCGACAGCCAGATCTTGAGCGCGCACAAGTTTGGCATAGGTCCCATCCTGGGCAATGAGCCCTTCGTGAGTGCCTTGCTCAACAATCTTGCCCTTGGACATCACGATGATTTGGTCTGCTTTTTTGATCGTAGCTAGCTTGTGTGCAATGACCAGCGTGGTGCGGCCCTCGGCGGCCCTGTCGAGCGCCTTCTGAACCGTGCCTTCAGCATGGGGATCTAGAGCCGAAGTGGCTTCATCGAGAAGAAGAACTTTAGGGTGGGAAACCACGCTCCGGGCAATGGCGACCCTCTGCTTCTGTCCTCCACTCAGCAAACCTCCTCGCTGGCCAATATCCGTATTGTAACCTTGAGGGAGCTGCAGGATAAAATCATGAGCAAACGCCAATTTTGCTGCCTCTTCCACACGAGCCATCTGCTCCTCGCGAGAACTCTGCTCGTATGGCGTGCCCACCAGCCCATAGGCGATATTTTCAAAGACAGTTCCTTGGAACAGAACAGGCTCTTGCTGCACCAACCGAATGTTTTTGCGAAGCCAGTGGAGGTTGAGCTGGTCAATGGGCCGGCCGTCGAGCTTGATGGAGCCAGAGAATGGATTGTACCACCGTTCCAAGAGACCGACAATGGTGCTCTTGCCCGAACCGCTGGCGCCAACGAGAGCAGTCACCTTTCCTGCCGGGATTGTGAGAGTAAAGTCGTCCAAGACCTTGATCTTGGGCCTCGAGGGGTAGGCAAATGACACGTGCTCCAACTCCACAAGGCCCTCCACGCCATCGGGCTGATCCCCGGATTCGTCAAAGGGATCGATCTTGGAAACGGTGTCGATCAACTTGAAGAGCTGTGCGGCAGCTGTTGAAGCTCTCGAAAAGTCAATGCTGTACGGAGCGAGCATGGTGATAGAGATGGTGGCAATTACGACGGCAAACAAGACGGTAAAGATCTCACCGGCAGCGATGTCGCCGCGTGACAGCATGGCAATACCTTGCCAAAAGGCAAGAGCCATCCCCAAAAAGATGATGCTGTACTCGGCCGACATTAAAATGCCGAGCAGCGGCGAAATCTTGCGTCCCCAGACCCCCGCTTCATCGAGATAGTTGTTGAACCTCTCAACCAGCCGCTCCCTCATGCCAAAGGCGTGAACAGTCTTGGCACTTGCAAGCACGCCCTCGGCAAAAGAGTTTGCCTGTGAGTAAATATCCAAGATCTTGGTCTCGTAGCCGGCGTGAACCATTGCGACAATGGACATGACCAAAATTGTTGCGGGGGCAATGCATAAGCATATAAGCGAAAGCTTCCAGTTGGTAACGAATGCAACGATAAAGGAGGCCACGAATGCAGCCAGCCCCTGGAAGGTGAGTCCTAGCTTCTCCGAAATGCCGCTCTGGATCAGCTTGCCGTTGGATGACGCTTGTGCTGCGATGGAGCCGGCAGACCCAAGGTCGAAGAAGGCCACATCCTGGGAAAGCGCAGCGCGGAGATATGCGCGGCGAATGTTGCGGACGGTGCGGTAACCGGCATAAGTGAACAAGGTGTTGTAAGTGTATGACAAGACGAAGCGGGCGATTCCGAGGTAGACGAAATAAAGACTACAAACGTGTCAGATCAAAGCAAGAGTCATAAAGCCGCAAAACATACGCTAGTTTGGAGACTTCGCCCATGAAAACGTCCCTGTCCGAAGTACCAGAGACATAGTCGGTGATGACTGTCACAAACTGGCCAAAGATCAGGTTCTGCAAAGCCATGCCCACGCCAGAGCAGATTGCCGCAACAGCAGCCACTGCCTGAATGATCTTTTCGACTTTGTCGGCATAGCTGAATATTCTCTGTTCTTAATGTCAGTGTTGGTACAGGAGGCACAGTTTTCTGCATCGATTTCTTACCCAGTATGCACCATTTGATTCCTCCTTTTCCTCCGTGGTTGGCGGGGCAACTTCCTCGGTGGGCCCAGGAGTCATCAAGGCTTCAGACACACAGTGTATTGAAGGAGTGCTCGGCTTTTCCGTCTCTGCCATCGTCGCCATCTTTGCCGTATGTTTGAGGCAACAAAGCGACGGTTCAGTGATGTAGTAGACGGCGTCATTCAGTCAACAGGAGAAGACGGCGACCTTTGAAGAAAAGAATAGCAGATAAAGGAAATTGCAGCTGCTTGGCGCCAAGGGTAATGCAAGATGCCAAGGGTTGCAAAGCAGTGGAGCAGAGGTCAAGACTTGGACGACCAGATGCAGTAGGCATAGACGACAAGCATCTCGAGGGATCGGTAGGCACTCGGCCACTGGATTGTCCGTTGTCCGCACCGAGCTGACGCAACCTATGCGCGAACAGGTCGTCCCGAGTCAGGACGGCAGGGCAGTCCAAGAATGGAAGTCATCCTTGGCACAGCGCATGGCGGTGGATGCGAACTGAGGTCCGTGCCTTTGTCGTGGTCCGCGGTTTCCGCGGGCCAAAAGGGTCGACTGTCCGCCCATTTCAACATCGGCCGCCCGCATGCCTCATGCTCCGTCTCCGATGCTCACGGCAAAACACCCGACAGCTTCCAATATCGCTTCACCTCTGTCCTTGTACGCCCATAGGGCCGCCACTCTCATCGCCATGAACCGCGCAATGGCTTCCCCACCCACCGAAGCCACATCGGTCGTCCCCCGAGCTGTTCGTCTCCCTTCCAACTGACCCCACTTCAGCTTGGCTTTGTTCACATCGATACTGACCTGACCACAAATGATCCAGTGCAATGCATGTCGAGCTCGCAAGGTAGGCGCCTGATGCCAGCCTGTATGTTGCCAATCATTTCCCACGTGGCTAAGTGTTTATTTTGTAGATAGGATGCAATCGCGAATCTCCCTGTGCCCATTGCGTCAGAGCAAAGATCGAGTGAGTAGTCTCCGTTTATTTGTTCTCAAGTTTATCCTCACCTGACTCTTGTTGCGTAGATGTATCTACAATGAAATACGACCCAGGGAGAAGAGGGCTCGCATTCTTTTGAGCCACCAGTAGTATGATTGCCTCGATATTCTATAGTCAGGTTCACGTAATACTTACCAGACCCCCTTGCTGTAACCTGTCTAGTGAGCAAAAGATCGACCACCTTGACAGTCGCCTGGATGAGATCCTAGATCTTCTGCGACAACTCAAAACTCAGCAACCCACAACTGGCTGCCCAATCCCCGAGATCCAGCTCCGTGCACCATCGCCAGCCAATGTAACCGCTCCAAGAACGCAACCCGCAGCTTTCTCAATACCAGCCACACCATCGTCAGCCGCAACAAGCCCAGACTCATCAACCGCTACCACGCATGTCAGGTCCAGTCATGCTCATGCAAACACCACACCGCCCATGGTTGAGGGCAACTCATCGCTTACCGCACAGACAGAGTTCGCCAGTGAATTCCTGAAAACTGCCGTCCATGATCGGGACTCGCAACCAGAAATGCGCGAGCGCCTCGATGCCCTTCGTGTCCTCGTCGAGGCCATGAAGAAACAACCAGCGGCGGATGAGATGCGGTATCCACATGCTGCACCCGTCAAGACGCTATCCTTGAAAGATTGCAAGTTGCCCCCTATTCAGATTGTTGTTGAGGTTCTCCGGATGACACAGTCCTTTAAGGTTATGTGTCTGGCCTGGGTGTCCGAGCTAATACCTCTCACGGGGTTCCTTGAGGCATATGTGAGAGAGGACAACGATTTGATCACCCTCATCAATGTCAATGTTGGTCTCCACTTCCTATTTTGGGCGTGCGCACAAGTGGACCAAGAAAAGAAAGACGAATATCTTGGTTACGCGCAGACCTGTGGTAGTACCATCGAAACAGCTTTGGCACATCTGCCGCTGCATCTTCCCGCCAACGATGACACTATCTCTGCGCTCCTGTCGGGATCATTTTATGCCGTGGAGATATCCAAGCCCTCCCTAGCCTGGATTCTGACTTCCAAGGCATCAGAACTGTGCCAGACACTGGGCTATCACCGAGCCAACGACGGCTATGTCCTGTTCAAGTCTGGAGGGGCTACAAATGATATTGATCGATACAAGCGGCACTTGTTGTTTTGGTCCGTCTACATTGTCGACAAGAGCCTGTCTCTCCGGCTTGGACGGTCCTCCAGTATCCAAGACTACGACATTTCCCTCCCATATCCTTCCACAGATAATCCCGGCAATTCCGGCATCACAGGATTTTTTTTACTATGGGTTCTCCTAGCAAAGTTACAGGGCCAGGTGTACGAGTTGCTTTATTGCCCAGAGGCCGCCATTGCGCCAGAAAGCGTCAAGAGAGAAAGGGTTAAGACTCTGCTGGGTCGTTTGGAAGAATTCGAGGCCAAGACGGCAGAGGTGATTGTAAGTGTCTTCTCGCCACTGGTCTGATGGCCTGAATATGAAATCTAATCAGGACGCTACCTACTGCAGCACCAATGGAGTTCGTATTGCCGCGAACATGCCGGCGATGACTTGACTGATTTCTTTCTTGTGTCCGATCACGTACTGCGGCTTAGTCTCCTCACAATGGTGCATCGCGCCGTTCCCAATCCACCAGGATCACCCACCACTTTCTCCACAGAGTGTATAAACGTGGCACGCCAAACGCTAGGACGACACCAAGAGTGTATGGAGTTAATCAAGTCTACAAACTGCGGGTTGTTCAGCACTTATATGCACTGGTACGTAGCTCGGTCATGTTTCTCCACCTATCACAGCAAATACTGAAAAAGGGCTGATTGGTGCTGACGGCTGAAACAGGACGATCCTAATGGCCCCCTTCGTTCCATTCATTGTCCTTTTCTGTCAGGTAATCGAAACAAAAGATAAGGATGATCTTGCCAGACTGCAAGCCTTTGCCACGTCGTTACAGTATGAGTCTTCCGTCACTGAGGCCGTGGAAAGACTCCGTCGTTTATTTCAGGTGCTCGTCAGCGTGGCATCCCATCATGTTCAATCTCCCCCTACCAGCCAGATCGGACAACGTACAGATTTAAGACCCGACCTACCGAAAGATACACACCAGGCCAATCAGACAGCGTTCGAAGTTGACGCTTATCTCGGAACATTAGGGTTTTCCCAACAAATTGTCTCAGATCAGTGGCCCGAGAGCACAACTGGTCAAGGACAAGAGAATGGCCGAGAAGGAGGAGAGTTTCCCGAGGGACATCGAATGGCTAACCCTATGATGTGGATGGGGAATGAGATGCAGCTGGAGGATTGGTTCTACAATAATGACCAGATAGAAGCGTTGGAATCTCTGTATAATTAACAATTGCCATGTATTAGCATCGGTGTTTCCTATTTTCTCTAGTCGCACTTGCAGAATTCACTTGATGGAGTCCCTGACCCAACAAACAAAAGAACGACATAGACTGATGGAGAGTCTAGTAGAGCTGAAACTCAGGATCTAAAATTTCCCAACATGCCACTCGTAGGTAATATTTAAAAAGCCCAAAGTAACTCATTAGGCTACATGGAGGTGATATGTTAGGCACATGGAGGATTTCAGCAATCATGCCAAGATAGGTTGGCGATCAAACTACATGTAGCACTTATTGCTTCCTGGACACATTGCGGGACTCGGACCCTAAGTTGCGGCTTGGAGAATATTACCACTCTCGTCGAGTATGGTACCGGGCTCTCATCTGGCAACGTCGAGCACAATCCAAAAGTGCAGGATGACGCTGACTGAAACTCGCCTGTAGCACAAAGAGTTTGTCGCCTTACCGTTGTTGATTAGCCTCATACGTAGAGGATGAAGTAGGGTGGGGTCAACACTCCAACTAGGTACCTTAGATAAAAATAACGTCCGCGTTCAAGATATGTTTATCAACTCCCTTGCTGAACTTTTAATATCCTTGAAGGCCAAGTAAGAATCATCCCCTACCTATCGGCTTAACATATTGTTCGCGACTATATTTCTTGCTTATTTCCCTGAAGCTGGCTTCCGCAATTTCCGTTCAACTGCAAGCGATCGGGTCGTCTGGAGCCAAGTCACTCTAAGCTGAGCCAACTAGTGCTGACTTGATTGCGAGTTTGCACTAGGTTTTGTGGTGACATCCTGTAATCGAATAGCCAATCCGGACTTTTCAAAGATTAAATGTTGACGGCACTGGCCAATAAACAAAGTTACTGGTGGAAGATTCTCCCTATTGTATAGTAGCCAAGAATGCTTTGTGCCTTGATGCACTTTACTTTTATCACACGTCCAGCTCGGCATTCCCTGCTGCCACTTTGAACTTGACGTCAAACGGCAGTTGAAGCCCTGCCCCGTGCTTTATTGGGACAAATGTTACGCCGGGAACGACACGGGGTAGTAGAGGACTCGTCCCGCTCCAATCGGGAATTTGAAACACTACCGGGACTGTTTCTCTCATCCTTTTTCAGCATCCACGCTGATCCCTATCCCGTGTCGGCTCCATCGCACGGGATAGGACTTGTGCCACATGACACTTGTGGTATCCAAAAAAGGTCTTGTTTGGTCTAATGAGGCTATTTAGGCGGTTTATGATGGAGAAACTTGATTCGTTCGCAACGCAATGCTTCTTCCCCAGGTTTTCGTGGACCCGGAGAATGCACCCCGCAGTCGGTAGATGTGCTTGATCTGGAGACTAAAGAACCGCGAGATGAAGCCAAGATCTCAGCCTTGAATCACAAAGCGTAGGATATTCAACAGGTTCAGTCGTGACAGGAGACGGTCGATGGACATATATTTAGAGGGCAGACGCGTCCCTAATAAAAGACATACCGTTGACATCCCATCACCCCATCAGTCCCCAACTTCCTCTGCCCTCCAAGTCGGAACCGCTTGTCATGAAGCTCTCGTCGTTCACCATCTTGGCTGGCCTCGCGGCCCAAGCCCAGGCCCACTACATTTTCAACATACTGATTGTGAACGGCCAGCGCATCGGTATGACAATTCATGATTAACCCTTCTTGCAGTTGGGGTTATACTAACAAAAGAATGGAAAGGTGGCGAGTACACATACGTTCGACGCAATTCTAACAGCTACAATCCGGCCTTTCCCGACATCCTTACCTCTGATGAATTACGGTGCAACCGCGGTAAGCCTAACAGATGAAAACATGTGGAATATTCAAGAATCTAAGTCTCAATTTAGGCGCCAAGCCTGGCGGCAACGTACAGACATACGAGGTCAAGGCTGGTGATAAGATCGGCTTCAAGGTCTTCAACAACGAGTTTATTGAACACCCCGGACCGGGGTTTATCTACATGTCCAAAGCCCCTGGCAGTGTCGCTACCTACGATGGTTCCGGCGAGTGGTTCAAGGTCTACGAGACCGGTCTTTGCCGCGGCGGAGGAAATGTGGACACGAACTGGTGCTCGTGGCAGAAGGACAGGTGAGTTCCCAGTCAGACCTTGACCCCTTGTTAGCAAATCTCACACTACATGTCAGGCTTGAATTCACTATCCCGCCCAAGACCCCCCCTGGAGAGTATCTCGTCCGCATCGAGCACATTGGTCTACACGAGGGTCACGTACGCCGCGCTCAGTTCTACATTACCTGCGCACAGTTGAAGATCACCGGGCCCGGTGGTGGCAACCCCTCGCCTCTTGTCCGCATCCCCGGTATCTACAATGCCAATGACCCCGGCATTGCTTACAACAAGTGGACCAACAACCCCGCCGCTTATCGCATGCCTGGTCCCGCTGTCTGGAACGGAAACTGAGCAGGTGAAGCACAGGATGACAGACTACCTGAGGTATGATGAAGGCTTGTAGCCTTCCGATGTCTGTCTGTGTTCAGATTAGTAGATGCCTGCCTTAGTGTGGCATTTTGCCCCCTAAATAAAATGTCACACGTATCTCCAGGACCCGTTGTCATTCTGTGTTGAAGATGTCGGTGACTGTCAAAGAAATCCAAGAAAATCACCTTGCTTTGCAAGTCCCACCCAGTCATATTTCACGACGTTACATAATTCCGGGTTTCCTTTTTCGATCCATTCAGCATTTTACAGGGCCATCGAACAACACATGCATACGGAAGCAACCCCCCACTTGGGACCTCGTAGCCCACAGTTCTTATGGAGAGTGACGAATGAAACATCTATCCACTGCCGCGCGGGGTATTCAAGTACAACCCCCCGTTGGGAGAAACTGGAAATCTTCAACAACAATGGAACTGCATGCACACTTGCGCAGGCAATCGCAACATCTCATTGCCTGGGCAAATCTTGACCGCTACTTTGAGGTCACATAATGCACTAACCCCGTTTCAAGCACCCAACTCAATATATGACTTGGGTGATCATGAAATCAACATATCGGCGTTTGGATGGAATATCCGATTGGTGTAAGCCTGCGCAAAACGATACCTCCCCCCTCCCCCTGCCTTCCACTTCCGTATGGTTCTCATCTGTCTTCGCCATGTCACTTGGTCTAGTTTATATTAATGTGAAAGGTTTGACGAAGCACCCTCCCCACGAAATAATTGGCGCAGCAAAAGTACTAAACTTAACCTATACCATATTATTGACCCTGCCTTATATGCAGATTAATAGACCTTTTAGATATCTTTAAGGGACCATAATTATCTTTGAAGGTCTATAAACTATCTTTCAACGCCTATGAACTATCTTTAAACGCCTATGAACTATCTTTAAACGCCTAACAACCGTTTTACATGGCATGGTTCGCAATTGACCCCGGATCATTAAGACGGAGTTGGTGAGGTCTTTCTGGCCTGAATATCCTACCTTACGGTTCAACCATGGCGAGTCGCCATGACAATTACAGCAGTTGCCGCCGCTACCGACGTCAAGAAGTTATGGTAGGAAACTGCCTGCAAGGTTAAACTTGCTGGCCGTTAACTGCTCGAGCCGCCGCCAATAGGAATACATGCACACGCTCGGCTTCCAGGTTCGGTCCCATTCTCTCGGGTCAAGCCACATTTTGATCGTGACTGAGTGCAATTCATCAATCTATGATCCAGGAGGGGCAACCTGGCCAGCCAATTCAAATACTAGCTGATATTTCAATGCAGCTCTTGCTTGGATAGGCTTCTATGGTGCCTCCTTCCCATAATGCACCCGCTGTGGGCGGCATCTTTGGGTAAACTTGGGATGGTGGGGGTGCAGCCCATGCAGCTGCTGCAACTGTCCGGGTACTTCCTTCCGTGGCCAGCTGAGGTGTCTGGAATTAAAGGAGCACACCGGGTATCCGGTGTCATGTGCATGTTCCAGGACAGAGATTCCATGAAACCGTACGTGCATATAGGTGCGTATTACCTATACGACATTCAGTTAGATCCTGGCCAGCAGGTCACTGCAACACCACTTAAGTCAGGGATTTCAAGGTAGACAGGTAGATATGGTGGAGGAAGGGTGATGAGATTTGCTGTTCGTTCCTTCCCATCTGCCCGATTAGTCTCGCTGCTCACATAGCTGCGTGTGGATACCGACTTTTTCTCAACTCCGCCAGTTGGTGCTGCCAGCTCTGGTGGGCTTGCTTGCCTGTAAACTGCTGTCTATCTGTATATCAAGTCTCTCTGTTCTCGCTTTTGTTGTGGCGGACCTTTATCTTTCCCAAACCGTACTATTGGACACCGATTACCACAAGTCTTCTTACAATGGCCCAGCAACAAATCTTTCTACTCGGTCCCCAAGTGACCAATTGGACACGAGAGGCCTTGGCGGAACTACAACAAAACCTCCTGAAAAATCCCACCCTCGACTTCATCACTCAAGCCCTGTTAACCTTGCCCTCCCTCTCGTCTATACTCGGACAACAGCTCGGGCTAGACTTTCACCCTGGCCGGATTTTCCATCTTCTCGCCGACTTTGCCCAAGGCGGGCAGCTTCTCTTAAACACCAATGATGATTGGCGGCACAACACTTTGCTGGCCCCATTGACAATCGTGTCTCAAGCCGTAGACCTCGCCGTTCAGTTTGGAGGTCTTCCTAGAAACAAACTACCCTTAACACTGCATCAGCAAGTTCAGGGCTTCTGCATTGGCTGGCTGTCGGCATCATCTCTTGCTAGTGCGTCAACTTGGGATGACTTCAAGCGTAATATTTCCGCTGCCTTGCGACTTGGGGCCTGTATTGGCGCAGCAGTGGACGCCGATTCCAGTCAGTGCCCTTCTGATCACGCAAGGGCTATTTGTGTGCGCCTGAGGAACCAGAGTGATAGGGTGTTTCTGGAGACACTGCTGGACCAGATACCGGATGCAAGTCATTCAACCTTTTTTGGCTGGCCTCTACAAGCTAACATGTTGCTAGGCCTACATTTCTTGTTTTTTGGATGAGGGCGTTCTCACCGTGACGGTGCCAAACAGCAAGCGACTTTGGTTGGAAGGACAGCTGCAGAGAGCTAGCCTGCCGTGGACCGATATTGGGCTTCATGGCCATTACCATCACCTACGGCATGAGGAGAGAGCCCAAACCCTCAAAAGAATCTGTGCCTCTATTGGGGAACTTCAGCTTCCCGCCGCCGCGGCCTTGCAAACACCATTGAGATCAACCGCTGATGCCAACATCGTCCCGCCGAACGCGACATCACTTCACGATATTGCCATCGATCTCGCGCTGTGCAAACGAGCCCACTGGTTACAAACTCTGCGCAACTGTGCCGAGAAAGCCGACAACTTCGTCTTCATACCTATTGGTTCCCATACTGGAGGCCTTGTTCCGCGTTCGATTACCCATCCTCGCCCCTCACCCAGCACCTCGATGCCAGAGGACGAGATCGCAATTATCGGCATGTCTGCTCGCTTCCCTGGCTCAGACTCCCTATTAGACTTTTGGAACCTTTTGGTCTCAGGGAAGACTGCGTTTGGACCTCTTCCAGTGTCCCGTTTTGATCCGACATATCCCAGCATTGCCTCACGTCTGGCCGAAGCCAAATACCAGGGGAACTTTCTCAGGGATGAGGTTGTCAAGGGCTTCGACCACCGGTTCTTTGATATTGCTGGGCGAGCAGCTAAACACATAGATCCCCAGCAAAGGCTTGTCCTTGAGGTTGCATATGAGGCTCTAGCTACCGCAGGATATCACCATATCGAGACCCACCAGCAAAAGGAAGTGGGTGTATACATGGGCGTTGGTGAGGTTGAATATCAACATAATCTTGCCGGACACCAAGCAACTCCTTTCACTGCGGTGGGTTTGTTGAGAAGCTTCATCAGTGGGAGAGTTAGCCATTTCTTTGGCTGGAATGGGCCTGCGGTTACAGTTGATACTGCTTGTTCCTCAAGCGCTGTGGCTATACACACAGCTTCGAAGGTAAGGCCCCAGATTTGGCCCATTGTTCATTGGACGTGACTGACATGGACTGCTAGGCTCTTTTGACAGGCGAGTGCGAACTTGCCTTGGCGGGCGGTGTGAACATCATCACCAGCCCCGAGTTGCACCAAGCTCTTGCCGCAGGCTCTTTTCTCAACCCCCACGGAGCAAGCCATGCATTTGATAGCTCTGCCGCAGGGTACTGTCGAGGAGAAGGGGCAGGTATATTGGTGCTGAAGCCCTTGTCCAAAGCTGTTGCGGACGGTGACGCAATTTTAGGAGTCATCGGGGCTTCCGCCATCAACCAAAACTCCAATTGCAGTCCAATCACTGTCCCAGAGTCGTCATCACAATTCTCACTATACAAGAAAATTCTGCAAACGGCAGGAGTGAGCCCGGGAGAAGTTACCTACGTTGAAGCACATGGAACTGGTGAGTGCCCCTCTTGTGCTGACATTGCTGGGACCACATCACTGATGCCATCATAGGCACACAAGTCGGGGACCCTAAGGAGTATGAGAGCATAAGAATGGCTCTCTGTGGTCCCTTTCGCACCGAGCACCTGTTTGTCGGCTCCGCCAAAGACAGTATCGGGCACTGCGAGGCTGCATCAGGCGTGGCCGGCGTCATAAAGACCCTTCTCATGATGCACCACAAGACCATTCCCCCGCAGGCTGGGTTTGACACTCTCAATCCTCGCATTACCACAACCCCAGCAGATAAGATAATCATCCCCAAAGTTGCCCAGCCCTGGAGCCCAGTCCACCGACGAGTCGCGCTTGTGAACAATTATGGCGCTGCAGGTTCTAATGCTGCTATTCTTGTCAGGGAATATGAGGAACCAGCTTCCCAGCCTGTGCTGTCGGCTCCGACATCCTACCCAATACTTCTCGCGGCGAAGTCACCCAATCATTTGCAGTTCATGATTGCTGCGCTGAGGTCCTGGACACCACTCCCCGCATCATTTGGGGACATTGCCTACAACATTAACAAGTCCCAGAATCCCCAGTTCCCTCACCGACTGGCCCTTATAGCCAGGAGTCACGATGATATGGTTGCCTGTCTTGAGACGACGGCAGCGTCCATGCCCACCACTCAGCTACCAGTAGTGCTTGCATTCGGTGGCCAAACAGGGCAGAGTGTTTCGATTTCACAACGTCTCTACAATTCATGCCCTGTGTTGCGCAGACACCTTGTGAGTGGCGCTCTTTGTTTACATACCCCTGAATTCACCCCTATCCTACCCCGAGTCTTGGATTGTTTCCACATGGCGCTAACAAAAGCTCTAGGACCACTGCAATGATGTTTGTGTTGCTCTTGCCCTTCCGGCAATTGTGCCAAACATTTTCACGTCCTCCGAATCGGTTCCGGATTTGCATGACATTGTTCGTCAGCACTGTCAATTGCTGGCTTTGCAAGTTTCTACGGCCCGTTGTTGGCTGGAATCCGGGCTGGAGACATCCGACATCACACTTGTTGGTCACAGTTTTGGCCAAATATCCGCCCTGGTTGTTGGAGGTTCCTTGACAGTCGAAGATGGGTTCCGGTTTGTTGCCGGTCGCGCAAGCCTGATTCGCGATCACTGGTCGGAACCCGGATGCATGCTTTCTCTTGAGTGTCTTGAGCCTCAAGCCAGGGAAGTCAGAGACGCGGTCAACAAGAATCTACAACAAACCGGCAGTAGGGTTGAAATTGCATGCTACAATGGCCCGACAAGCTTTGTCCTCTCTGGCCACCAAGAGGCTATCGCCAAGGCGAAATACGTTTGTCAACAGCAGCAAATCAAGTGCCTGCAGCTGGCAAGTACTCATGCCTATCATTCACACATGACTGAGTCAATTCTCGCGAAGCTCACCGAGATGGCTCGTCGTCTTGTTGTCAAATCACCGAGTCTGAAAATCGAGACTTGCACCCGCAAGACTTCGGATTGGCAGTTCACAGCTGAGAGTTTGGTACAGCACACCAGAGATCCGGTTTTCTTCGCGGATGCCATCGCTCGCATCACTGCATCATACCCCCAGGGAGCCATCTGGCTCGAGGCAGGCACCTCGTCACCAGTCATCCCCATGATCAAACCGGTCAAGCGCAATAACAACAAGACAGGAGGCAAATCGCCAGACATTTACTTACCCGCTGGCCTCCGCAACGATGATGCGATGATCAACATTGGTGTGACCACATCCCAGCTTTGGCAAGCTGGATGCAGTGTGCGGTATTGGCCGTTCCTCCAGCATGGTCCTCAGAATCGACACGCCTTTGTTCCGGTTCCTCCATATCAATTCGACAGGACACAGCATTGGATTGACTACAAACCAAGGGGGTCGGAGGAAGCCGGTAAAACAGCGAAACGAGATGCCGCTTCTGCAGATCTCATCACCCTGGTTGAAGCTGGAAACAAGAAGCACGTCTTCCAGGTCAACACCACTGCCGACTTTTACCAGCTCGCAGCAAATGGACACGCCGTTACTGGACATGGCTTGTGTCCCGCCTCAGTTTACCTGGAGCTCGGCGCCAAATGCGTTGAAATAGCTGCCGACATGCCTCTAGGCGACCTGATGATGCCTCATTTCGAGGCTTTGGCGATGTCATCCCCGCTTGGGATTGCGACGAGCCACACGAAGACAACCGTATCTCTGCATCAGAATGACACCAAGTCATGGTCGTTCAGCATCTCCAGCCTGAATGCTGAAGGCACTTCGACAGAGCATACACGAGGCCGCATAGCATTGCCATCTGGGGGCGCAGATGCTCAGCTCTCATCTATGAGTAAATTGTTTCGACGATCTCGTGTCGATCGTCTAAATAGCCTGGAGACGTCCAGCAAGGTGGCAGGTCCGATGGTCTACCAGTTGTTTTCGAGTGTGGTCGAATATGCCCCCTACTATCAGGGCGTCAAATCCTTGACGGCCCATGGCGACGAGGCTGTGGGGTTAGTCGGTATTCCTACTATTTCGGAATCTCCAGATGGTTTCAGGTTGCCAAAGGGTATTTGTGACCCCGTCACCCTGGACAACTTTCTTCAGGTGGCGGGTATTCACGTTAACTGTCTTCGTCCCAGGGACGCTGGGCAAGTCTTCATGTGCACTGCTATCGAGGAAATAATCATCTCACCAGCTTACAGACAATCATCGATCAGCTGGAAGGTATATACCCGTTATGATACGGAACCAGATTCTCGCTCGATAATAAACGACATTCTGGTCTACGATGGAACCTCCAATGAACTGGTTGTCGCCATCATGGGGGCTACTTTCAGGGCAGTTTCCCTCAAGTCGTTGGAACGCACCCTAGGGCGACTGAATGGCGCTTCACGTTCCTTCCCCTTGACTACACAACCCCATCAATCATCGCCAACCGAGCCGACCCCGCCTATGGAAGCCACCTTTACACCCATCACCAAGACAAATCCCGACCAGACTCCTCAAGTAACAAAAGACTCCAAGGCCCAGTCATCAGTGGATCATGACATCAGGAGGGTGCTCAGCAACATCATTGAGACGCCGGTCGACGAAATTAAATCCACGAGTACTCTTTCTGAACTTGGGGTCGATTCTTTACTGGCTGGTGACGTGTTGGCTGAGATCTCTAATATGTTTGGAGTCAAAGTCTCACAGCCTGAGCTGTTGGCATGTTCCGACGTCGCAGCTCTCGTCGGCCTCGTGGGGAAACAGTCGACGGAACCAACATTTTCCCAATCAGCACCCAAAGTGTTCAGAAATGACAGTTTTGAGACAACGGGATCGGATCCTTTGACTAGTTCAGATCTATTCGACTCGGAGATTGACTCGAATGATTCATCTTGCCCTACTGATTTCACTGACGAAGATATCGCCACGAGCTCCGAGTCTGGCCACTGCAAGAAGAGTGGTTTAGAGGATCTCGGGGGTGTCGCTGGTGTCTCGTTTTGTGAGGCTGCAGCCAATTACACACGACATGCTTCCGCCACTCGCTTCTCGAACTTTTGCATGGACGTCTACCCAGTTCAGTCCCGACTCGTCACACAATACGTCCTGTCCGCCTTTGGTAATATGGGCTGCCATTTGAGCCTCATCAAGCCAGGATCAGAGGTTCCATTCATCGGTTCCTTCGATCCTAAACACAGCAAGCTCGTCAGGCAGCTGTATGAAATCTTGCAAGACTCGAAGCTGATCTCTGTTGATGACCTGGGTAAATTTTGGCGGACAAACACACCTCTCGAGACGACTTCCGCCGTTGACCTCCAAGCCACCATACTCTCTCGGTTTCCGCAGCACACCTCCGAAGCCAAGCTTTTAGATGCTACAGCCTCCCGGCTTTCGGCGTGCTTGACGGGTGCGGCCGATCCAATCGACATCTTGTTCGGTACATCTTCCGCCCGGGGGTTACTTGAAGACGTCTACCTCAACGCCCCCATGTTCAGAACAGGTACCTTGGTTCTGGTTGACTATCTGTCTTCCCTTGTACGAATGAGCACTCGACAAACTATCCGTATTCTGGAGATCGGGGCGGGAACAGGCGGCACAACACGACCTCTGTTACATGCCCTGAGCCAGATTGAGAGACCCGACATGACAGTCCAATACACCTTCACCGACCTGTCCCCATCCCTTGTTGCAGCAGCAAAGAGAAGGTTTGCATCTCTGATGGCCTCTAGTGCTCGGGGAAATGGGGTGGAAATCGAGATGCAGTTCACCACGCTGGACATTGAATCCCCAGACACAAAGCGGGACAAGCACTACGATATTGTCCTGTCGACAAACTGCATACATGCCACTGAAAACCTCAGCATCTCGGCCAGTCATATTCGAGCGCTGTTGGATCCAGTTAAAGGGGGCTTGCTATGCTTGGTAGAGCTGACGAGGAATCTTTACTGGTTCGATCTCGTTTTTGGGCTATTGAAGGGATGGTGGAGATTCAACGATGGACGGACCCATGCCCTGGCCGATGAGCTGACCTGGGAAAGGAGTCTAAAGCAGGCTGGCTTTGCGTCTGTGGAATGGAGCGATAATGGGACACAAGAGGGAAAGATTTTGAGAGTCATCACTGCCCATGCCTTATCCGAGCGAGAGCCCAATATCGGAGAGCAAACGAGGATGGAGACGATGCGCTTCAAGAGTATCGGCGGTGTCGACTTGATGGCAGACATATATTACCCAGATACACTATCTGATATTTCAGCGGCGCCTCGTCCCATAGGTATGTCCTCAAGCTTGTGCTTAAGAAATGCAGAAGCCCTCTCAAAAAGGGTAATAAAGTTTGAAAAAAGATGGTAGCTAACTGGAGTTGTAGCTTTGATGATTCATGGCGGGGGCCACATCATGCTCTCACGAGCCGACATTCGACCTTGTCAAACTGAACTTCTTCTCTCCAAAGGGTTCCTTCCGGTCAGCATTGACTACCGCCTTTGTCCCGAAACGACTCTCCAAGAAGGCCCAATGTGTGATACCGTCTCCGCCCTCTCATGGGTGAGGAATACCCTTCCCTCTCTTCCTCTGGCGAGATCCGATATTCGGGTCGATGGTGAGAAGGTCGTCGCGATTGGCTGGAGCACCGGTGGCCACTTGGCCATGAGTCTGTCGTGGAAATCGGCCGAGTTTGATGTTAGACCACCAGAGGCCATTCTCGCCGTTTATTCTCCTTCGGATTACAAGGACCCCTTCTGGACTCAACCAAACATTCCGGAAGGGTCAGAGTCGATGTTCCCTATCGCGGCTGACTCCGTCTTTATGACACTTGACCAACCCATCACGGCATACAATCCACCATTTTCAGCCAAGGCGGTGGGTGGCTGGATGTCAGTCGTTGATCCACGCTCCAGGTTGGCATTGTACATGAATCATCATGGCAAAACACTCGAGGTTCTTCTGCGTGGAGTTTCTGCGATCAATGGAAAAAGAGAGGTGTCTGAGGAGGAGGTTACGGCGGTGTCTCCATTGGCCCAGGTGCAACAAAATCGGTACAGAACACCGACCTTTATCGTTCACCCTCGGCTAGATGACTTGATACCATGGCAGCAAGCCCAACGGATGCACCAGGCTCTCAAAGAACGAGGTGTTGATGCTGAGTTGAGAATTGTTGACGAGGGAGCAAAGCACTTGTTTGATGTCGGTAAAGGATGGGAAAGGAGGCATCCGCAGGGCTCTAAGGTGGTGCGAGAGGGATTTGAGTTTCTAGTGAAATATGTTGATGGGGTTTGAGGGAGGAAGTCTGGGAAATGCGCTGTGTAAAACCATCACAGCATAACTACCTACCTATATCGGGCATCAAAGCACATCTACCACTTGAGCTGCTAAATCAATGTGTTTTCTCCAGCAAATGCACTACGTGTACTAGTGATACCTATGAAGGAGTGTTTTTGCCCTAAAGGGTACCTACCACGCTGTAGACAAAACACCCAGCACTGCATAAGTTGTAAACCATGCATCCAAAGATAGTCTATAGGCCTTAAAAGATAGTTAATAGGTAGAAAAAGAATATTAAGAGGCTATCTGATATTTAAAAAGGTGTTAATTTGTGTATAACTAACTTGCAGTACCAATTATTCTGTCCGCCACATGCCTACAAACCAAGGCTTGGAGTATCTTGTAAAGCCGACTATCTCCACCCACGGCCCAACGAGTTTCCGAGAGTACCCCATAGTTCTCCGATGTGAGCCGCTTACGTACAGTACACGTCTGACAAAGCGTCCTCGTTACTGGCGAAATATGGGAAGCTAAGTTAAAGTTTGAAGCTATTCCCAGACCATGAATAGGTGGACCAGTTGCCATGACGCGAATGCGGGGCAAGCTATTAAAACCCCTGCCAGCAACGGCCTTGGCATCGAAAGGTCCCGCCTCCATCTGTTCTCCCGTCCCGCGAAGAGCTCCCATCGACAACGTAGCGGAATGGCGTGAATGGCTATCCTGATATGCAAAGACGGACAAGAGAGCCAATATGGAAGCTCAACAGCATTTCCGTCCTACATCCGAACCCCGAGCACGAGGCACCCCACCAATCAGCATCATTGCATCTCATCAAGGCCGTTGATGGGCACCTCTCTGGCGACCAAAGCTCCCCGGGCAGCACAGGGCAACGACACCCGTGGCAAGCCCCGATGGAAAGCTGCACTGTCTTTTGGGCTTACATACCGATGTAAGGGACCCCTTCTTCGTAGGTGGGTAGCAGTAGATTGCCACAGCATTCAAAGCGACACCGTGTTCAGTACTCGCGAAGGCGACTGCTGAATATTCATGCCTTCCCTGGTGCACGGAATAGATGGGATGGCCACGTCGAGGGAGGAAGCGGGGCAAAATGTCGCGATCTTGCCCCTCACCATGCGGGGTTTGACGTGACAGGCTGGGCGGTACTTGGTGTTTGCGTGTGCTTGTCCGGAGAAGAGCGGGGTCGGGGACTGTTCTAAGATCCAGATGCTTCGACGGCGATCTGCAGCTTCCGTGCTTCCATCGGACCCCTCCGGCGTGCCTTTCTTTCAAGTCCATATGTAGTGACCCCTCCTCTTCCACCATAACTTTCCACCTTCCTGAACCTCCTCTTATTTTCTTGCCAATCATCCCCCAACATCCCCAACACCCCCAACACCCCCAATACCCCCAACACCCCCAACACATACATCAGCAACCTAGGTTTGTTTTGTATACTGCAAACATGGGAGAGTGCCCGGTCAATCACACCAAGTCCGCCAACGTCGCCGGCGGCGGGACACGCAACATTGATTGGTGGCCCAACCAGCTGCGTCTCAACATCCTCCGCCAGCACACGGCCGCCTCCGATCCTTTCCACAAGGAGTTCAACTACGCTGCCGCCTTCAAGTCTCTCGACTACGATGCCCTCAAGAAAGACCTTACCGACCTCATGACAAACTCGCAGGACTGGTGGCCTGCCGACTTTGGACACTATGGTGGTCTCTTCATCAGAATGGCCTGGCACAGCGCCGGCACCTACCGGGTCTTTGACGGTCGTGGAGGTGGTGGTCAGGGCCAGCAACGCTTCGCTCCTCTCAACAGCTGGCCCGACAATGTCAGTCTCGACAAGGCCCGTCGCCTGCTGTGGCCCATCAAGCAAAAGTACGGCAACAAGATTTCTTGGGCCGATCTCATGCTCCTGACGGGCAATGTCGCCCTCGAGTCCATGGGCTTCAAGACCTTTGGCTTTGCCGGTGGTCGCCCCGACACGTGGGAGGCCGACGAGTCTGCCTATTGGGGTGGCGAAACAACATGGCTGGGTAACGAAGCTCGCTACGCCCACGGCCAGGAGGGCATTGCCGGCAAGGGAATCGTCTCGGGCGACGAATCCAAAAAGAACCACACCGACATCCACAACCGCGACCTCGAGTCCCCTCTTGCTGCTGCCCACATGGGTTTGATCTATGTCAACCCCGAAGGCCCCGATGGCAACCCCGATCCTGTCGCTGCCGCTCGTGACATTCGCGTCACCTTTGGCCGTATGGCTATGGATGATGAGGAGACGGTGGCCCTGATTGCCGGCGGTCACACTTTTGGCAAGACACACGGCGCTGCCCCGGCCGATAATGTTGGCGCCGAACCTGAGGCAGCCTCTATCGAACAGCAAGGCTTTGGCTGGAGCAACAAGTATGGGTCGGGCAAGGGCCCAGACACTATCACCTCTGGCCTCGAAGTTATCTGGACTAAGAACCCTACCAAGTGGACCAACCAGTTCTTTGAGTACCTCTTTAAGTACGAGTGGGAGCTCACCAAGTCTCCAGCTGGTGCCAACCAGTGGGTGGCCAAGAATGCGGAACCCTTTATCCCCGATGCCTATGACCCTAACAAGAAGCACCTCCCGCGTATGTTGACCACCGATCTATCTCTCCGCTTCGACCCCGGCTTCGAGAAGATCTCTCGTCGCTTTTTGGAGCACCCTGACCAGTTCGCCGACGCCTTTGCCCGCGCCTGGTTCAAACTGCTCCACCGTGACATGGGCCCTCGGTCGCGCTGGCTCGGCCCCGAGATCCCATCCGAGGTTCTTTTGTGGGAGGATCCTCTACCCCCTCTTGACCACCCCGTAATCGATAATAACGATATTGCTGCCATCAAGCGCGAGATTCTTGCCACTGGTCTTGCGCCGCAGAAGCTCATCTCAACCGCTTGGGCGTCCGCCTCTACCTTCCGTGGCAGTGATAAGCGCGGTGGTGCTAATGGCGCACGTATCCGCCTGGCTCCTCAGAAGGACTGGAAGGTCAATAACCCTGCCCAATTGGCCGAGGTCCTTAGAGCCTTGGAGGACGTGCAGAAGAGATTCAACGAGCAGGCTACGGGTGGCAAGAAAGTGTCGCTCGCCGATGTCATTGTCCTGGGTGGTGTTGCTGCCCTGGAGCAAGCTGCCGGTGTGTCGGTGCCCTTCACCCCCGGCCGCACCGACGCTTCTCAGGAGCAGACTGATGTCCATTCGTTTGAGCATCTCGAGCCATATGCCGACGGCTTCCGCAACTATGGTCATGGCAATGACCGCGTCAAGACTGAACAGTACCTCGTTGACCGGGCTCACCTCTTGACTCTGACGGCACCCGAACTCGCCGTGCTTGTTGGCGGTCTTAGAGTCCTCGGTGCCAACTATGATGGCTCCGACCATGGTGTCTTCACTGCCCAACCGGGCAAGCTCACCAATGATTTCTTTGTTAACCTTTTGGATCCCAACACCGAGTGGACCAACGTTGATGGCAAGGATGAGGTCTTTGAGGGCAAGGACCGTGCGACTGGCCAAAAGAAGTGGACCGGAACTCGTGCCGATCTCATCTTTGGTTCCCACTCTGAGCTCCGCGCCATCGCTGAGGTGTATGGTAGTGCTGACGGTCAGGAGAAGTTTGTCAAGGACTTTGTGGCGGCGTGGGATAAGGTCATGAACCTTGATCGGTTTGACCTCGAGCAGGGTGCTGGATCGAGCCCTAAGCTCTAAGTTGAAAACAGCTGTGTATCATGGCAGGACTGTAATGCCGTCAATGAGTCAATGAATTAATTTTCTGAAGGCTTGTCCAGGGTATAATTTGTTTTGCCGTTCTGATCATAGGGGTCAGGGCTGTATGTCAGCGGCGGGAAGCCATGCCAGATCAATAACTTACTGGGCCCCAAAATGTGTTGTGGTGTTTTTCGTTGATTCAAGCGAACATATCTGGAACAAATATCAAAGTTCGCATATGGGTTCGCCCATTTTTCAAATGAATACTCCTTTTGGTACTACAATTAGTGACCTATATCCTCAGAATTACATGCTTTGATAACACACAACAAACAATCGGCAAAATGGTGAACCATCTTGTTCTTGATACAGAAGGACATCCTACCCCCAGGGTAGGCAAGGTGGTATATATCTCTATAATACCTGTCACTGACAGCCAAGCACATCAACTAACTCATCATTCAAGTTCGTCATATAAAAATCATCATGCATTAGAATGTGTGGGAGACGAGAGACATTAAACACTTAGAGTCCCCGGGTCGGGTCCAACATCCGCTTCGCGTTCCGGGCTAGAAACTTTTGTCTGCATCGGCTGATCGGCTTGATTCTGCCCTCCAACTTGATATCAACAGGGGTCTTGTACCCGATGTAGTCCACCAAAACCTGGTCTTGTGTGTCGAGAACGATGGGGTTGGTAAAAGGGGGGTCAAAGAAATTATCGCCCCCACCTGCGAGGAAATCAAGTGTCACGATCCGATACTCGGCAGTCTTGTCCAAGGGCTTGCCGCCAATCGTGACAGCAACCAGCTTCGTTGTTGCAGTTGCATCAGGGTTGTACTCGATGACAATTCCGCGGCTGACTTGTAACAGAGAGGTCACGGGACGGCCATTGACCTGGTTGACTTTGGACATGATGCCCTCGAGAGTCGACCACAGGCGTTCACCGGACATGGAGATCTCGACGATGGCATTTCCAAAGGGGAAGGACGTGAGGACCTCCCCTCTGGTGATGGGGCCTTCATCGATAGTGGAACGAACACCGCCGGCATTGATGAGCGCAAAGGCCGGGGCAGTCTCGGGGGTGGTGTTGTTGACTCGGTATTGAAGCATGGCGCTGCAGGTTCCCACCGTCAGCCCACGTCACGGACACATTACTGCGAGGGCAACTTACTCGGCCATGAAATTTCCCAACAAACATTCCTCCAACAGGCAACGAGACTGATCTAGCACCACCAAGCTTTCTCCTACGACTTGGGCAGCAAACTCTTCGAACGGCTTCCTCCACTGGTCAATCTGGCTCTGAAGATCCTCATCTTGGACTGTTGTGTTGGTCAGGTGAACCGGCGCACCATGGTAATCCATGACTCTTCCATCCGTGTCGTAGGTAACATCGATGTAGCCGAGATATTCTCCCCAGCGGTAAGCCTGCACGATGAAGACTTCTTCGCCCTCAGAATTCTCAACAATGGTTGGGTACTTGCCCACGGCACCGGCAAAGTCTCCCAGTGGGGTATGGCTGTGGCCGCCCATGATCAAGTACAGACCCTTAGTCTCTCGCGCGAGCCTCTGGTCCTCCTCATATCCAATGTGAGTCAACGCCGCGATCCTCTTCACTCCCAGTTCGCCTCTCAAGTAGTCAATCGTCTCCTGTACGCTTTTCACAGGATCTTCAAACGTCGTTCCCGGGCCGGGATTGGCGATTCCTGGCGTAGTCTCGGTCGTGACACCGATGACGGCCAGCTCGTACTGTTCAAAATAGTGAAAAGGCTTGATTGTCTTGTTCAGAACCGCATGGTCGGACTTTATATTGGCGCTGACAATAGGAAAGGTCAGGTTGTCAAGGAACTCGCCCAGGTGATCATCGCCGCGGTCAAACTCGTGGTTCCCCAACGTCATGGCATCAAAGCCGATCTGGTTGAGCGTCTCGGCGATTTTCGAACCGCCATAGTATGAGAAGAACATGGTACCTACTCCAAGTCAGCAATCCAAATCACTTGATATTCCACCTTGGACCTCAAACTTACCTTGAAACTCATCACCGGCGTTCAGGAGCAACGAGTCCGGGTGCGAAGGGCGGGATTCGCTGAGGACATGCTTGATGCGGGCGTAACCACCGTAGCAGCCTCTCTCTGGACGAGTGCAGTCGGTGCCTGAGGAGGAAAACTCGTCGAGATGGGCGTGGACGTCATTGAGATGGTAGAATGAAATGTTGTAGTTGCCATTGTCGTCGATGAAGCGCTTGGAGAACTTGCGGCGGCTCACGAGGTGCTCCGGAGACCCCACTTCCTCGAGAGCGATAGAGCCAGCCGTGGCAACTGCTGCCCACAAGAGCAGGCCCTTGAGGGAATTCATCTTGTACGCTGGTTTACAGACGATGGAGCTCACTCAGAGGCAAAAAACGAGTGACATGAACCGGGCCTATGAGGAACAGACAACAGCGCCAAGGATGGGACAGAAGAGACGCATTGCAACAGAACTCGCGCCTTGGGTTATTATACCCGTCCCTGGAATGCGGTGTATGACAATGATCGACACGGCGACATGGAACCTCGATGTCGTCTATCGGTTCCGAGGATGGCAGCCTCAAGCTTGTGAACCATTCTAGAGCTGAGAGTTGACCTCTCACTGGCTCGGGGATGCTGACTGGAATGAGCTGATGATGAACCAGCAGAGCACAAACCTGTCCGACCTTCCCGTTTAGGCGTCCGAGTCGTGCCAAGATGGCCTTCCCGAAACAGCAGCCGATGCCCTATCAGTGGCGACACGTGGGGACAACCGCAACGATTTCGACAGCGGAAATTGCCAGATGAGCCTGAGTACCTAGCATAATCATCGAGATCATGCACGTGGAAAGGTGTGTTCTGCTATTTGCAAATCTGTTTGGCTGAAAATGAGCATCTGGTAATATTACGATTAGAAGCTATGGCATGGCTGTGGCGTTACCCCTGCTATCATCCGAGTGAACTACAAGGCCAACAATGTGACTCCAGGAGTTGGTTTAGATATCATGGCCGCATCCCAGGTGTCTCTCGCCCAGTGCCTCGAGCTCCTCGATACGGACAACATCTGGTCCCACGTCGCGCATGCGGATAGCGGCGACCATGGATGCCTTTTGCTTGGTCTTGGGGATAAGCTTGGTGCCGTCGACGGACAGAACGCTCAGCATGTGTGCAGCAGCCTAGAATATTCGCGTCAGAACTCTGATTTTCTCGAGACATGTGCACAACGGCTAACCTTGGCGTTAATGGTAATGGTCTTGGGGTCAGGATTGTTGATCGTGTCACACGCTTGATGGTAGCACGGGTCTTGCTCCACCCCGGTTCCAGTGTGGAGGAATCCAAAAGGCTTGTTCAGAACTTGCCAAAACGAAGCGTAGTCGCTCCCGTTGGTGACCACAGCTGGGGTGACGGAAATGCCCTGCTTCTGGAAGTGCTCGTTGTAGATGCGCTCGATGACCTCGGAGCCCGGGGGCCCAACGCTGCCGTGCGAACTGCCATCAGCATCGCCGACGCCGATGAAACCCTTAGCAACCATGTCAAAGTTGAGGTAGGCCAGAATCTGGTCGGCCTCCTTGGTGGTGAGGCTCTGCGTGTAGAAGCGAGATCCAAGGAGACCGTTCTCCTCGGCACCCCACCAGGCAAAACGGACCTTGTTCTTGGTGCGATAGTTGCTGGCAGCTTTGAACAGCTCAAGAAGCAGACTGGTGCCGGAGCCTGGGGCTTTGTCAGCTAACTATCCTGAGAACAACCTGAGCGCGGTGCATCGTCTTACCGTCATCATTGATACCGGGACCAGCTTGCACGCTGTCCAAGTGTGCCCCGAGCTGGTTACACACACGTCGTCAGTTGGCATGCAAATGTCTACACCGTCAAGGTCCCAGCAAAAGTGCCACCTACCACGACGACATTGTCCTTGTCACCACCCTCCAGCTCCACAAACACATTTTGTGTAATCCTCGTCTCAATAACCTGGGTCTGCTGGAAGGTAGCCTCCAGAGTCTCGCCGGCAGCAAGACGCGTCTTGATACGTTCGCCGTCAACCAGGTTGATGAAGCCACCAGGAACGTGCTCGGGGTTGGGGGCCGACAGCGAGCCGGCCGTCACATTGGTGGTAATATCATGGTAGATAATGACAGCCACGGCGCCGGCACGGGCAGCAGGTAGCAGCCTTCCGGCAAGGGTACCGCCGGTTGGGCAACGGAACCTCTGGACCAGCACAATCTTGCCCTTCACGTCCAGATCGTCGTAGGAAGCATCATCACACCCAGCGGCACCCTCAGGTCCGGCCACAATCTCGGCCGTGATACCTTCGGCGCTCGTGGATGGGGAGTATGTCAGGCCGTAGACGTAGATGTCCTCACCGGCAACCTTGAGCGAGATGGACTCGACAAAGTTGAACAGAGCTGGAAAATCTTGCTTCCATGCTTTGGCGCCCTTGACCTTGGAGATCTGAGACCATACGAAATCGACCGAGGCGGCGTATCCCGGAAGGCCGAAGGCGCGGTTTCCACCGTTGGCAAAAGCGATCGTGTTCAGTTGTTCGAGATTGAACATGAGGCTGCGACGGCGCCCAGGCACCCCAACGTTAGCAGTGCCCAGGCCAAGGATTAAAGCAGCACTAGCGGATAGGAATCAAGGGCCCTTACCCCTTTGTGGTGATTTCGGACTGGAGCTTCTTGGAGTTAATCAAGGGCTTCTGCTTGCCCGGTCCACCGTTGGCGGCAACAGCCGAAGCCAACGATGCAAGGGCCGTGGCAGTCTGGAGGAACTTCATGATGCCAGTAACAATATTCCGCAAAAAGGACCGACAGCCAAACACCAGACACGGCACAGCGTGACACGGGCAGACCTCCAGCTTTTATCTGCTCCCATGGCACCCGACCTTCCCCGCGCTGGCCACGACATGGCGATCATCTATTTTCTCTGGGTTTGCGGCAGGTGGTAGGTGTGAATGGCGGTTGCGATGCATGCATGTCTTGTGGTATCGGGATGCGGCAGGTGGTAGGACAGCAGTTCGAGGGTCCCAGTTCGGTAGCGCGGGAATATGGGGAATCGGACCGGAGGGAAGCTCTGATCGGGAAGGTCGAGGGAGCTTGGAGTTACCAAGCATCAACACTGCGCTTGGCCCCGCCGTTGTCTCGTCGTTGCAGTGCGGAGAGAGGCCCACCTGTGATAGGTCGCCTGCCCGATTGCGCGTTTGTTGATTTTGCAGTTGGTTGGCTGTCTGAGTCTGCCTCCCGTCGTCGTGTGATTATCGTGGATGGTTGTCTGTTAGGGCAAGAATTGCTGGGGAAGAAAAAAGGAAGTTTCTCGAGAGACGGACCTGGGAGTGAACGACGTCAGTGATCTGTGCGCCACCCGGGGTACCTGCAGCATGACAAATTCCCCGTCGCGTCTTTTTTCCCAGCGACATCAAATTACTCTGTGCTCTCTGTACTGTTTGGATATAAGTGGATTGCTTGCGCTTTACTGGTGGTATCATTGGGTATCATAACAACAACTCGGCACTGGTAGAAATAAACAGAATGCTCTTTTAATGAAAGACATCAGTTGGACACTCCCTCGATCCCGTCTGCCCGCTCGTCTCCACCACCTCGGTCCCCACGCCCTGGTCCAGATTACCAGCCTTCTTGCCTTGCTGCTTTCGTTTGCGCCACTTGGGAATTTGCTGCAACGGTGTCCTGTGCAGTCAGCTCCGTGGTGCTGTAGTGGAACGACCGCTCCTCGAGGATGATGTACTTGCCGTCGGCATCCAGGTCGTTGATGGTGTCGAGGTTGGAGGCCATGTGCGACCCCGACTTGCCACGCTTGCGGCCCTTGTTCTTTGCATAAGACCCGATGGTAATGACAGTGTTGCTCGGTCCGGTGCTCCCTCCGCGGAGGCCGGCTGACTTAGAGTTGCCTGTCGGCCGGGCGGAGCTTCCGAGAGCAGACTTGCCAAACACCTTCCGGATCAGAGGGTAAAGGCAGGGGATGCAGGCGCCGATGATGACACAGTTGGCTTCAATGCTGTGTACCAAGTTAGCACTCCATCCTCCTCTTTGCGTCCCCAACTGCACTGATCTTTCACTTACTTTGTCCAAAGAACCACATCGTCGACCGTGTATGTAAAGTCTTTGACCTCCAGGAGGCCACTCAGCGTGTAGCACTTGTAACAAGTGATGACACCAGCGCAATATCCGAAACCCAACGAGGAAAGAGCCAGCTTCTTCCTCCAGTTGAGCTGCAGTTGGAACAGAACGACAGTGGGATATATGGCGAGGTAAAAGTCGAAAAGAACGGAATAGATTCCCAGCGCCATGGCATAGTCGACGGTGATTTGCCGGTCCTAGCATTTCCCATCAGCCTCCAGCCACTGGGCGCGGGCCGGGGTGCACTGGGCGAAGTTGATGACGAGCATACCGAGGGCGAGGAGGCCGTAGATGATCGAGACGATCCACATGACAATGCGGTGGGCGCGCCCCGGGTTCAGCAGTTTGCGCAGCAAAACGACGACGGCAAACTTGGAGATCGTGAAGGATGACACGCCAGGAACGAAGGAAATAACGGTGTAATACAGGGCCTTTTTGACGTCCTCCTGGCTCAGCGTGTCCAAATGTCTGCCGCCGCCATGGGAGATGGCGGCGCCAGCAAGGCCGACGTAGATAATGCATAGACACTGTACTCGTGAGTTTCTCTATCCCCCTGCTGGATCTTGGGGTCGCCTGGACTTACAATGGAAAACAGAGTGATGTAGTCGTCAAGATAGATCTTGCCCATCGAAATGACTCTGCTGTACACTCTTCCCGCAACAAAGACAGTTCCGAGCAAAGTCATCGTCGAAATGACTCCGCATTTAGATTGCCGCCATGTCCTAATCCTGGATATCACGCTCTCCCCCCTATAATCCCCGCTGAAGTAATCAACCGCCAACAACCAACCATCAACAATTATATCCAACAGTTCGACCCCAGCAATCACCACAGCAAATACGTCTCTACATTGGCTCTCAGTCACAAGACTGGATTTCCAGGCAACACCACGTGGAGGTTGCAGAGTCCGATTTCGATGCCCGTCCCGGCCAAGGGATCTCTCGAAAGAGGAGGACGTGATGGCACCGAGGTACCAGAGCACTGGCCGCCCGCTCAACCAACCCATGAAAGGTGAGAGCTGCTCAACCACCCAAACAGATGATAGAGCTGGATCACCCACACAGATGACCCGAATCACCCTCATAGGTGATCGATGCTCACCGACCCATAAAGGTGAGAGATCAACACCGACTAACGTCCCCAAGAACCCAACCAAACCCAGAGGAGTGGAGGAACAACACCGGTCAAACGTCCCCAAGAATCCAACCAAACCCGGAGGAGTGGAGGCATCCTCTATCGACCCGCAAAGGCCGCGAAGATCAACACCAACCAACGTCCCCGGTAAATCCTCAAGCAACCCATGAGGGCAGGAGGGCAGAAAACATGCACCAAAGACAATGACGCACTCAACCCATAAACAGGCGAGGCCAGAACAAACACACACCAGTGGTGCGGGAGAGGCGGGATAGACACACACCAAGGACAATGACGAACGACCATCAACCCATAAACGAGAGAGGCGGGAAAGACACGCACCAACAACGACGATGATGATGACCACCCCGTGGCATGAAAAGACAGGAAACAATACACCACAGCGACAACATCAGATCCTCCTCCCGCCTCATCAGCAACCCATTATCGCTTCGCCGCCTTCTTCTCCTTGTACTTTTGGCGCCTTGAACAATTTCGACACTTTGCATATCTCCCAAAGTGCATAAACAACGAACGGTCCTTTTCCCAATTCTCTGGACGAGGCTCTCCACAGTCGACACAGACATCTTTCTTTCCCATCTTGACCCCTGCCTTGAGCCACACACTACCAGCAGTTCGAAATGCGCCCATTGGTGACACCTCCCCCTTGTTCCTAGTTTTGTACGAATGACAAGGATGGCAGAGAGTTTCTTCGCGGAGACCATGAAATTGAACATCATTCTCCGCCAACACCTGCCTGGTTCGTCCGAACCGAATTGACGCATCTCTCACCATCCAAGGGGGGACCGGGAAGCCGCAATTGTCGTTCTGGCACTTGTCCTCGTTGCCCGCATCCAAATAGGCATCTTGCTCGGCCTGCAGCTGGTGTTTCTCGGCCTTAACATTGGGATTGAGGTGGTTCTTGAGTTGTCGTGGTGATGAACCCTCGGGCTTGTCGACTCCATGCTTCTCCAGATACTGTGCACAGGAGGAACATCTTGACTGCTCGCAATAGCCCTTGAATCTGGTGGTCCTGAAATCTCCGCGTGGGACGTCGCAGAAAGGGTTCTGGCAGACATTGGCGTTGTCTGCGGCGAGGAAAATCTCATGGTCCTTTGGACCCCATGCAAAAGCCGGGACGCCAACCATCGCTCTTTGTTTCTTCGGGTACATATTGTAAAAGTCGTGCCCGACGGTGACCGTTTGTCGTTGCCGACAGCGCCGACACAATGCAGCTTCCATGATGCCACGCCACTCATTTTCTCGGCCGTCAGTCGGACGCGGAACACCACAAAACTTGCCGCCACAGATATCGGGGTTGGTCTTGACCCATTCCTCATGCAGAAGCTTGCCAGACGAAACGCGAGGAACACCGCCGCATTGAACCCAAGCACGGTTCAAGCCGAGGTGTCGGAAGCTGGGCAGCTCTGATCCAATGCTGGCCGATACATGTTGACGGATTGTCGCTAAAAAGTCCATGACCGAGGGACTGTGAAACCGGTTGCTGTGGAGCCCAGCATCGGGGAGCAACACAACATCGAGGAGACACTGGAAGATGCCTTCGAGTGAAAAGACGTCCAACTCGACCCTGTCCCTCATAGCGGAGATTGCGAGAACGCAGAAGTTGGAGGAAACACCTTGTTCTCGCAATAACTGATAGTGAGTGCTCTTGGTAACCCTTCTCGACACCCCAAGTATCTTTTTGGCTTGGACGCGATGTTCTTTCACCCGAGACTGAAGACCTCCACCATTCCGGCCGGTTGTTGCACACGAAGAACCGACATAGAGACCCTTGACGGAGTTACGAGGGGCTGACGTGGGGACGTTGATATACACACCGGGCACCGAAAGATTCATGGGCACCTGGGGTAGATCCAGGAGAGTGCGTAGATCAGATGAAGTAGGGTTGGGCTTCCTGAAAAGGCAACCGAGAATGGACTGAGTCGCCGACGGGATCATTTTGAAATACCGATCGAAGACTTCATCAGCCTTGACGCCGCGGTGGGCGTAGTGGATGATCCAATTCCGACTCATTGGTAATCTTTGTTCGTTACCGCCTTCAGCACTGAACCCCCTCAAGCGTTGCGCAGCCGCATCCTGGACAAAGTGGTAGGCTGAGCTCAAGATGGCACGGAAGAAAGTCGCATCCTCAACTGGTTGGTCGAAGGCAGCAAAAAGCTCAGGCGGAGGCTGATCCTTGAGGAAGTTTAGCTTACGACCTGGAGACTGGTTGGTGCTGTTGTCGTCGTTGTCGTCATCATCGTCGCGGTCAGTCTCAGGGGGGTTCGTCTCGACAATACCCTCGGGGTCGAACAAATCCAACTCATCGGGCTCAAGAAGCGTGTCATCTTCCTCATCGTCGTCGTGGCATTGAGCATGTGTCGTTGAACTAACGAAGGCATTTGGTTAGAACTTGGAAGAAAACCCAAAGGATGATGGGACCTACGTGACAACAGCATTGTCCTCGTCGTCACTGTCAGGGACGACTCGTCTCCTCTTCTTGGGCTGGGATCTTGATCCGGATGTGATCCGGCGTCGCTTGGAACCACGTAGAGGCTCGTCGTTGTCGTCGTCGTCGTCGTCGTCTTGTTAACCGGTAACTGGAACGGGGACGCTAAGGGAGAGCTTCCGGTCATTGTCGAAAATGGCCCCAAGGTAGAGACCAGGCTGGGCAGGGGGTGAGGAACCGGTATCATCTTCGTCCTCGCTGTCAAGGACGACGTCTCTCGTTTGGCGTTTGGGCTGGGATGCCGGTCTAGAAGTGTCACGGTGTCGTTTGTAGCCAACAAATGGCTTATCGTCGTCATCCGAATCAATTATTTGGGCCACAGGAAGGGGTCTGGTGCCAATACTACGAACTGCACCCAGATTAAACGTATCATGTCCAGCAAGAGGGAGAGGAGCAACAGGGAGCAACAAACCAGAGGTACCAGAGGTACCAGGGGTGCCAGGGGCACCAGGGGCACCAGAGTTGGACGAACCAACCAGAGCATCGGGAACAGGCGTTCCCAGGCCAGTGCTGGGATCGTTCGAACGCAGCGACAACCAGGTTCTCATGAAGCGTTGCTGGGCCGCAACAGCAGTCGAGTGAGCGGCCGAGCGAGCAGCCGAGCGAGCAGCTCTGAGACGAGCGTCGGTGAGCCCGTTGGAAGTACGAGGAGAGGGGGTGGAAACCATTTTGAAAATTATCAAGTAAGTAGAGTGAATCTAGAGACGTTGAGCAAACTGAGGCTTCAAAGTGTGTAGATTCGAGTGGTTCCCTGTGTTCTAGCAACATCATGAGAGGAAAAGTTCAACTTCAGTATCATCTATATTAGAGTCTATCCAGCAAGCTGGAAGCTCTTGCGTTGCTACTTCCTTTTTCCATACCTGCATCCCGTGTAATTCAGGTAAGGGTAATTGTTTATAACACCGGAAAGCAGGGACGTACGGGGCAGTTTCCAGAACTTTGTTTAACCGTTGCTGGAGATGTTACACCGAAGGGCGGGTTTCGAGCGTTCAAAGCTGTTTAGGAAGGCGCCAGGATATGACCTGATCAAATTCAGGTCCACCGAGTCATCATTGAGGTCAGCATAAACAGGTCGATTCTCAAAGAACCCCATGAGCTGCTTTTAAACAAAGTCGCTTTACAAATGCCAGCCTTGCACCTTATCTAAATTACAACTTCCCAGTCAGAGTAAATATTATGGGATCTCAAACTCCAGCCCACATCGCTGCCATAGGTACCTTGGATATCTACTGCAGTCTCACATGCAGCCGCATTTACAAGTCCCAGTGGTTGCATTATGTGCCAACCTGGAACTCGATGTCTTTGATTGTTTTTCGCTGAACACCCGAACCCCATTCTCTCAAACTGAGCCGCTCTACAAGTCCAAACGTTCCACACGATTGTTGGGTTTCGATCCCGCTGTAAGCCCTCCATTAACCGACTCCTTTCTCCCCGGCTGAGACGACTTTTAAGTTTCGACTCCGCTGCAAACCCTCCATTAACCGACTTATTTCTCTCCGGCCGAGATGACTTTTAAGTTTCGATCTCGCTGCAAGCCCTCCGTGGCTGCCAATTGATTGGCTTTAGATACCGTTAAACAACCTACGATTTAATTGCTATTATTTAGACTGAGCCGCTTTACAATAGTAAGCCCTCGATCCCGCCTATTATCCCGCTTTACGAGTATAAGCTCGCTATACCTGCCAATTTAACGACTTTAGATCCCGTTCAGAACCTACACTCTAGCCGCTTTTTCTTAAATCTAGCCTCGCCTATAAGTACGATTTAGCCGCTATATAGCTTAATGTCTTTCTTCCGTTTTAATAAAAATATTATTTAATAATTATTAACTTCGCGTTTAAAAATTATAAAATAATTTTAATATAAATATAGACTTATTAAAGGAACTATTTAATATTATATAGTTAATAATCCGGGTAAGAAATTTAACATATATAAACTATATAGTTTAAATAATACTCGAGCTAATAATTTAATTTTATTAGTATTAGTTTGGGGTGCGGCTATAGGCCTGAGGGTTTAAGTAAAGAAGTGGGGCTCTCGGAGGATTCGGGAGTTCAGGGGTCATATATATAAGCGGTCTGCTTCGGGCATTCTATTTTAGACAGGATATTGACTTTTATTTCTTTATATTTTTGTGCCTTGCACGCGTGCAGGCAGTTCTGGCCCTCTAATCAGGCCGATTAGGTGCTTATTATGTGGTCTGCGAGCCTATAAAGTCTTTTCTTTGTCCTACGTGGAGTGCGGCCTGCGAGCGAGCTACTGTCACGCAGGTGTGTTTATTTAGAGACCCTGTTGAGGGTATATTTGTGGTGTTGTAGTTGGTTTGTGTGTTTTCTCATCATTTCAGTATAATATATAATTATATTATTTCCGCTTAAAGTATTTTCTTAAATAATAATATTATAAGTCCGTACCTTTATTATATATATTGTATTAATTTATATCGATTATAAATTAATTTTACTTGAAAGGCTAAACGATATAAAAATAAATAAAAAATAAAATATATTTATTTTCCTCGGATACCTTAAATATAAAACTAATATAAATTACTTTTTAAAAATAACGAAAGTTCTAGAAAGGAAAAATATAGGTTAATATACTTATTATGGTCCTTTCCTTAACCTTTACGGCCCTTTCGTAGCCCTTTACCTTATCTCCTCCTTAAATTCGCGAGGAGATAATGTCACAGACTAACTATATAGTAAGGCAGGATAGAGACTGCAGCCGGCCGTGGTGGCTAATTAGGTAAGAGGAAACGACGGACCTGCAGGACAGTGGGGCGCTTACTCTTGGCAAAAGTGAGCCGGCTTACCTGGCTTACTAGTGAGCGTAGTGAGCTAGGACGGATCGCCAGGCTTACTAGTAAGCGTAGTGAGCTAGGTACGGAGGTACCTGGAGGATAGAGGTTTATATATACGGAGAAACTAGCTGGTATAGATAGATAGTTCCGTAGTATATAATATATGTTATAATCGTTAATATTTAAACTATTATAATAGAGATAAGCTATTATTATATACTGTTTAGCTATACCGAATTAGGATTATTTAGAAGTACCTTTAATTAGTATCCCTTTTAGAGGTTCTAAATAGGGGTTCGTTATACGTTATATACTTACTTTTACTCTATTACGAATAAGTTAAAAGCGTTTTTTCACTATTATAGCCGGACCTAAAAACGTTTAGATAGGAGGCGTCCTGCCTAGCCTAAGTGCCGAAGGACCTTCTATTAGACCTATATCCTTTACCGCAAAGTAGGTTATTAAGCGTTTTAAAAAACTCGAGGACGAGGCTTAGTAGACCCGGGAATAGATTTTTACTATCTCGATTACGTCTAAATCGATTATTAAGTTCCTGGTACCGGAGCGCTATAAAGGAGAAAAGGTAGAGTTTAGAGGGTTCTTAATTTAGTTTAAAACCTATTTTCGTTAATACCTAAACTAGTTTATTAATAAAAAATTAAAAGTAATTTTCGCGGCTATTAAGCTTAAAGATAAGGCTCTTACGTAATTTAAGCCTATTCTTAACGACTATTACGAGTAAGAGCCGGAAAATTAAAAGAGAATTACCGTAGAATACTTCGAGAGCTACCGTGCCTTTAAGGCTAAGCTTAAAGAAATATTTAGGAAGTACGATAAAGTAAAGTATATATAAGAGAGGCTCTTAAGCCTATATTAAACGCGTTTAGCGGTTAACTACGCGGTTTAATTTAAGATCGATAGCCTACGTAATACTATTAACGATAAAGGATTAATATAGCTTTTTTACTATAGCTTTAAAAAAAAGATAAAAGATAAATTATATAAAGAGTTAAGGCTCGATACTATTAATAAGTATATCGATATAGCTATACGGATCGATAATCGGTAGTTCGAGCGTTATACGGAGAAAAGAAATTACAGTAAAGGTATTTACGGTAATAACTATAAGGGATACTTTAATAATAACCGTTTTAACGATAAGCGTAAGTAAAAATATTTTAATATTAATTACTCCGGTACTATATACTTAGGACTAATAGACGTTAACGCTATATAGTAATAAAGGCCGTAAAGCTGGGGCTAAAGTAAAGATAACTTTAAATATTTTAATTATAGTAAAGTAAGATATTTTAAAAAGGACTATAGGGTACTTAAACGGCTCGGATAGAAAAAGGAGATCGTATTAATTATTATATCGAAAGGACCGAGGGTTATAAAAGTAGTAGCTATTAGGTACTAATAAAGCGGAGCGGTAAACTTTAAGAAAGACTTTAATTAATATACCGGATAAGAAGATATAGAGTTTTAGGAGGTGAAGGAAGTCCTAAAAAGGCTAAAGGCGAAGCACGAGGAAAGAAATTTTTAGATATAAGTATTATAGGATTAGCTAATATAAATTATTACGGAAGTTATTACGGAGGTCGCTAAGGGTAAAGGTCTTACGTAAGGACCTATTAAATAAACGATATTAAAAAAGTAATATAGTAAGTATAGAATTATTGTTTTATAAGATATATTATAATTTATAAAGCTTTTATATAAGAATTAAGAAGAGTACTAAAAAGGTAAGAAGGTCGTTAGTATTAAAATCGCAAAGTTACTAGAAAATATATTAATATTTATATAGTATATACCCTATAAAGGAGATATAATATAGCTTTATCCTAGGTATTTAGAGTATCGGAAAGTACTTTAGTTTTAGTATATTATATATAAATATATAAAATACTATTAAAGTAAGTCGCTATATAGCTATAAGCTAATATGTAAGGCAGATAAGGAGGGTAAGCTTTAGTTAATTAGAAGGACTATAGTCTAATAGAAAAAGGCTTAATAGAAGGACCTAAATTATTATATTTTATAAAGGGTTTAGGATTTAGTTAAACTAAAGGATAGCCTTTAGGTTATATAGATCGTACCGAAGTATACGAGGTATTACGTCGAATATATAAACGGTTAAAATATAGATAATAATATATATTCGTAGGAGGAAATAATATTAAAATAATACTTAAGCCTAAAGTACGCTATATATTTACGGAAGAAAGTTAAGCGATATTATTAAGCTAAAACGCTTAAGATTAAGTAAAAGAACTATTATCGAGCGTAAATACGAGAAAATATTAAAAACGGAAAATAGAAGGAAGTTAAGTAAGTATAGTTAAAAGACTTTATATTATTAAATAACCCGGAGTAGGAAGATACTTTTAAATAATATAACTGTTTAAGAAACGATTCGCGGCCTTTCGCGGGGGCCGTTAACCTTTAACGGATTACGAATAGTATCTTTAAAGGTATCGGCGTAAAGTAAAAGTATAGAATAACGATTTAGCGCTTATTAGCGAAGTTATTACCGTATAAGAAAGAGGTAAAAAAGATAAACGCTTTTAAATTATTACGTATTAAAAAGATCTTTAGGTAGTGGTATTAGTAAACGGTAATATAAAGACGAATTTAATTTCGCTATAGTTCGTATATTAGGCCCGTATACTATAAAAAAAAATAGATTATTATATAAAGACTATTTCCGACGTAAAAGGTTTATAGGAAAATACTACCTTTAAATATTCTAGTCGAAGGGAAAACGATATTAATTATATTTAATATTATAAATATAAAACCTTTGAAAAATATAATCCTAAAATAACTATAGTATAAAAACTATAACCTAAATATCGATTAGAGGGATAGTAACTACTTACGACTAAAAGAATCTTAAAAGTATTTAATTAACGATAAAAGATTAAAAATACGTATAGAATAAAGTATAAAATAAATACCTTCTGCGGTATTACCGTAAAGAGTATAGAAAATAATAATATACTTTATCGATATAAGCGGTAAGATTAAGGAAATAAGGTTAACGACGTTAGTAGAAATATCGAAAGTTAATAAATACGCTTATTATAATAATATAGAGAAGGGTAAGAAAAAAGTAATACTGGTAAAATATCGAGGATACTTAACCTTTATAGCTAAATATTTAAATAGGCTTTTAAAGCGAGGACTATAGAACTACGAAATTAAATTAAAAAAAGAAGTTAAACTACGGCTATTTAAAGTTTACTATAGTAACGATAAATAAAGTAAGGAACTACGGAAGTACTTAAACGAAAACTTAAAAAGAAAATATATTAGAGAATCTATATCGTTAATAGGATATCCTATATTCTTTATACCGAAAAAAGATAATAACGAAACGGTAAAAAATAATTACTTACTATTATTCATATCTAGATTACGGAGTTAATTAGTAAGGGTATAATACTTTATACGCTTAAATATACCTATCGGGTACGCCTATATATAGATTAAAGAAAGAAACGAATAGAAAATAGCGTTTCGTATACCCTATAATTATTTCGAGTATCTTATAATACTATTTAGGTTAATTAATACGCCTATAATATTCTAATCTCTCGTTAATTATATAATATAAAAGTACCTCGATAAAATAATAATATATTATTTTAATAACGTTTTTATTTATTTACGTATTTTAAAAAAGTATAAGTAATATATATAAAAAATATTTAACGCGCTATATAAAACCGGACTTTTAATTAATAAAGAGAAAAGCGAGTTTTATATATAAAAAATAATATACCTAGGATATTTAATATCGCTAAATAAAGTTCGTATAAAACTAAAGAAAATTACGGTAATTAAAGATTAGCTTACGCTATAGTTATAAATATATATTAAGGAATTTTTAAGGTTTATAAATTTCTATTAAATATTTATTTGGGGCTATATAAGTATTACGAAACTACTTAATTACTTAATTAAAAAAAATATAGAGTTTTAGTAAAGGCAGGAAAAAGAGCAGGCTTTCTAGAAGTTAAAAGAGGCTATTTTAAAGGACCCGGTACTTAAATTACTAGACCTTAATCGACCGTTCGAAGTCGAAGCGAATATATTAAACTATATAATCGGTAAATAACTAGGGTAACGAAATAATAATAATAAACTATATTTAGTAACTTTTTTTTTAAAGAAATTTAAAGAAATACGTTAAAACTATTTAATTTACGATAAGGAACTATTTACTATTATCGAGGCGTTCGAGGAGTAGAGGCTATACCTTAATAGTATTAAACACGAAGTATAAGTTTATACGGATTATAAAAATCTATAGTACTTTACTATTACGAAGGTCCTTAACGCGCGGTAAATATAATAATTAAAGTTCCTTTCGGAATTTAATTTCTAAATTAATTATAAAAAAGGTTCGGAGAACGCTAGAGTAGACGTACTTAGCCGGCGAGCTAACTATTATAAAGATATATCTAGAGAGTCACTATTACTATTTAAAGAAGCGTTAAATAGTATCTTTAAGTATTTACTATAGCCGTAAATAAAGTATTACGTAATATATTGTAAGAAGGCTACTTTTAATAAGTATTAAAGGAAGTTAAGTAACGATATTATAGAGTAATATTAGTAGAAAGAGCTAGAGTTATAAGGTATTTAGAAAGATAGTTAGGGAAGATTATAGTATAGGAATTAAACGTACGTAAAGCTAGGTAATAAGAAGGTATTAATTATAAAGATTTATATATTAAAGTTCGGAGGATATATAAATATCGTTAAGATTATAGAAAAGATTAAATAATACTTTAATTAATTAAAGATTAAGGACGATATTAAAGAAGTTATTTAATTATACTATATATACGAGAGAATAAGGGTTACGAAGTATAAACTTTATAGATTTCTAAAGCTATTACCGGTAATAGAACGGTTATAGAGTTTAATTATAATAAACTTTATTATTGAATTATTAAAGTTTAAAGATATAATAACCGGCGTTAAATATAATAGTATATTAACGGTAATCGATAGGCTTATAAAATAGGTATACTTTCTGCCTTATAAAGAGATTTAATCGGTAAAATAATTAGCGAATATAGTACTATAGTATATTATATTAATATATATATAATTAAAAAAGTTTATTACGGACCGTAATATTAAGTTCGTATCGAAGTTCTAAAGAGCGTTAATAACGAGGCTAGGGATAATAAATAAAGCGTTTTCGTCTTACTACTTTTAAATAAACTGTTTAACGGAACGGCTTAATTAAATTATAAAATAGTATTTACGGAATTATATTAATTTCGAGTAGGACGATTAGGTTAAACTATTACTTACGGTATGACTAATATATAATATATTATTAACTAAAACGATTAAAGCTATACCGTTCTTTACGAATTTCGGCTACGAAATAAACCTACGGTAGGGATCTATAGTTAAGGTGCCTAAAGCTAGGGTTAAGGTAATTAAAATATATATATTTTACGGTAAACTTAAGTAGGAACTAAAGTTTATAAAAGAAAAAATATAGAAATACTATAATACTAAAAGGCTCGAAGGAGTTCGCTTTAAAGAAAGTAATATAGTATTTCTTTTTATATATAATTTATATACTAAAAAACCTAGTAAGAAGCTAGACTATAGGAGAGTAAAACTATTTAAAGTTAAGAGGAAGATATCGTAAACGGCATTCACATTGGAACTACTTAGTATAATACGTCTATAGTCATATACTTTTTATATTTCACTTCTGAAACCCGTATTATATATAAATAAGGCTAATATATAAGTAATAGCGGAAAATAAAAAATAAAAATATAATATAGAAAAGATATTAGATTTACGGTTTAATAAAGATTAATTAAAATATTTAATTAGTTAATTAGGATATTCGGCTATAGATAACTCGTAGGAACTATAGGTATATATTACGGTTCTGGAAGACAGTGGGGCCACAAGGGACTAATCAAGACTGGACGGCGCCGTCGAGCGGGGCTTACGGTCCAGATAGGCAACGGACTAATAAGATGGGGACCGGGAACCGCGGTGGGGCTCACGGTCCACGGTCCGGCATCGGCTAATCAGGAGCGGACCGAGGACCGTCTGTAAATCAACGGTCTACGGTTCACGGGACTATATATATAGAGGAACTGGCCGGTATAGATAGATAATTCCGCAGTATATAATATAAGTTATAATCATTAGTATTTAGACTATTATAATAAAAATAAGTTATTATTATATATTATTTAGCTATACCGAACTAGGATTATTTAGAAGTACCTTTAATTAATATTCCTTTTAGAGATTCTAAATAGGAGTTCATTACACGTTATATATTTACTTTAACTCTATTATAAATAAATTAAAAGCGTCTTTTTATTACTATAGTCGAACTTAAAAATATTTAAATAGAAGGCGTCCCGCCTAACCTAAGCGCCGAGGGACTTTCTAGATATATACCCTTTACCGTAAAGTAGGTTATTAAGCGTCTTAAAAAACTCGAGGACGAAGCTTAATAGACCCGGGAATAGATTTTCGCTATCTCGATTACGTTTAAATCGACTATTAAGTTCCTAGTACCGGAGCACTATAAAGGAGAAAAGGTAAAGCTTAAAGGAATTTTAATTTAGTTTAAAACTTATTTTCGTTAATACTTAAATTAATTTACTAACGAAAAGTTAAAGGTAATTTTTATAGTTATTAGGCTTAAAGATAAGGCTTTTATATAGTTCGAGCCTATCCTCGACGATTATTATAAATAGGAGCCGGAGGATTAAAAGAAGATTACCGTAAAGTACTTTAAAAGCTACCGTACTTTTAAAGCTAAATTTAAAAAGGTATTTAAGGAATACAATAAAGTAAAGCGTATATAGGGAAAGCTCTTAAGCTTACGTTAAACGCGTTTAACGGTTAATTATACGGCTTAATTTAAAATTAATAGCTTACGTAATACTATTAACGATAAGAGATTAATATAATTTTTTATTATAACCTTAAAGAAATAATAAAGGATAAATTATATAAAAAGTTAAAGCCTAATACTATCGATAAGTATATTATTATAGCTATATAGATCGACGATCGGTAATTCGAGCGTCGTACGGAAATAAAAAAATTACGGTAAAAGTATTTACGGTAATAACTATAAAGGATATTTTAATAATAATTGTTTTAACGATAAACGTAAATAAAAATATTTTAATACTAATTACTTTAGTATTATATATTTAGGACCGATAAACGTCGACGCTATATAGTAATAAAGGTTATAAGGCCGGGATTAAGGTAGGGATAACCTTAAGTGTTTTAACTATAGTAAAGTAAGATATTTTAAAAAGAATTATAGAATATTTAAACGGCTCGGATGGAAAAAAGAGATTATATTAATTACTATATTAAAGGGACCGAGGGTTATAGAGGTAATAGTTATTAGGTATTAATAAAGCGAAGCGGTAAGTTTAGAAAAAGACTTTAATTAATACGTTGGATAAAAAGATATAGAGTTCTAGAAAGTAAAAAAAGTTTTAAAAAGGCTAAAAGCAGAGTACGAAGAAGAAGATCTTTAAATATAAGTATTATAAAATTAATTAATATAAATCGTTATAGAAGTTATTACGGAGGTTATTAAAGATAAGGGTTTTACGTAAGGACCTACTAAATAAACGATATTAAAAAAGTAATATAATAAATATAGAATTATGTGACGAACCCCTATCCAGAACCTCTGAAAGGGATACTGGTCGAAGGCACTTCTGAATAATCGTGGCTCGGTGCAGCTAAATAGTGCACAACAAGATGTCTCAATGTAAACACTAGATACCGTGAATACAAGCTTAAATTGCATATTGCGGAACTGTCTATCTACACCGGCCAGTTCCTCCGTATATATAGACCTTAGGACCGTGAGGTGCTTGCCCTGCTACGGCCCCGATTACTCCTAGCATATTATATCCTGCGAAGTGCTCGTCGTGCTATCCCCCTGATCACTCCTAGCACATTGTATCCTGCGAAGTGCTCGTCGTGCTATCCCTCTGATCACTCCTAGCACATTGTATCCTGCAGAGTGCTTATGAGCCTTGGCGCCATAGCACTTCTGCTTACCCCTGATTGGTTATCCCCTGACTTCCTTAACGATAGGTTAGGGGCGTCCTGCGCCCCACATGTGGCGCGGCCTGCTGTTGGGTTAACTGTGACAAATTACTATTTTATAAAATATATTATAGCCTATAAAGCTTTTATATAAAAGCTAAAAAAAGTATTAAAAAGGCAGGAAAGTGTGACGAACCTCTATCCAGAACCTCTGAAAGGGACATTGGTTGAAGGCACTTCTGAATAATCCTGGTCCGGTATAGCTAAATAGTGTACAACAACGGCTTATTTCTATTATAATAGTTTAAATACTAACGATTGTAACTTGTATTGTATATTGCAGAACTGTCTATCTATACCGGCTAGTTCCTCCGTATATATAGACCTTAGGACCGTAAGGTGCTCGCCCTGCTACGGCCCCGATTACTCCTAGCATATTGCATCCTGCGAAGTGCTCGTCGTGCTATCCCTCTAATTACTTCTAGCACATTGTATTTTGCAGAGTGCTTATAAGCCTTAGCGCTATAGCACTTCTGCTTACCCCTAATTAGTTATCCCTTAACTTTTTTAACGATAGGTTAGGGGCGTCCTACGCCCTATATATAGCGCGGCCTGCTATTAGGTTAACTGTGATATAATGCCCTTCTTCCTAGGTCGACGCCCCGGCGACCGTATTCCTAAAATAGTTACCGATCCCTATTTCTTCCGCATTTCTATAGTAAACCTTTCTTTCCCTTCTTATCCTAACTATTATATTTAATCGTATAAAGAAATTAATTTATACGAGTACCGACCGTCGCCGCGATTAAGTATATTTCCTTAAGAAATTCGGCTTTATTATACCCGAATGTACCTACTGTAAAGAGAATAACCTCGAGTATATAGCTTCTCCTCGATATAAGCGGTGTCTCCCGTATATTAAGTCGAGTCGTTCCTATTATAACGTCTATAGTATAGATCGTAAGTCTCCTCTTCGGCCGTTCCCTTCCCTCGTTAACTAGTCCCGTAGTTCGTCCTCTAATTAGGGAAAAGGAACGCCTGGATACCGAAAAACAGGCTACCTTAAGTAAGCTTCTTCGTCTTGAAGCACAATCGCGTGCCCTTAAGGCTCGGGCCCTTGCTGCTTTTCGTCGCGAGTCTCGGCTCCTTAACGAGGAAGAGAAAGAGTTTCCCGCGCGGCCTGCTACCCCGCATAACCCGCCGGCGGCGAACGCTTCTGCTACTCCCCTTAATCTTTCTTTCCTGGACCCTTCTTTAGTTTTTAACTAGCCGCCTAACCTTTCTTTGGACCCGGGCACGGCCGGTCCTTCCTTCCTGACCCCTTAGGATACTGCCGAGAGCGTACCTTCCACTTCCTAAGGTAGTTAAGATGCGTAGCAGTCTTTACACCTGGGTCCCTTTTATACTTTCTAACCTCGTAGTGTAATGTATTGCACGTCGGCTATTACGTCGAAGGCGCAGGTTCGATTCCTGTCGAGGTTTTCCTGGTTGCTTAGGCTTTAGTCGGTCCGGATATCGCTAATGGAATTTTTTTTACTTATTTAGGCAGTTAAGGTATACCTATAGTTCCCACGAGTTATCTATAGCCGGATATCCTAACTAACTAACCAAATACTTTAATTGGCTTTTATTAAACCGTAAATTTAGTATTTCTTCTATATCGTACTTTTCTTCTTCGTCCTCTGCTACTATCTATATATTGGCCTTACTTATATATAGTGCGGGTTCTAGAAGTAAAATGTAGAAAGTGTATGATCGTAGATGTATCGTACGGGGTAGCTTTAATTTAAATGCCGTCTCCGATATCTTTTTTTTAACTTTAAACGGGCCTATTTTTCTATGGTCTAGCTTCTTACTAGGTCTTTTAGTGTGTAAATTACGTGTGGAAAGGAATACTATATCCCCCCCTTTAAAGTAAGGTCCCTCGAGCCTTTTAGTATTATAGTATTTCCGTATCCTTTCCCTTATAAACTCCAGTTCTTACTTAAGCTTACCGTAGAATATATATATCTTATTTACCTTAACTTTAGCCCTAGGTACCTTAACCGCAGGTCCCTGCCGTAGGTCTGCCTCGTAGCCGAAGTTCGCGAAGAACGGTATAGCTTTAATCGTCTTAGTTAGTAATATATTATATACTAGCTATACCGTAAGTAATAGTTTAACCTAATCGTCCTACTCGAAATTAATATAATTCCGTAAATACTATTTTACGATTTAGTTAAGCCGTTCCGTTTAACCGTCCGTTTAAGGATAGTAAGCCGAAAACGCTTTACTTACTACCCCTAGCCTCGTTATTAACGCTCTTTAAAATTTCGATACGAACTTAGTATCGCGGTTTATAATAAACTTTTTTAACTATATATATATTAATATAATATACCGTAATACTATATCCGTTAATTATTTTGCCGACCAGGTCTCCTTATAAAGTAGGAAGTATACCTACTTAGTAAGCCTATCGACCACCGTTAATATACTATCGTACTTAACGCCGATTACCGTATCCTTAGACTTTAGTAATTTAGTAATAAAGTTTATTATAATTAAACTCAATAGCCGTTCTATTACCGGTAGTAACTTTAAAAATCTATAAAGTTTATACTTCGTAACCCTTATTCTTTCGCACGTATAATATAATTAAATAGCTTTCTTAACGTCGTCTTTAATCCTTAGCTAGTTAAAGTATTATTTAATTTTTTTTATAGTCTTAGCGATACCTATATATCCTCCGAGTTTTAATATATAAATCTCTATTACTAATACCGTCCTATTACCTAGCTTTACGTACGCTCGGTTTTTATACTATAATCTTCTCTAATTATTTTTCTAGATACCTTATAGCTCCAGCTCTTTCTACTAGTATTACTCTATAATATCGTTACTTAATTTCCTTTAGTATTTACTAAAAGTAACTTTCTCGCGATACACTACGTAATACTCTATCTACGGCTATAGTAAATACTTAAGGATACTATTTAGCGCCTCTTTAAATAATAATAGTAACTTCTTAGATATATCTTTATAGTAGTCGGCTCGCCGGCTAAGTACGTTTACTCTAGCGTTTTCCGAACCCTTTTTATAGTTAATTTAGAAATTAAATTCCGAGAGAAACTTTAATTATCGTATTTACCACGCGTTAAGGACCTTCGTAATAATAAAGTATTATAGATTTTTATAATCCGTATAAACCTATATTTTATACTTAATACCGCTAAAGTATAACCTTTATTTCTCGAACGCTTCGATAATAGCGAGTAACTTTTTATCGTAAATTAAGTAGTTCTAACGTACCCCCTCGAGCTTCTTCGAAAAAAAAGCTATTAAATATAGTTTACCGTTATCGTCTTACTATCCTAACTATCTACCGATCGTATAGTCTAATACGTCTACCTCGACTTTAAATAGTCGACTAGGGTTTAGTAATTTAAGTACCGGGTCCTTTAAAATAGCTTCTTTTAGCTCCTAGAAGGCCTACTTTTCTTCTTACCCCTACCGGAACTCCACGTCTTTCTTAGTTAAATAGTTAAATAGCCGCGCGATACTTACGTACCTACAGATAAATATCCGATAGAAGTTCGTAAACCTTAAGAATTCCCTAACGTATATTTATAATTATGGCGTAGGCTAGTCCTTAACTACCGTAATTTTCTTAGGTTCTATACGAACCTTACTTAGCAATATTAAATATCCTAAATATACTGTTTTTTATACGTAGAACTTACTCTTCTCCTTATTAATAGAGAGTCCGGCTCCGTATAATGCGTTAAATATCTTTTATACGTATCGCTTATACTCCTTTAAAATACGTAAGTAGATAAGAACGTTATTAAAATAGTATATTACTGTTTTATCGAGGTACTTCCGTATAATATAGTTAACGAAAGATTAGAACGTTACGGGCGTATTAATTAACCCGAATAGTATTATAAGATACTCGAAATAATTATAAGGTATGCGAAACGCTATTTTCTATTCGTCTCCTTCTTTAATCCGTATATAAACGTACCCGATAGGTATATTTAAACGTATAAAGTATCGTGCCCTTACTAATTAACTCTGTAATTTAGATATTAACGGTAGCGGGTAATTATTTTTTACCGTCTCGTTATTTAACTACCGGTAATCTATATATAATCGTAAACTACTGTCCTTCTTCGGTATAAAGAATACGGGGTATCTTACTAACGATATAAACTCCCTAATATATCCTTTCTTTAAGTTTTTATCTAAATACTTCCGTAATTCCTTACTTTACTTATCGTTAATATAATAAACTTTAAATAACCGTAGTTTAACTCTTTCTTTTAATTTAATTTCGTAGTCCCACGGTCCTTACTCTAAAAGCCCCTTTAAATACTTAGCCGTAAAGGCTAAATATCCTCGATATTCTACCGGTACCGCCTTTTTCTTACCTTTCTTTACGTTATTATAGTAAGCGTATTTATTAACCTCCGATATTTTTACTAACGTCGTTAACCCTACTTTTTCGATCTTACTACTTATATCGATAGAATATACTATTACTTTCTATATTCCTTACGGTAGTACCGTAGAGGATACTCGTCCTGCATTTTACTCCGTACGTGTTCCTAATCTTTTATCGTTAATTAAATACTTTTAAGGCTCTCTTAGTCGTAGGTAGCTATTATCCCTCTAATCGATATCTAAGTTATAGTCTTTATACTATAATTACCTTAAGATTATATCCTTCGAGGGTCCTATATCTATAATATTAAATATAATTAATATCGTTTTTCCTTCGACTATAATATTTAAGGGTAATATCTCCTTATAAACCTTTTACGTAGGAAATAAACCTTATATAACTATTTATTCCTTCTTTTTTTTCTATAGTATACGGGCCTAATATATAAATTATAACGAAATTAAGTTCGTTTCCGCATTACTATTTATTAATACTATTGCCTAAAGATCCCTCTATCGTATAGTAACCTAAAGGTATTTATTTTTCTTACTTCCTCCCTATACGGTAACGACTTCGTTAATAAACGCCGGATTATTATTCTATACCTTCGCTTTATATTAATACCTTCGAAAATATCGTTCGTAGTCCGTTAAAGGTTAACGGCCCCTGCGAAGGGCCGCGAGTTATTTCCTAAACGGTTATATCGTTTAAAAGTATCCTCTTACCCCGGGTTATCTAATAACATAAAGTTTTTTAACTATACCTACTTAATTTCCTTTTATTTTCCGTCTTTAATATTCTTTCGTATTTATACTCGATAATAATTCTTCTACTTAATCTTAAGCGTCTTAGCTTAATAATATCGCTTAACTTTCTCCTGTAAGTATATAGCGTAGTTTAGGCTTAAGTATTATCCTAATATTATTTCCTTTTACGAGCGTACGCTATCGTCTATGTTTTAACCGTTTATATATTCGACGTAACACCTCGTATACCTTAATACGATCTATATAATTTAAAGGCCATCCTTTAGTTTAACCGGGTCTTAAACCTTTTATAAGATATAATCGTTTAAATCCTTTTATTAGGCTTTTTCCTATCGGGCTATAGTCCTTCTAATTAACTATAGTTTGCTTTCCTTACTTACTTTATATACCGGCTAGTAGCTATATAGCGATTTGCTTTAGTAGTACTCTATATATCTGTATATAATATACTGGAACTAAAGTACTTTCTAATACTCCGGATATTTAGGATAAAGCTATACCGTATCTCTTTTATAGGGTATATACTATATAAGTGTTAGTACGTCCCTTAATAATTTCGCGATCCTAATATTAATGACTTTCTTACCTTTCTAATACTTTTCTTAGCTCTTATATAAGAGCTTTATAAACTATAATATATCCTATAAAATAGTAATTCTGTATTTATTATATTACCTTTTTAGTATCGTTTACTTAATAGGTCCTTACGTAAGACCTTTATCTTTAGCGACCTCCGTAGTAACTTCCGTAGCGATCTATACTAATTAATCCTATAATACCTATATTTAAAGATCTCTTTCCTTATACTTCGCCTTTAACCTTTCTAGGGCTTCCTTTACTTCCTAGAACTCTATATCTTTTTATCCGGTATACTAATTAGAATTTTCTTTAGAGCTTACCGCTTTACTTTACTAATACCCGATAACTATTACCTCTATAACCCTCGGTCCTTTCGATATAGTAATTAATACGATTTCCTTTTTCTATCCGAGCCGTTTAAGTACCTTATAGTCCTTCTTAAAGTATTTTGCTTTACTGTAATTAAAATACTTAAAGTTATTTTTACCCTAACCCCGGCCTTATAGTTTTTATTACTATATAGCGTCGACCTTTATCGGTCTTACGTATATAGTGCCGAAGTAATTAATATTAAAATATCTTTTCTTTTACTTATCGTTAAAATAATTATTATTAAAGTATCCTTTATTATTATTATTACCGTAATAACCTTTACTATTTTTTTTCTCCGTACGCCGCTAAAATTACCGATCGTTAATCCGAATAGCTATAATAATATACTTATCGATAATATTAAGCCTTAACTCCTTATATAACTTATCCTTTACCTTTTCCTTAAAGCCGTTATAAAAAAACTATATTAACCCCTTATCGTTAATAGTACTATATAAGCTATCGATTTTAAATAAAGCCGTATAGTTAACCGTTAAGCGCGTTTAGCGTAGGTTTATAAGCCTTTTTTACGCGCGCCTTACTTTATTGTACTCCCTAAATACCTTTTTAAGCTTAGCTTTAAAAATATAATAACTTTCGAAGTATTTTACGGTAATCTTCTTTTAGTCCTCCGGCTCCTACTCGTAATAGTTATCGAGGATAGGCTTAAACTACGCGAAAGCCCTATCTTTAAGTCTAATAACCGCGAAAATTACTTTTAACTTTTCGTTAATAAACTAATTTAGGTAATAACGAAAATAAGTTTTAAATTAGATTAAGAATCCTTTAAGCTTTACCTTTCCTCCTTTATAGTACTCCGGTGCCGGAAACTTAACGGTTAATTTAGGTACGGTCGTAATGGCGATAATCTACTCCCGGGTTTACTAAGCTTTTTCTTTAAGCTCCTTAAAGTGCTTAACGACTTATTCTACAGTAATAAGTGTAGGTCTAGTACTAGTAGAAGGTCCTTCGCTGCCTAGGCTAAGCGGGACGCCTCCTATCTAAATATTCTTAGGTCCGGCTATAGTAATAAAAAGACGCCTTTAACTTATTTATAATAGAGTTAAAGTAAGTATATAACGTATAACGAACCCCTATCCAGAACCTTTGAAAGGGACATTGGTTAAAGGCACTTCTAAATAATCTTAATCCGGTACAACTAAATAATATATAATAACGGCTTGTCTCTATCATAATAGTCTAAATACCAACGATTGTAACTTATATTATATACTACGGAACTATCTATCTACACCGGCCAGTTCCTCCGTATATATAGACCTTAGGACCGTGAGGTGCTCGCCCTGCTACGGCCCCGATTACTCCTAGTATATTGCATCCTGCGAAGTGCTCGTCGTGCTATCCCTCTGATCACTCCTAGCACATTGCATCCTGCAGAGTGCTCATGAGCCTTGGCGCTATAGCACTTCTACTTACCCCTGATTGGTCATCCCCTGACCTCCTTAACGATAGGTTAGGGGCGTCCTGCGCCCCACATGTGGCGCGGCCTGCTGTTGGGTTAACTGTGACAGAAAGTCGTTAATATTAGGATCGCGAAAGTACTAAAAAATATATTAATATTTATATAGTATATATCCTATAAGGAAAATATAGTATAACTTTATCCTAGGTATCTGGAGTATCGAGAGTACTTTAATTTTAATATATTATATATAGATATATAGAGTATTATTAAAGTAAATCGCTATACGGTTATTAGCCGGTACGTAAAGTAGGTAAGGAGGGTAAGTTATAATTAATTAAAAAGATTATAGCCCGATAAGAAAAGACTTAATAGGAGGACCTAAACGATTATATTTTATAAAAGGTTTAAAACCCGATTAAATTAAAAGATAGCTTTTAGGTTATAAAGATTATATTAAAGTATATAAGGTATTACGTTAAATATATAAACGGTTAGAATATAGACGATAATATATACTTATAGAAAGAAGTAATATTAGGATAGTATTTAAGCCTAAATTATATTATATATTTATAAAAGAAAGTTAAATAATATTATTAAGTTAAAACGCTTAAGACTAAGTAGAAAAACCGTTATCGAGCGTAGATACGAGAGAATACTAGAGACGGAAGATAGGAGGAAGTTAGGCGAGTATAGTTAAAAGACTTTATATTACTAAATAACCTAAAGTAAGAAAACGCTTTTAAATAATATAATCGTTTAAGAAATAATTTACGGCTTTTAGTAGGAGCCGTTAACCTTTAATAAATTATAAATAGTATTTTTAAAGGTATTAGCGTAAGGTAAAGGTATAAGATAACGACCCGGCGCTTATTAATAAAGTCGCTACTATATAGGGAAAAGTAAGAAAAATAAATATTTTTAAGTTATTATATATTAAGAAAATCTTTAGGTAATAGTATTAGTAGATAATAATATAGAAATAAACTTAATTTCGCTATAATTTATATATTAGGCCCGTATACTATAAAGGAAAAAGAAGGAATAAATCGTTATATAAAGATTATTTCCTACGTAAAAGGTTTATAAGGAAATACTATCCCTAAATATTATAGTCGAAAGAAAAATAATATTAATTATATTCGATATTATAAATATAGAACCCTCGAAGGATATAATCCTAAAGTAACTATAGTATAAAGACTATAACTTAAATATCGATTAAAAGAATAGTAGCTACCTATGATTAAAAGAGCCTTAGAAATATCTAATTAACGATAGAAGATTAGGAACACGTACGGAGTAAAGTGCAGGATAAGTACCCTTTACGGTACTACCGTAAGGAATATAGGAAATAATAGTATACTCTATCGATATAGGCGGTAAGATCGAAGAAGTAGGGTTAACGATATTAATAGAGATATTAAAAGTTAATAAGTACGCTTATTATAATAACGTAAATAAAAGTAAGAAAAAAGCGATACTAATAGAATATTAAAGATACTTAGCCTTTACGGCTAAATATTTAGAGGGGCTTTTAAAACAAGGACTATAGGACTACGAAATTAAGTTAAAAAAAGGAACTAAGCTATAGGTATTTAAAGTTTACTATATTAACGATAAGTAAAGTAAGGAGTTACGGAAATACTTAGACGAAAATTTAAAAAGAGGATATATTAAAGAGTTTATATCGTTAATAGGATACTCTATATTCTTTATACCGAAAAAAGACGGTAGTTTATAATTATATATAGATTACCGCTAACTAAATAATAAAACGGTAAAAAAAAATTACTTACTACCGTTAATATTTAAGTTACGGAGTTAATTAATAAGGGCGCGATACTTTATATATTTAAATATATCTATTAGGTACGCCTATATACGGATTAAAGAAGGAGACGAATAGAAAATTACGTTTCGTATACCCTATAATTATTTCGAGTATTTCGTAATACTATTTAAGCTAACTAATATACTTACGACGTTTTAATCTTTCGTTAATTATATAATATAGAAGTACTTCGATAAAATAATAATATATTATTTTAATTATATTTTTATTTATTTACGTACTTTAAAGAAATATAAGCGGTATATACGAAAGATATTCGACGCGTTATATAGAACCGGACTTTTAATTAATATAGAAAAGAACGAGTTTTACGTATAGAAAATAATATACCTAAAATATTTAATATCGTTAAGTAAAGTTCGTATAGAACCGGGGAAAATTATAGTAATTAAGGACTAGCCTATACCGTAATTATAGATATACGTTAAGGAATTTTTAAGATTTATAAATTTCTATTAAATATTTATCCGGATCTACGTAGGTATTACGAGGCTACTTAATTAATTAATTAAAAAGGACGTAAAGTTTCGGTGGGGATAAGAAAAGAAATAGGCCTTTTAGAAGCTAAAAGAAGTTATTTTAAAGGACCCGGTACTTAAACTACTAAACTCTAATCGATTATTTAAAGTTAAAATAAATATATTAAACTATACGATTAGTAGATAATTAGGGTAGTAAAATAATAACGGTAAGCTATACCCGGTAGTTTTTTTTTTAAAGAAGCTTAAAAAAATACGTTAAAATTACTTAATCTACGATAAGGAACTATTCGCTATTATCGAAGCGTTCAAGGAATAAAGATTATACCTTAACGGTATTAAATATAAAATATAAGTTTATATAGATTATAAAAATCTATAATACTTTATTACTATAAAAGTCTTTAACGCGCGGTAAATATAATAATTAGAGTTCCTTTCGGAATTTAATTTTTAAATTAATTATAAAAAGGGATCGGAGAATATTAAGGTAAACGTATTTAACCGGCGAACCGATTACTATAAACATATACTTAAAGAGTTATTATTACTATTTAAGGAAACGCTAAACGGTACTCTTAAATATTTACTATAGCCGTAAATAAAATATTATATAATATATTATAAGAAGGCTACTTCTAGTAAATATTAAAGGAAGTTAAATAACGATATTATAAAGTAATATTAATAGAAAAAGTTAGAGCTATAGGGTATTTAAAAAGATAGTTAAAAAAGATTATAGTATAGAAATCGAGCGTATATAAGGCTAGGTAATAGAATAGTATTAGTAAGGAAAATTTATATATTAAAGTTTAAAAGATATATAAGTATCGCTAAAACTATAAAAAAGATTAAATAGTATTTTAATTAATTAAAGATTAAGGATAACGTTAAGGAAGCTATTTAATTATATTATATATATAAGAAAACGAGGGTTACGAGGTATAAACCCTATAGATTTCTAGAGTTATTACCGCTAGTAAAACGGTTATAGAGTTTAGTAACGATAGACTTTATTATTAAATTACTAAAGTCTAAAGATACGGTAACCGGCGTTAAATATAATAGTATATTAACGGTAATCGATAAGCTTATTAAATAGGTATATTTTCTACTTTATAAAGAGACCTAGTTAATAAAATAGTTAACGGATATAGTACTATAGTATATTATATTAATATATATATAGTTAAAGGAGTTTATCACGGACCGCGATATTAAATTTATATCGAAGTTTTAAAAAGCGTTAATAACGAAGTTAGGGATAATAAGTAAGGTATCTTCGGCCTACTACCTTTAAACGGATAGGTAAACGGAACGATTTAATTAAATCGTAAAATAATATTTATAAAATTATATTAATTTCGAGTAAAACGATTAGGTTAAACTATTATTTACGGTATAACTAGTATATAATATATTATTAATTAAAATAATTAAAGTTATACTATTCTTCGCGAATTTTAATTATAAAGTAGACTTACGGTAGGGACCTAAGGTTAAGGTACTTAGGGCTAAGGTTAAAGTAAATAAAATATATATATTTTATAGTAAGCTTAAGTAAAAACTAAAGTTTATAAAGGAAAGAATATAGAAATATTATAGAATTAAAAGGCTCGAGGGACCTTACCTTAAGGAAAGAAATATAGTATTCCTTTCTATATATAATTTATGTACTAAAAGAATTAGTAAGAAGCTAGACTATAAAAAAATAAGATTATTTAAAGTTAAGAAGAAAGTATCGTAAACAGTATTCGAATTAAAGCTACCTAATATAATATATCTACGGTTATATACCTTTTACATCTTACTTCTAGAACCCGTACTATATATAAGTAAGGCTAATATATAGGTAATAGCAGAGGACGAAAAAAAAGAATATAATATAAAAAAAATACTAGATTTACGGTTTAATAAAGGTTAATTAAAATATTTAATTAATTAATTAGAATATCCGGCTATAAATAATTTGTAGGAATTATAGATATACCTTAATTACCTAAATAAGTAAAAAGAATTCTTTTAACGATATTTAGACCGGCTAAAACCTAAAATAGATTTAGAAAAGCCCTATCGGGTTTTTCTAAATCTAAAACCTTAGTAAAAATCGAACTTATGCCTTCGACGTAATAGTTAACGTACTATATATTATACTATAAGGTTAAAAAGTATAAGGAAAGCGAAATATAAATAGTATTACGCGCTTTAGGTACTTTAGGAAGTAAAAGGCGCGCTACTAGCGGTATTTAGTGCGGTTAGGAAGGAAAGACCGGCTATATTAAGATCGAAGGAAATATCGGAGGGCCAGTCCAGGCCTAAAGAAGGATCTAGGGCGTAAGGAAACCACGGAACGGTATCCTAGGCGGCGGTCGGCTACGTAAAAGTCCCCGGTAAAGAATCGGGCGGCGCCATAACTATAGATTACGCCACCCGGGTATCTTCCTCCTAATTACCCCGCGCGAAAAGACGCTCTTTACGTATACGAAGAGAGCGACGTATTCGTTTTACCCGGATAAGCTTAATAGTTAATTACGAAAGTTAATTTTTAAGCTTTTACTCCTAGCGCTTAAGTCTATCCTACTCTTTTATCGTTCGGGTTACTATAAAATAGTTAATTATAGTATAGAAAGAAAAGAAAGATCTACCTACGGACAGAGCTAATATTAAATCTATTATATAGGATTTTACGGCGTATATACTTAACGTACCGTAAGGACTTAAGGGCTATAATATAAGGGGATCCGGTAGTAAAATAAGTAAAATACGGTATTACGGTAAAACTACGGCGGCGGATTCGGGAGGAAAGGGCAGAGGCCTATTTAATCTTATAATAACGTTTTTATATACGGTTAAATATAATAAAGGTAAGGAGAAAAAGGAAGGAAAAACCTACGATATAGTTAATAGTGGAAAAAGACTAGGCCGTAAGGGCTTTAGCCTAGAGAAGGAGTATTATATTACGGTTCTGGAAGATAATAGGGCTATAAAGGATTAATTAAGACTAAACCGTGCCGTCGAGCGGGGCTTACGGTCCAGATAGGCAACGGACTAATAAAATAGGGACTGGGGACCGCGGTGGGGCTCACGGTCTACGGTCCGGCATCGGCTAATTAGGAGCGGACCGAGGACCGTCTATAAGTTAACGGTCTACGGTCCACGGGATAATATATACGGAGGAACTAGCCGGTATAGATAGATAGTTTCGCAATATATAATATAAATTATAATCGTTAGTATTTAAACTATTATAATAAAGATAAGCTATTATTATATATTATTTAGCTATACCGAATTAGGATTATTTAGAAGTACTTTTAACTAATATCCCTTTTAAAGGTTCTAGATAGGGGTTCGTTACAGTATACCTTGATTACCTAAATAAGTAAAAAGAATTCTACCGATAATATTTAAACCGGTTAAAACCTAAAATACATTTAGAAAAGCCCTATCGGGTTTTTCTAAATATAAAACCTTAGTAGGAATCGAACCTACGCTTTCGACGTAGTAATTAACGTACTATATATTATACTATAAGGTTAAAAGATATAAGGAAAGTAAAATATAAGTAATGCTACGCGCCTTAGGTATTTTGGGAAATAAAAAGCGCGTTATCGGTAGTATTTAGCGCGGCGAGGAAGGAAGGACCGGCCGTACCCGGATCTAGGGAAAGATTAGGCGGCTAGTTAAAGCTAGCTGTGACGAACCCCTATCCAGAACCTCTAAAAGGGATACTAGTCGAAGGTACTTCTAAATAATCGTGGCTCGGTGCAGCTAAATAGTACACAATAAGATATCTTAATATAAATACTAAATACTATAAATATAAGTTTAAATTATATACTACGGAACTATCTATTTATATAGCTAGTTCCTTTATATATATAGACCTCGTGCTAAGCCCTGATTATAATGATTATTCCGCTTATTTTTAATAATCGTAATAATCATTATAATCCTCTATAATTCCCTATTGGTTATATTACCGCGATTACTATATTTTCTTAGTCTATTACCTATAATCGTATAGCCTTACCTTAATTAATCCTACTAGCGATTATTTATATATCTTATACCCTATATACGGTCCGTCCTACTTATTAGCTTAACTATAATATAATACCCCTCCTTTTAGGTCGACGTCCCGTCGACCTAAAGCCTAAAATAATCGCTTATCGCCTACTTTTATTTACTTATAAGTCCTTCTCTTTTCCTTATCGCTACGATATTTAACTCTTATAGATTTTTTAGGTCCTTATAACCCTTTTCCCTACGCGTTAATCCGTAATATCGTCGTCGCTTAGCCCTAGCTACTTTTATTAACCTTAAAGGTTTTATTGTTATATTTTATTCGTTTTATACCGCTTATAACTTAACTTATTACCTTTATAAGCGTTTTTCTTATTACGGTAAGTATATACGTTAAGGCTGTACTTACGACGTATCGGGTACTCTTACTATTATAAGTCGGTTAGTCCGTCTCTCTTTCGATACTCCGTTTAACCTTATTTAATCGAGTACTTAATTACCGAGTATTATCGTTTATCTTTAAAGGAACTAGTTACCGAGAAACGATTTTTAAACGTTTACCGTAAAGCCAAAAAGGCTACGCGTAAAGCGTAAGAAGCCGTTACGTATTTATTTTACTTTCGCTAGTAGAAACGATATTTTTCGGAGCGGAGTGCCGCTATTATTAGCGAGGTAATACCTACGCTCGATTCTCTTATTATTACTACTCCTAATACCGACCCCTTCTCCTAGCTTCCCATTTTATTTAACTAACTATTTTCTAACTTTAATACCGATTTTAATATGGCCGGTCCTTCCTTCCTATCCGCGTAAAATACTATTAATAGTATACCTTTCCTTTCCTAAGGTAGTTAAAGCGTATAGTATTATTTATATTTAGTCCCCTTTATACCTTTTAACCTTATAGTATAGTATATAATACGTCGATTATTACGTTGGAGGCGTAGGTTCGATTCCTATTAAGGTTTTCTTAGCTCTATTTTATAGTTATTTAGCTATAGGCTAGGGCTAAGTCTTTTTATTTACTTAGGTTTTGGCCGGTCCGGATATCGTTAATGGAATTCCTTTTACTTATTTAAGTAATTAAAATATATTTATAGTTTCTATAAATTATTTATAGTTAAATATCTTAATTAATTAATTAAATACTTTAATTTACCTTTATTAAACTATAAATCTAATATCTTTTTTATATCGTACTTTTTTTCTTTATTTTCCGCTATTGCTTATATATTAGCCTTACTTACTTATAGTACGGGCTTTAGAAGTAAAATATAGAAAGTATATAACCGTAGACGTATCGTATAGGGTAGCTTTAGTTTAAATACCGTCTCCGATATTTTTCTTTTAACCTTAAACGGGCCTACTTTTTTATAGTCTAGCTTTTTACTAGGTCTTTTAGTATATAAATTATATATAAAAAGGAATATTATATCCCCTCCTTTAAAGTAAGGTCCCTCGAGCTTTTTAATATTATAGTATTTCCGTATCCTTTCCTTTATAAATTCTAGTTCTTACTTAAGCTTACCGTAAAATATATATATTTTATTTACTTTAACCCTAGCCTTAAGTACCTTAACCGCAGGTCCTTACCGTAGGTCTACCTTATAGCCGAAGTTCGCGAAAAACAGTATAGCTTTAATCGTTTTAGTTAGCGATATATTATATATTAACTATACTATAGATAATAGTTTAACCTAATCGTCCTATTCGAAATTAATATAATTCCGTAAATATTATTTTACGATTTAATTAAATTATTTTATCTAACCGTCCGTCTAAGGGTAATAGGCCGAAGATACTTTATTTATTATCTTTAGCTTCGTTATTAACGCTTTTTAAAATTTCGATACGAACTTAATATCGCGGTTTATAATAAACTCCTTTAGCTATATATATATTAATGTAATATACTATAGTACTATATTCGTTAGTTATTTTACCGATTAGGTTTCCTTATAAGGTAAGAAATATATTTATTTAGTAAACCTATTAACTATCGTTAATATACTATCGTACTTAATACCGGTTACCGTATCTTTAGACTTTAATAATTTAATAATAAAGTTTATCGTAATTAAACTCTATAGCTATTCTATTACCGGTAATAGCTTTAGAAATCTATAAGGCTTATACTTCGTAACTTTTATTCTCTCGCACGTATAGTATAATTAAATAGTTTCTTTAACGTCGTACTTAATCCTTAGCTAATTAAAGTACTGCTTAATCTTTTCTATAGTTTTAGCGATACCTATATATCCTCCGAACTTTAATACGTAAATCTTTATTATTAATACCGTTTTATTACCTAGCCTTACGTACGTTCGGTTCTTATATTATAATTTTCCTTAACTATTTTTCTAGATACCCTATAGCTTTAGCTTTTCCTATTAGTATTACTTTATAATATCGTTACTTAACTTCTTTTAATATTTATTAAAAATAATTTTTTTATAATATATTATATAATACTTTATTTACGGTTATAGTAGATACTTAAGAGTACTATTAGCGCCTCCTTAAATAATAATAGTAACTCTCTAGGTATATCTTTATAGTAGTTGGCTCGCCGGTTAAGTACGTTTACCTTAGCGTTCTCCGAACCTTTTTTATAATTAATTTAGAAATTAAATTCCGAGAGAAACTCTAACTATCGTATTTACCGCGCGTTAAAGACTTTTATAATAGTAAAATACTATAGATTTTTATAGTCCGTATAAACCTATATTTTATACTTAATACCGTTAAGGTATAGCCTCTATTCCTCGAACGTTTTAATAATAGCGAATAATTTTTTATTATAGATTAAGTAGTTTTAACGTACTTTATTAAGCTTTTTCGAAAAGAAAGTTACCGGGTATAGTTTACCGTTATTGTCTTACTACTTTAATTATTTACCGATAGTATAGTCTAATATATTTACTTTAACCTTAAATAGTTAACTAGGGTTTAATAATTTAAGTATTAGGTCCTTCAGAATAGTTTTTTTTAACTTCTAAAAGGCCTACTCCTTTTCCTACCCTTACCGGAACTCTATATCCTTTTTAATTAAATAGTTAAGTAGCTTCGTAATACTTACGTAGCCCCGGATAAATATTTAATAAAAGTTTATAAACCTTAAGAATTCCTTAACGTATATTTATAATTATAGTATAGGCTAATCCTTTACTATTATAATTTTTCCCGGTTCTATACGAACCTTACTTAGCGATATTAAATATCTTAAATATACTATTTTCTATACGTAAAACTCGCTCTTTTCTTTATTAACGGAAAGTCCGGCTCCGTATAACGCATTAAGTATCTCTCGTATATATCGCTTATATTTTTTTAAAATACGTAAGTAAATAAAAACGTTATCGAGATAGTATACTATTATTTTATCGAGGTACTTCCGTATAATATAGTTAACGAGAGATTAGAATGTTATAGGCGTATTAGTTAACCTAAATAGTATTATAAAATACTTAAAATAATTATAAAGTATATAAAACGCTATTTTTTATTCGTTTCCTTTTTTAATCCGTATATAGGTATATTCGATAGGCATATTTAAATATATAAAGTATCGCGCCCTTATTAGTTAATTCCGTAACCTAAATATTAACGGTAGCGGGTAATTATTTTTTACCGTTTCGTTATTTAGTTACCGGTAGTTTATATATAGTCGTAAGCTACCGTCCTTTTTCGGTACGAAGAATACGAGGTATCCTATTAGCGATATAGACTCCCTAATATATCCTTTCTTTAAGTTTTCGTTTAAGTACTTCCGTAGCTCCTTACTTTACTTATCATTAATATAATAGACTTTAAATAACCGTAACTTAGCTCTTTCTTTTAACTTAATTTCGTAGTCCTACGGTCTTCGCTTTAGAAACTCCTTTAAATACTTGCCCGTAAAGGCTAGGTATCCTCGATATTCTATTAATACCGCCTTTTTCTTACCTTTCTCCACGTTATTATAGTAAGCGTATTTATTAACCTCCAATATCTTTACTAACGTCGTTAACCCTACTTCTTCGATTTTACCGCCTATATCGATAAAATATATTATTATTTCCTATATTCCTCACGGTAGTACCGTAAAGGGTATTTATCTTATACTTTACTCCGTATATACTCCTAATCTTTTATCGTTAGTTAGATACTTTTAAAGCTCTTTTAATCGTAAGTAATTACTATCCCTTTAATCGATATCTAGATTATAGTCTTTATATTATAATTACTTTAGGATTATATCTTTCGAGGGTCCTATATTTATAATATTAAATATAATTAATATTATTTTTCCTTCGATTATAATATCTAGAGGTAATATCTCCCTATAGACCTTTTACGTAGGAAATAAACCTTATATAACTATCTATTTTTTCTTTTTCTTTTATAGTATATAGGCTTAATATACGAACTATAGCGAAATTAAGTTCGTTTCCGTACTACCGTTTACTAGTACTACTGCCTAGAGATCCCTTTATCGTATAGTAACTTAAAAGCGTTTATCTTTTTTACTTTTTCCTTATATAGTAACGACTTTATTAACGAGCACCGGGTCGTTATCCTATACCTTTGCCTTACGTTAATACTTTTAAAAATATCGTTTGTAGTCCGTTAGAGGTTAACAGCTCCCGCGAAGGGCCGTAAGTTATTTCTTAAACGGTTATATCGTTTAAAAGTATCTTTTTACCCCGGGTTATTTAATAATATAAAGTCTTTTAACTATACCCGCCTAATTTCCTTTTATCTTCCGTCTCTAGTATTCTCTTATATTTATACTCGATAGTAATTCTTTTACTTAGTCTTAAGCGTCTTAGCTTAATAATATTACTTAACCTTCTCCCGTAAGTATATAACGTAATCTAGGCTTAGGCACTATCCTAGTATTATTTTTTTCTATAAATATACATTATTATTTATATTTTAACCGTTTACGTACTCGACGTAATACCTTATATACCTTAGTACGATCTATATAACCTAAAGGCTATTCTTTAGTTTAATCGGGTCCTAAACCTTCTATAAAACGTAATCGTTTAGGTCCTTCTATTAGGCCTTTTCCTATTAAGCTATAGTCCTTCTAACTAACTATAGTTTACCCTTCTTACTTACCTTACGTACCGGCTAATAGCTATATAGTAACTTACTTTAGTAATACTCTATATATTTATATATAATATACTGGAATTAAAGTACTTTCTAATACTCCGGATATTTAAAATAAAGCTATACCGTATTTCCCTTATAGGATATATATTATATAGGTATTAATATATCCTTTAGTAACTTCGCGATCCTAATACTAACGACTTTCCTACCTTTCTAATACTTTTCTTAGCTTTTATATAAAAGCTTTATAGGCTATAATATATTTTATAAAATAGTAATTCTATATTTACTATATTACTTTTTTAATATCGTTTACTTAATAGGTCCTTACGTAAAACCTTTATCTTTAGCGACTTCCGTAGTAATTTCCGTAGCGATCTATATTAATTAATTTTATAATATCTATATTTAAAAATCTCCTTTTTTATACTTTACCTTTAACCTTTTTAAAGCTTCCTTTACTTCCTAGAACTCTATATCTTTTTATTTAGCGTATTAGTTAGAGTTTTCCTCGGAGCTTACCGTTCCGCTTTACTAATACTCGATAGCTACTACCTTTATAACCCTCGGTCCTTTCGATATAGTAATTAATGCGACTTCCTTTTTTTATTTAAGCCGTTTAAGTATTTTATAGTTCTTTTTAAAGTATCCTACCTTACTATAATTAAAATACTTAAGGTTATTTCTGCCTTAGCCCCGGCCTTATAGTCTCTATTACTATATAGCGTCGACCTCTATTAGTCTTACGTATATAGTACCGGAGTAGCTAATATTAAAATATCTTTTCTTTTATTTATCGTTAGAACGGTTATTACCGAAGTATCCTTTATTATTATTATTACTATAGTAATCCTTATTACCTTTTTTCTCTATATACCGCTAGAACTACTAATCGTCGATCCAAATAATTATAGCGATATACTTATTAATAGTATTAGGCCTTAACTCTTTATATAACTTATCTTTTACCTTTTCCTTAAGGCTATTATAAAAGAGTTATATTAACCCCTTATCGTTAATGGTATTACGTAGGCTATCGATCTTAAATAAAGCTATGTAATTAGCCGTTAAGCGCGTTTAACGTAGGTTTATAAGCCTTTCCTACGCGCGCCTTACCTTATCGTACTCCCTAAATACTTCCTTAAGCTTAATCTTAAAGATACAATAACTTTCGAAATATTCTACGGTAATCTTTTTTTAGTTTTCCGGCTTTTATTTATAATAATTATCGAGGATAGGCTTAAACTATACGAAAGCCCTATCCTTAAGTCTAATAGCCGCGAAAATTACTTTTAACTCTTTATTAATAAACTAGTCTAAGTAATAATAAAAATAGGTTTTAAGCTAGATTAAGAATCCTTTAAGCTCTACCTTTCCTCCTCTATAGCGCTCCGGTACCGGGAACTTAACGGTTAATTTAGGTACGGTCGTAATAGTAATAATCTATTTCCGGGTTTACTAAACCTCTTCCTTAAGCTCCCTAAGGCGCTTAACGACCTATTTTATAGTAGTAAGTACAGGTCTGGTACTAATAGAAGGTCCTTCGCTACCTAGGCTAAGCGGGACGCCTCCTATCTAAATATTCTTAGGTCCGGCTATAGTAATAAAAAAATACTTTTAATTTATTCGTAATAAAGTTAAAGTAAGTATATAACGTATAACGAACCTCTATCTAGAACCTCTAAAAGGAATACTAATCGAAGGTATTTCTAAATAATCGTAGCTCGGTATAGCTAAATAATATATAATAAAATATCTTAATATAAATATTAAATACCGTAAATATAAGCTTAAATTACATACTGCGGAACTATCTATCTATATAGCTAGTTCCTCTATATATATAGACCTCGTGCTAAGCCCTAATTATAGTAATTATTCCGCTTATTTTTAATAATCGTAATAATCGCTATGATCCTCCATAACTCTTTATTGGTTATATTGCCGCGATCACTATGTTTTCCTAGTCTATTGCCTATAATCGCGTAGCCTTGCCCTAATTGGTCCTACTAGCGATTGTCTGTGCGTCTTATGCCCCGCACACGGTCCGTCCTGCCTATTAGCTTAACTGTGACACTAGCGGGGGAATTAAAGGCTATACTAGGATCTAAGGAAGCGACTTTAACCGCTTCCTAATCTACTACTCTAAAAGTATTTATTAACTAAGCCTGGCTAATAAGATACTACTTTTAGGAAGGGTCTATAAGAAATAATATACTATTAGCCTTATCTAAAGACTTTATACTTCGACGGAAGAGCTCGGAACCTTAGTTACGTATCGACGTACGCTACTTACGTAAGCGAGTTAAAGTACTTAACGTTTCGGCTAGTAAGTTCTCTTTTATAGTTATCTCGTTATTAATCTTCTTTTATTTTAATAAGTTTTTAATTATTACGGTTATTAGTAAAGGACGTACGACTATAGTACCCGGGTATATACGGGAGTCAGCTACGTTCGGACTATTATATAGCTTACCTACTCGAACGTAGTTCGAGCAACGGTTTAACCCCTCTTTTATAATATAGCGCCCTTAAGGCTTCGCGCGTTAATAGCGGGAGTAAAATATAATTTCGACACCGTCCTAGTTAATAGAATTAAAAAGAACTATTCGTTTACGGATAATATTACGGTAGCGTTTCTCTACGCGCCCCGATATAGTTAGTAACGCTAAAGTAGAAAAGAAGGAGGAGATATATATGTGGTAGAAGAAAAGAAAGAAGCGCCAGGGTATAAAGAATAGTAGTAGCGTATCTTTCGGGACGAAAGATAAGGAAGGGAGGCATTATATTACAGACTAACTATATAGTAAGCCAGGATAGAGACTGCAGCCGGCCGTAGTGGCCAATTAGGTAGGAGGAAACAACGGACCTGCAGGACAGTAGGGCGCTTACTCTTAGCAGAAGTGAGCCGGCTTACCTGGCTCACTAGTAAGCGTAGTAAGCTAGGACGGATCACCAGGCTCACTAGTAAGCGTAGTAAGCTAAGTACGGAAGTACCTGGAGGATAGAGGTTTATATATACGAAGGAACTGGCTAGTATAGATAAATAGTTCCGTAGTATATAATATAAATTATAATCGTTAGTATTTAAACTATTATAATAGAGATAAGCCATTATTATATACTATTTAGCTATACCGAACTAGGATTATTTAGAAGTACCTTTAACTAGTATCCCTTTCAGAGATTCTAGATAGGGGTTCGTCACAAATAATCCCGATTATTAATTATAAAGTAAATTCCGTAAAGAAAATATAGTAGCTCTTTGAAAATAATTTTAAATATTTAAGTAATATATTTAAGTTAAAGAATAATACGAAGAAAGGACTAATTATTATAAAATAGCAAAATATAAAAAATATTAAAATAGAAAATATTTAATATATATAAATTATTTTTATTTTTATACTATTTTAATAACGATATTAGTATATAGTACCATTAATAAAGAATTCCTTTTTAATATTTCTATATTACTAGTTTAAATCTCTCCAACTCTTCTTTAGATACTCCAGTATTTGCTAACAGGCGATGGCGGATTATTAGCGGATAGAATAGTTAATATATTAAATATTATCCAGTATAGTTAGATATCTATTTTTTCTTATTGTAGAGCCTGGAGTTTAAATTAAGGGACGACTGTATTTTTTAAAGGACTTTAGACGTTAATGAGGGTACTGGGCTTCGGTAACAATGTGAAGTTCTATGATGGTAGCGCTCAGGAATGGAGTCGTCACTTTGATATGAAGATCTAGGGTTAGGGTTTCGAATGCCAAGTCTCAGGAGGTGCAGATTGTGGCCTGTGCGCGTCAAGTACGCAATGGTGGGGCCGGACGTGGATATAGTTGTCATCTAATCTAATCATCTGATCTTATCAAGGCATTCCGCGCATCATTGCCTGTGATTGACAGCGCATCATCCATGCATATCCCGTCAAAAGACAAAGTCCAAACATCGCACACAGCCGAGGTAATGATTTGGCGATTGTTGAGCAAGTGGCCGACCTCCTCCGTTCCAATGGCCGCACGACCGTTTCGTTTCTAATCCATGCAAGGTTGATTATTCTCCGAACTGTGGCACTTTTTGTTAAAAGGCAAGTGCATGAATCCAGCCACAGGGACTAGCGAGTTCTATCTCAGAAAGGCATTGATTGCTATGGAATGTGCCAAAATAGTGTATGGCATCACCGTTTTGAGTCTCTTGCATCGGCGTGATATACCTATCTGGCGCTGGAAGTTTCACCAAAGCCCATGATGGTCGGGTGTCAATCGGTAACCAGAATGCTACACTGACGGAAGGACGTTCCAGCGGCCCTACCTCCTACCGCACGAACCTACACAGCGGCACAGTTACATTGAGCTTTGTTGGAAAAGTCTTGGAAAGGAGCGTGAATGATACAGGCCAAGGATACCACTAGTCCAGCACTACTGCATTTCCAAACTTCGAATCATCATCTTTGCCACCAATATAAAAACAAACCCTGTTTCAAGAAACATTTGTTCGTCGAGGGAAATGGACACGGGGAATAAAAGGTTGGTGGTCCCGAATACCATGAATTAAACTATAAGACTGCCACCAGGAGACATAACGGCTCTTCATCAAGTGGATTATTAGATAATGATACCCATTTTAAAACAGTCGAGGAAGTATTGGTTGTGTTTTACATACCCAGAAGAGCTATCATGCGCAATTGGCTCTTGACTTTGGTCTCCCAACTGTTCTCCTTTTCCCATGTCGTATGATTTGGGGCTATGGTCCACGGATTTGAGGTTAGTCTTAAGTCTAAAGTCCTCGACAGGATGACAAGTTGATTGGAGGAAAGCTTCATCGTTCCTTCGTGTCAAATATGCAGCAATGGTAACGACCTTAGAAGATAAGAGGTACGCCTTTCAAGATACTTAATATACCTTAAAAGATCATTGTTAAATGTGAAAAGGGGGCTAATAGGTCTTGGAGAATGTCAAGTAAGTATATGTATGAAAAGCCATGGTTTATTTCCCTAATTTCCTGTCTTTAAAGCTGTGTGGTGTTGCCCATTCACTGATCAACAAAACGCTCACTCATCCTCACCAGACCACTCGAAAGTCTCATCTAATTTCAAATTATTCATGACCAGTTTCTGCAGCCTGTGGATCTCAGGATCATCGTCCACGCTCCTGACCGTGACCACCCACTTGCTCCTTACTTCCCGAATTGGTTCTTTCTCTGCCGATCCTTGATCCTTGTTATCGCCAGCCCGATCGCTAACAGTTTGAGAACCGGTCTGCCCGTCTTTCTTTTTGTTGTTTTCTTCGCTTTTGATACTTTTGTCGTGCTGATTGCCTGGAAGATGATGGCCTGCGTAATCACGGTCGTAAAAGAGTACCTCGCTCTCAAGCAAATTTCTTTCCTGTGGTCGCATCTTGGAGCGGAGTAGTTGAAGGGTGAGGCGATCGAGATAAAATGAAGCCGATTGCTCATAGAGGCCTTTGGCTGCCAGCAGGAGCGTGGATTGGGTTGCTTTCAGCTCGCTATTGTTCTCTTCGTGTATCTCATGATTCTGGGAGACAATGGCATGGACCTTGCTCAGGGACCAAAAGCTAAGAGTGTTTAATGGCTGGACAAGAAATTGGTCTCCGTAGCTAAAGCCGTGGCGTAGGTAATAGAAGCGGAGTAAAGTTTCAAAGTTGCAGGAAGCGGCTTGCTTGATGGTGTTTATCATCTCTACATTAGAGGACGTCGGTGTGATAGACTCGTAAAGATTGGCAAGGATATTTTGGTAGTTTGAGCTGGATGAAACCCATTGTCAGATAAAAGCAGACACCGGCTTGCGGCAAGATGTGAAAAGACTCAAATACATACTGCGGGAGAATCTGGCTTGGAAAAACAATCCTCGGGGGGGTTAGAGGGTCAGGCAAGGAATCAAACCACGCCTTAAGTCGAGCGTAGAACTCGTTGGTTTGCTCCAGCTGGGTTGACGGAAGCATGGTGGTACCTCCCTCAGGCGAACTCTGTCGGGACGAGCCAAACCGCTCTATCCACATGTCGTTCATGATGACACGAACTTGGCACTGAGCCTGGAACTGGTAAGGAAAATGTGTTGTGTGTAGTTTGGTGTCTCCTGGATACTTCAAACAAATCTGGCCATACCATTCCGGATTGGTTGCAGGATCAGGGAGCGGAACATCGGGGGGCTTGTTGATGAGAGGTGGTTCAAACAGAATATAAACATGAAGCGCCTGGAAATTGAACAATGCCCAAGCAGTGAAGTTCCTCGACAATGTCTTTCTTCTCTGCTTTCCGTTCACGGGGCCGTCCAGGGAGGAGCCTCTTGGTGGTAATAACAACCCAATTTGGGTCGCCATCTCTACTGCCCTTTTATAAATTAGTATGCAGTATGCCCCCAGGCTGTATCTTCATACCTCTTTGTATAGTTGAACCCGATTTCGTCCATGGCGTTCATGTTCGTATTCACGTTCATCAACATCGCAGCCTGAATCGTGGTTAATCTTGGAGTGTCGCTCTCTAGTTCCCACAGTCTCTTGGCCTCAGCCATGAACTGGTAGGCAAGGTTGTGAGGACTCCAATACTGATATCGATTATGAAATGAAGGGTAAGCCATCTGGGATATTCATAAGTCCAACCAGAGCTAATTTCGTTGCAAGTATATGACTCGGATTAAAGCACTTACGCTAGCATTGGCCAGGACCGCGTTGACCAGAAAAGAGGAGCAGCAGCCCCGGCGGCTGGGGCCATGCGCCATGTCTTGGAGAAAACAGTCCTTCTGCAAGACAATATCCATTGGTACTCTGCTGACAGCCAGGCCGCGATAAGCCTTCGCATCAATACGTCATCTGTGCAAACCACTGTCCACTTCGAGGGGAAAATGTCGTTAAGCAGTGGCTCAATAATTTCGGCGGCATTGAAAGGCATAAGATATATGCTCTCTGGTCTGGGTTCAGGTGAGGACGAGCTTCTCGGTGAGTCGGTTGTGCGTTTGTTGGTGCATGTGACATCTCAAAGCCACTGTGTTGCAATGCAGACCACTCATAGATACAAGACTCGATGTAGGGATTGTCGGGGCGGTACAAGTGAGCCGGCAACTCGCTAACGTATGGGAAAACATATCGGAAGCGCATCTCGGGTTTCAGTGACAGCTGTAGAAGTAAATCCCCTTCTTTGATGCGGCGTAGAATACTTTCCGGGGGACCTCCCATCCGGATGCGCTTGAAAATTTCAGCAGACTCAATGTCGGATCTGTCTTGAAGAAGCTCGTACAGCTCAACATAGACGGCGGCTCGCGCCTCAAGCTCGCCAAACTTGCGCTTGAGAGCTTGAGAATGCGTCTCATTTCTTGCCGATGTGTCGTACACACACGGGATATCTGCATTCACGCAATAGGCACAAGACGGACGTTCGGCATTGCACTGTCGCAAAGGCACCTAGTTAGACGGGATGGAGTTCTTGGTGGGTGACATGGGTAGAGGACCAAACAGACCTTTGCTTTTCGCTTTCTGCAGGCTTCACAAGCAGCCGTGGTGTATGTCCTCCTGCGACGCGGTATCTCAATCTCGGACCCTGCGCGCGCTGGCGGGCGGGATGTGGGGAGAAGCCGGCGAAGTGGTGGCTCCGCGTTGGCTCCAGCCCTCGATTTGGAGCCACTCGTAGCAGCCGGAGGATTGCCCGGCGAGTTGGATGGGCTCATCTTTTCTGTTGCAGCAGGCCTATGAACCATGCTGCAGTGATCGTGGATGGTGAGAATGTGCTGTCGACCAGTGCTTCGAAGGTGCCCAAGTCATGCTGCTATGGCTGGTATTTGTTGCAAACCACTCACAAGCGATTTGGATAGGTATGTCGGCGCGTCCCAACATTAATTATTTTGGGAGCACTGCTGAAGCCATAGCCAATGCGATGTCGTGGGTGCTGTCTGAGACGCGCTGTGAAAAAAAGAGGGGTTGCGCGGCGGTCACCACACGCGGAATGGGCACCTTTGCCTAATGCAGCAGAGAGAATAGCATTCAAGGTTTCCGACATGCACAAAGCCCAACCCTATGTTCCCGAGCTAACCGATGCGGCCCCATGATGTGCTGTCTTTGTTGTATCCAGCCAATGCCATTTTCGGACCATTTTCGGACTTGTCTCCGGCTCATTGCGCTGCACTCTGGAGCGTCAATCAACCTCGGAACTTACAGGCCATGAAAGATTTGTTGGGAATAGGGAACTACATATCATGAAGTGGCGTTTCAGAACGGGGGTTAGGGTTGGATTAGCCCTTGACACCACATCGTGAACAGTAAGCTAGATTGAAGACTGGACCACAAAACTAAGGCCTTGAAAGTTAATCACATATAGCGACCTGAATGGTAAGTTTTGAATTTCTGGATTTAAAGCGGAGGCTACATCTCGCTCGGCTTTTCTATCAGGGGATGTAATACAAAAGGCATAAAAACACTATAGACCTTCACTTCCTGGCTGGTTTAAATTCATGGCAAGCAAGTTAAAAGCCCCCTCAGCTTGTTCAGCACAATATCTTGCTTTTCCTTCGGCGCGGTTGTCTTGTCATTGGCATCCCCCACGCTCACCGACACCAAGCAATCATCAGAAAGAGCCACACTGGCCTCCAAAGGCAACCGATCCGTCCCGCAATGATACACGTCTTTGGCGCTGAACAAGCCAACATTGATCCGGCTGAGCACAAACTTGAAGTTGTGGGGATCAGTGCACTTTCCTTCGACCTTGGGCAAGTTGACATTGAGGAAAACATCCTCGGGCAAATAAGGCTTGCCACTGCTGACCACGGCATCGACGAGCTTGCTGGCCACCTGCGCGTACACCAGACTGCGAGTCGGAACGGGGATCGTGTTCCAGGCAAGCGTGCCACTCGACAGACCAGAAAAAGCAATGGCAGGCAGTCTTCTCTCCTTGGCAGCAAAGACGGCTGCTCCAACGGTGCCGGAGAAATGCACCTGGACATAGACGTTGCTGCCGACATTGGGTCCTGAAACAGCAAGCTCGGGAGCCTGGCCGTTCCAGAAAGGAGGCGCGATGGTGTCGATGCCGTAGCGCATCGAGGTGACAGGAAACGAGTTCACCCAGTTGAGACGGGGCGAGGATTCATTGCGGCCAATGGGCTGGTTGGTGTTTGCCGGGCAGGAGTCGTATTGGCAAGCTATGGTGCGGGGACTGGGTTCCGCGTCGGACGATGCTGTGATGTTAGTCAACATCATCCCATGACAAGGAGCTGACAAACAGACTTACCCGTTCCAGATTTGTTTTCTGCCGGTGCCGCTAGCACCGTGTCATGACCGGCAGCAACAAGAGCGTCGTGGAAGGACCGTGTATAGAGTTCTGCCCAGCCGTCATCGTTGGCATGGATGATGCGAATGGCCTCTGTGCCGAGCGCTGGCAGGAGAGCAAGGAGGATCTGGGAGCGCATCTTGAACGTCTCGACACCGGGTAAGTTGGCTGGGACTGACAGACTATACCATTGGCTTCGAGCCATCCTTTTTATTCTTGTTTTGTGGTCGGCCCCTTTCATGAGGAAACCGTCAACCTGATGAAAATGAAATTGCCCGTCTCAATGCTTCGAGTTGGCTACAGCCAATTACAATTCGCTGACTCCTGCTTGCCACTAGCGCATGAAACCCGAAGAGCACGGTTTGGTGTGTGTTTGTCTTTTGATTCGGCCATCAACGTTGCACGTGTCTCGCCCCCAATTGGACTGCTGGGAAAAACCATGAGAGTTTGGGCAGGTGAGACCACCCACGTTTTTTCATTGTGCCTCCTCAATCGCTGGTCCCTTGAAATGCAGCCTTTGGGGCCGAGCCTGGAAATTGTTACAATCTGGGTTATGACCTCGGTATAATACCACCTCTCTCGCACGTGCAGAGCTCAGTGTCAGCAGGTGATGTCGCTACCGTTTCTCAAGGGGCCACAGCTTGGATCATATCTATCGCAAGGACAGGGCTTTCCATGGTCCATGTTCATTGTGTCACTCGGATTTCAGCCATTTGCTATATGCTCCACCGTTCTGGATGGTCTGTCGTGATCGGCGTCTCGCCCGCTATTGCCCCTCGGGCCGCACCCGTGGCTTGGCAGCCGTTCACCGTCATTTTCAGATGCGCCCAGGAACTGGGAGCGGGTGAGCCGACCTTCAAATCATTCCAGGTTCCTGGGAACAGCACGGCCTGAAGCTTGCAAACGCCATATCACGTCATCCCAAAAGTCTCCGCGACCGAGAAGATCAAAAGCTCACGGGACATGACCGATGCTTGAAGCGGGAATCACAGCTGGAAGAATACTGGAGTCAGAACCTTGCGACAGTGAGTCTGAGACATAGCGTGATGGGTTAGGTACCTATTTACCTTTGTGTAACTAAGAAACTATATCTTTCCAGTATCCACCTAGCTTTGCAACAAACTCAACTTCATCAACTCATGAGCCCTGTTCGGCCAGGAGTGCCTCAATGGGGCAAAAACAAATCAAAACCATGACAGTGTTGGTAGCATAAACAAGACAATGAGCCAGAAACACCAGGTCCTCCACGTGGCGTAGTCCGCTTCCCTGTTCCTCCTCAACAGCCCGTTCATCCCGATACCGGCTCCAAGAAGGACTGGAACAACAAATGCCCATAACTTGAGCCTCCAGAAATAAGCACAGGCGAATGACCAGGACAAGATGAAGGCACCGATGACAGCCCTGCACAGCCCATCACCGATCAGAATGGGCACGCTCTTCCTCTCCCGCAGTCTATCCCCGACTTGATCCTTGAGGTCCTGGATGTATCCAGTGGTCAAGATGACCGCTGCAATCATGGCTGTCCACAAATGGCCCTCGTCGTTTACCGTCCTTCCTACACCACCAGCAAGTCTCAAACTTCCACCGTTGAAGCCCAAAGAGCCGGCCGCAATCAGTGGGTCTCTGAGCATGTGGTCGCCACCTCTCAAGTCATTGTACATCCAGACCAACACGAGAATCCACAATCCCTCGGAGAACACCCCAAGGTACCAGTTCATTGCCATCGCCAACGGTATGGAGCTGAGCAACAATAATCTTGCGTGTTCCATGGTGGCATATCCACTAGGTATGGGCCGCCAGGGCTTGTTGATCCTGTCTTCCTCGACCGAATCGGCGCCACGCTGGTTGGCGAGGTCAAATATGAAGGTCATATACCAGTTGTAGATTATCACGATAGGTACTCGCCAGAGGACCTCAGAGACGGTGGGCCCTGTTTCGTCCGAGAACAAACGAGGCCCAGCGAGGGCACCAAAGATACCAAACGCAGAGTTGGGAAGAATAAATGTTGGAAAGTCGTTCTCGGTAAACTGCCAGATGAGGAAGGGTACACCTTTTATCCAAGAGAGGGGGGTGCTGTTGAGGACGGGCGAGTTTTGTGGTTGCTGAGATTTGGGAAGGAGAGGTGAGCTGGGAGATACGCCAGTCGCTTGGCTCTCCACATCCTGACTTGACTTGTCTACTGGTTTCATTACGCCGGAGCAAGTGATAAGAAAGACAGCTGAGAGGTAAAATGAGGTGACGTGAAGAGAGAAGATGCTATCTGGTAACGAGCACGCAACAGACGGTCGGATAGGTAGTCAAGGTATCCCTCGAGAGGAGCTATATGGGACGGAGCGGCCATCGTATTTATCTTGATCGTCCTATTTCCCGACTCGCGACCCCCGCGTGTAGCAGGAGCCAGCACACTGACAAGAATAGGTCCTGAGGATCGTCTCACTGAAAAGGAATAGGCACTTCAAATCGGCCCCACTGTCACACTGGCGGCACTGGAAGATAGAGGCAGGATCCAGGGAACGGGACAAGGGTAGGAAAGTAATAATGGCGCAACTGTTCGTCTGTCGGATGAAGTGTTTCCTCCTTGCCGGACCCATCCTGTTCCAAGGACCCCAGGTCAACAGCGGCTGTTCTCCACTTCGGGAAACATGGCAAAGCCCGCAGACAGACATAGTGGGATACGAACTTTTCCAAAGCAGACCCATATCCACAATGCGCTGACGAAATCGTATGTAATCGACACTCAATAGGTTGTTATCACCATGTGAGCACCATCCGGAGCTCGCTGGCCAGATCTGCAAGGCTCATAAATCACACATTCCTCTGCCTGAGGACTTCCAAGCAATTCATACCCAAAGAGTAAGGTAAAGCACCACGAGGTATCATCAAGATGCGGCGTATGGTATGCAGCCTGCAAGCGAACCCCTCGTTTTGGCCACATTCTTCTTGTTGCTTTCTGGACCCGAGAGTTCGGGTACGCGCCGAGGATTCCCCGAATGGGGATAGTTGTCCATTCGTGAAGTGTTCAATTTTCCGGCCTGTTGTCGGGCTCCATCAGATGGCGCCATCTAAGTTTACTTACGGAGTATTGACACTGTAGCACATGCTGATGATGCCGCAGATGGTGTTTTATTTCGTTGACTCGAAGGCAATAGCTTAACACCAACCAGCATGATGATCTCTTCCTTGTACACCGCTCCACGTTTCCTAGCCCCTCTGGGCATCACTTGCATGTCTTAACCGTTGTTGCCCCATATCTGTGGAGACGGGCCCCTGAAGAACCATCCGCGTTTCGAAGCGAAGCAGGGGTCCAATCTCGACAACCACACGTTGCTCGATGCCCTTGTGTAGGTAAAAATTCCTCTTCCCTAGTCAACGGACCCTTTGTTGGAAATGGGTAGAATTCCACCCTAATAAGAGAATGAATATATTCAAATTACTAAGGTACTCTGTAGGTAGGTAGAGTTCGTAGATGCGGCTCGGCCCTACGGAAGGCTTCCGGCTTCCCCTGACCCCCCAAATTCAGGGCAATCTAAACCAAACCCCCACTCTCGAACCCAAGGTTCCCTCCACCAGCGGAGTACCACAGCAAAGTCGAACTGGGGGCGATCGTCAATCTTCCTCCTCTCCATGGTGTCCAGAACGAGAACATCACACCATCGGACGGCCCGCCCCCTGCTGTCGTATCCAGAACCCTCGTTCGTGAAGTCTGAGTCCAGTGCTCATTGCCGCTAAGTGCATACATACTTGGGTACCTTGACGTAGGTACATTATCCTCCGTACAGAGTACATGAAGACAACCTAGAACCTCACGCGGATAAAAACGTGGAAAGCCGCGCGGTCCTTGGTTGAATGCTACCCCAGCCACTGGTCCTTTTTTTCTTTTCTTGGCCCAATGTCGAGTTCCTTGCAGCATCATCTTTGCAAAAGGTGCCATGGAACAACGGCTGCTACTGCAGTCCATGACTCTTGATGGCTCCTCGGGTTTCCTCATCAGGAGCGTGAGGACATGATAATGCATAATGCTCCATGAACTAGTCTACATTCTGCACAGTGTGCCCATTTAACCCATTCATACATGCCTGTTGCATATGCATACAAGGAGGAAAACGCAATGGGAAAGGGTTGCAGTACACACAGTGCTAGCTGGCCTGCGAACTCTCTTGTTGATGCAAATCTCCAATGCTGGCACTACACGTATCCCGGCACGCTCTAGACAGAATGACTGGTGTTACAATATCTACCGTTCCATGTAAAGAATCAGCGTTCTGTCTACGGGTATGTTTATCGACTAATCAACTATTCTTTAAGGCCAAGTGACTACCTATATTTTGAGGCCTGGTAGCTATTTTCCAAGGCGTGGTCCAGAATATAATGGGTACCTATGCGTTGGTTTACTTTTACAGTCCCAGCTATTTTGTCTATGGTGTGCCTGGGAGCCAGTTGGTCATGGTCAAGATGGCAAGGAAAAACGGATCTGGATTTCATGATACTAACAGAATTACCTTATTCTCTTCTCAATCCGGTCGCGCTATAGCTGCACAGCAGTCTTGGTAACTACTAGCCCGTAGGAACCTTGCTTGAATTCATTGACCGATGGCAGAGATAAGGCGATTGCGCCTTGGCTTGTGTGATGGCCAGGAATTGTTTACACAGTTTTGGATGTTGATCGCATGCCTTCCAAGCCCTGTATTATTGGTAGCAAGAGCGGTGAGATCTCATGGAACAACATATAGGTTTAAATAGGATTATATGGGTTTTGTGAAATGCCCTGGGTCCAGTGAATAGTGCATGTGTGGTCAGCATGATCACTTATGAACCGACAAGTGATCGTTCGAATCATGCATGTACTCTCTGATCGGTTGATAATCCGTGTCTGTCTCCTACTGACAAAATTATCTCTCAACTGGCGAGATAGCAAAATTATCGTAAATAAATACGTGGGATTGACTCAATCTGGGATAACATCTGTCGCCAACAGAATGTTGCTGGGCAACTTTATAGCCCCAATACCCCCCTCAAAAGTTCTTGACCACCTGTAGCTGACATCACTCAGACTTCAAGGCTCCAAGGTATAATTTAATGTATGCTGGAAATGTCAACGCGGCGTTGGAGCAAACCCACCCCCATAGTAGGTAGTCATTGGAGCATGGTCTTGAGGTATATAATACGTGATATTCCTGTATGGAAGCCTTCAAGGGCGAGTAAAAGATTGCTCGGCACTTTGAATAGCAGTACTGTTATGCTCAATGCATTTATTTATGCCAATTGTCGGGCAAAGTTGATCAGCTGGATTACTTTTTGAGTGCTTACACCGTCCCAAACATGCCGGTCCGTTAAGCTTGTTAAGCTTGAAGTTGGCGGCGGCCAGTAACAGAGAGCCTTATGTCGTACAAGGTGATAAGGGGCAAGGAGCAACATCACAGTTGACCTGGCAATCTTACGTTCTCTACACAGAGTGCAAGAAAAGATTCAAAAATATAACTTCAACAAATAATGAACGAATCCCCACAAATGTTCAGGCTTGTAATCCAGAACAGGGAATGTTCGAGAAGGTTACAAATATTCGCCAAGCAATCGGCAGATGGTCTTGCGACTTCCATTTCCCAACGTTACTGCATCATTCCGCATCGTGTCTTTCCGAGTCCATGTCCCGAGCCCGTTAACAGGACACGTGTTAATTGTTCTGTTAGACAGTATTGATGTAAATTAAAAAGTCCGCTGAAACTTGGGAATTTGGAGGGTTTGGGTGGTGCTGCTAACCCCCGGTAATTAGCCTGTATCAAAATGCCAGAACACCAACAACGAGACCTGCCGAGGATCTCGATGGGGGGTCTTGATGAAGCGTTCAGAATTAAAAGGAAACCTTGTCTCCTCACATACCAATGGCAACTTTGGAGTCCCCAAGTTCTGCTGTGCTCTCCTCGACTCTCACCAAGCGCTTGCCTGCAAACTCGCAGAATGAGGTCTTTGCCACTTTATCTTTCCTTCTTTGTCCCAGCTCTAGCCGGCATCAACTGGGACATCTACGAGCATGGCGTAGTTCCTTCATTCAAATGGTCCCGCCCCTTTCCCGACGATGGCACCGATCCAGGAGGGTTCGAGGTACATTGCAAGGCCAAAAAGACTTTCCGCGCCAAGATGTACAAGCTTTCCGATTTACCTGAAGACCCTCCCACAGGGCTATCCCCATGGCGCCACGCAATCGAGGACTTTATGGATCACACAAAAGAGTTCATGGGAAGCTGGGATGGTGTCGATCACAAAGGAGAAAACCGGGAGATTGTGGTGATGGAATACAAAGATGTCCCACTTGAAGTTCGGGAGTGGATCGAGCAGCAGCAGAGGGACGAAGAGACTGAGAAACCCAACAAGAAGAAGTGGTGGTTTGGCGTGTTCGAGAAGCCGCAAGAGCATGGGCAGAGGATCATTGGCACAGTAAAACCCACTCCTACACCTGTTCCACAAGGTGGCCATGCCCCTGATGTGAAAGACATCAAATTGGAGGATAAGATTTTGGTCTTTCCAGGGGGTGCAATCTATGAAATTTTACCACTGTGGGTGGCAGGGGGGAGTGGGGCTTGTGAGCGTAAGTTACTCTTCCTTGATGAGTTGGGAGAGTTCAAAAGCTAACAAACCCGCAGGCGAGCTCAACAATCTACCCAAATATAAGCACCAGGCCATAGACCACTGCGTCATTGCTTGGGTAACTGACCACACCAAACCGCATCGTGAGAATGGCAAGCGGGATATGGAGTTTACCATTGAAGCCATGGCGGTGACTGAGAGCGAAGACGGAAAACGCTCGCGTCTAATGTGGGAGAGACTACACCGAACTATCAAGAGGAATGACAGAAAGCAGCAAAGAGAGGAGAGACAAAAGAAGAAGAAAGAGCTTGAAGAAGGGATAGTGAGAGATGAATTGTAAATATTAGAAGGTTATAGTTGAAGTTATTCTATGCGGTGTCTATCCAGTCTAAATTAGTAAGCCATTCTAGCTCGCAATTCTAAGCAACTAGGTGTCATATCGTGTCACCACTAGGCCTTCTCCTCGGTCACTGCGGACCGGCTGGCTTGGTTTTTGGCCTGCCTTTCTAACTCCGCCCTTTCTTCTAACGTCAAATCGGACTCAGCCTTGCCGACCTTGATGGTGGCAAACAAGAGCAGAACAACCACAGCACAAGCAGTAGCAAACCAAAAGGCGACTTGATGTCCGGTTGTGCCACCCCTCTTGGTCTCTTCGGAAACAGCAAGATCCGAAATACCGAGGAAGAAGCTGATGCCCAAAAACAAGAGGCTGTTGATGAGAGCCCCTGCCAAACCCTGCCTATGCCTTGCAACATTGGTGGTGATGAAGACGTTGCTGACGATGAAGGTGATGTCTATGCCAATGGTCGAGCCGAGCATGGCAGGAAAGACCCATGCCCAAAAGTTGGCATCTTGTGGCATAAGCGCGAACAGAAGCACGCAGGCCAGGCTTCCAAGCGCAGAAATGATCAAGAGTAGCTTACCAGGCAACAGATGAAGGGTAAACCCACCGATTGTGGCCAATACGATACCACCACCAGCCATTGGGGCGAACCAAATGGCTGTGATGAGTGCTGTTTGTCCCATCCACTCGCTGATTCTGTTGAAAGGATTAGTCCCGCCGTTTTTCATAGTACAAGATGAGGGTTGAGCAACTTACTGGAAACTGGCGTAAAATAGGAAAACCCCGAAAATGCCATAGGCAAAGAACAGCGCGACAGTGAGCCGGACCATGTACTTTGGTTGAAAGAGATCGAACGGGAGCAGCGGCTGTTCTGCTACCCAACCTTCAATATAGACCGCGGCGCCCAGAAGCAATACGCCAAGAATGAAAGTCACGATGATGTACGGACTCTTCCATCCGTTAGGTGCGTGAGCTCCGTCTGTCAGGGCGAATGTAGTCAAGACCAAGCCCGGCGCAATCGTAACAATGCCCCACCAGTCCATTTTGATATGGGCATTTTCCCTTCTCGTTTGCTCCATGTCTTTTGGAATGGTCACAAACGCAACAGCTGAAGAGATGAACAGGATAATGGAGCCGATGTAAAAGTACCACCTCCAACTGAGGTACTCGATCGTCAAGCCGCCCGTGATGATGCCCAAAAAGAAGCCAATGGGCGCAAAGGCGCTGTAAAGCGCAAACACCAAGTTCTTTCTCGGACCCGGACGGTATAGCTTCCCCAGCAACATGATCCCCGTCGGTAAGAAGGCCGCTGGTCCAAACCCACCCAGAGCTCTGGTGACAATAAGCATAATGTAATTCGTGCTGAAGCCAGAGATGAGAGACCAAGCTGAGAACCAGACCATTCCGATGCTGAAAACCCAGTAGGCGCCATAAATGTCGGCTATCCTGCCAAAGGGCAGTAGAAAGGCGCCAGTGACGAGGGAGAAGACGCTGGCGGGCCACACCTGTGAGGTTTTTGGAATTTCGAGCGAGATGGAAACCGAGGGAAGGATGATGTTGAAGCCTGAGATGAAGAACTCCTGCTGATGACATTAGTTGGGTATCTAAGACGAGGAAGAGCTTGAAAAGACAAACCGCCATGAACATGGATATCAGAAGTGAAGTACAAAACATAACCTCGGTAAAAGTGCTGGAGAAGACATCTGGTCTTTGACGGCCGAGCAGTTCGAGATCAGTCTCAGACTCGGCACCCGAGGGCGACTCGATGTCGCCCTTCTTCGTTGACGGTGACATGGATGTCAGACAGGTCGAAGAAGGAATGAGGCGATGAGGTTGGCGAGCAAGCACGATGAGCAAGGAAACCCTTCACGATATAATAAACCTCAGCCTTTCCAGGCTTGTTGACGACAGTAAACGATAGGCATTTTTGACGCTAGCAGACCAAAACAGTAGCTAAAAGTTCAACATCATCGACGTGACTTTAAGTAGACTAGTCACAGGGACTGCAGTGCAAAAGACTGCACAGGTTGTCGAATTGGTCCCTTTCCGGGCTTAGCGCACCCATGCTCTGTCTCCACTATCCACGGGGGCGCTGTGGGGCGGGGGGGCAACCTGGCCGCGGGACGACAACGAAATCGGAGGGAAGACGGGTTGCGGTTGTGAATGTGAGATGTGCTTCTGTGGTTCCCATCTTGGAAGTGAGTTTTCTTGGTTTTCTTCGTCTGGCTTCTGTCCATTTCACATTTAAGCTTCTTTGTTCGCGCGCGGTCAAGTGCATGTCACGGAGCCATAACGCCTTAAAAGTGGAGCACCGCTTGCCATTTTGCTACCTCTTTCAGCCTAGCGCCCTTCTTTGCGCTCCCGCGGAAGCTGCCGAACCCCTGACGGCCGATTGGGTGGCGATCCTGTCTTCAACGTCACTTCTCGTCTCTCTTGAAGACTGTTCCAAGTCGACGATACGACCGCACAGGGCAGACCAACAAGGCACGAGGAACATCGTTGACACATCATCCCGACTGGGACAGGACTGGAGGTCCCTCGATGCCTGAACCCAAGAAGACACCCCCTTCGACAGGAGCAGCAGCACCACAAAAGGCCTGCCATAACTGTCGCCGCCGCCGACTTCGGTGTGACAAATCTGTCCCCTCCTGTCACAAGTGCTCAATCAACGGCGAAGAGTGTCTTGGCTATGGAACCTTCTTCCGATGGGCGAATGCTCCAGCTGTCCGGGGCCGCCTCGCGTTGCCAAAGCCAAAGAAAGAGCCCTTGAAGAGTCGAACACCAAGTTTGCCATCACCAACATTATGCTCGTCCATCTCAACAGTACCGCCTTCAGATTCCCCATTGATATCTTCTTCAGTATCCCCGTTGCTGTCGCCCTTGGTATCGCCCCTGGTATCATCGGTGTCACCGGCGTCATCTACATCGGAGTGTGACTATCAAACCAAACCCCTCAGCCGTGCTGAGCTCATGGCCATCAACCGCGAGGTTCAGGCTATGAAGGATGAGGAGGAAGGAACATATAGGTACACTCTGGTTCACCCCTCCCTACTGGATCCTTTTCACAGCTCCCTGGACCGGAAATCAAAACATTATATCCACCACTGTAGGTATTTATCTTCATGCCCTTTCCCCTCTTGAGCCACTTGCCTTATCACCATGCTTCACCCCCACAATCTCTCTGCAAGCCAAGGCGGTAGCCAACCAATACAACGCCCCCTCATCCCATAGTTATTTTCATCACCGATGCTAACGTACTGTGTCAGTCTCCAATGCCGTCTGCCGTGATCTGGTCTCGATCGACCAGCAATCCCGCAACCCCTTCCGCGCCATGATTCCTCTTGCTGGCCGGTTTGATTACCTGCAGTCCATTATCGTGGCCACGGGGGCTATGCACCTGGCCACACTGCAAAATTACCACAACCGCCGCCCAGGAGGGCCAGAACTGGTTGACGCCCTCGTGGCTAAGGGAAAAGCCGTATCGGCACTCACGAGAGCCGTAGCAAGTGCCGGTAATGAAGTTACACCCACAAGCCAGGCCATGATCTTGGCAGCGATAGTCTTCTTCGTCAACCTGGACTTGATCGACAACGGCAAGGGGAGCTGGCAGGCTCACATCGAGGCAGCTAGCACGCTCATGACGTCGATTCAGAAGCAGGTCGCCACTGGCGGGGCCGAGAACAGGGTGATAATAGACGACAGCCTGATGAGGCTGGTCGACGCCATCGCGGCGGATTGCTTGACATATCGGATTCTTGGGACGACCATAAGCGGCGTTGACACAACGTGGGCTGACTCGATGGAACACTCGGATCTCTTTTCCGTGCTCAGCCGGGCCGAGGCCCATAGCTATCACTGTTGCCCACCAGTCATGCTGGAGACCATCCTGGCCACCAGCAGACTGTTTCATGATCATCTGAGCGCACCAGAGGAAAAGGTGAAGCGAGCGCTGGAGCTCTTGGGCCGCGCCAAAAAGTTCGACGTCGTGGACTGGGTCTATGCGATCCAGGGGCTGTCGTTGGAGCAAGATGATTTATCTGTGCGAGTGAGTTTGGCAAGGGCACATCGCGCGGCGGCATGTCTGTACATTTTACTTTGTGTGCCAGACGCTCTCAAACCACTGGGTTTGGTGTCCCTAGAGCCCCTGGTCCTGGAGCTGCGTGGGTATATAGCCGAGGTGCCACTCGATCACGTACTTCTCAAGGGTATCGTCTGGCCTGTGTTCCTGGCGGGCGCGCAAACCACCGAGGCCTCTCAGCGGGTCTGGTATGTTGAAAGGCTCGAATCGGTTTGGGCAAAGAACCCTTGGATTTGTCCTTGGGGTTACATACGTACCGCCATCGAAATGATGAGGGAAATCTGGGAAGCCAGAGATGCCATGGAGATGGCCGGCCTGGAGGATCTCAGCGGGTGGAATTGGTTGGCTGCCATGAAGAGTAGGCGAGAGCAGTGTTTGATTGTCTGAACACCTGACTTGCAATTCAATTGTTTTCGGCGTCTCATAGGTACCCAAGCCAGCCAGGTAGGTAGTCACGGGGCTACTGCCGTAGCTGTTTACACAGCTTAGATCAGCAATGTTATACAAATGATCAACCACGTCACGTGGATGTGTGCCGGTACAACAGGATGGGATTGGACCAAATAGCACGCAAATGAGAAGCGCCCCGCCCCTCAAAGTGTCATCACACATTTCTCTTGAACGTGGTTTGATGTGTACCTAAAACCTTCATCAAAAGATGAGATTGCTTGAGACACACTCGCTACGTCTCGTTAACAAACAAGGCACAATACCACGCTATGCCATCTTGTCTCATACATGGGGTGCCGAAGGCAACGAAGTGAGCTTCCACGATATCCATGACCTCCACTCCGCCAGTCAGCCGGACAACCATCCTGTAATCAAAAAGCCAGGCTTCGCCAAGATACGTGATGCAGCTAGAATCGCGAAGTCATCTGGTATCGACTACATTTGGATCGATACCTGCTGCATCGACAAGACATCGAGTGCCGAGCTCTCGGAAGCCATCAACTCCATGTATAGATGGTACCAAAATGCAACAATATGCTATGCATTCCTCAACGATGTCGATGACAGCTATGACGAGGATCCTGAACTGTTCTTGGAAGCTACTGGAGAACAGCGCACGGCTGCCAGAATTCGAAACACGATACGATCAGTTCGACATAGTCGATGGTTCACGAGAGGGTGGACATTGCAAGAGCTGATTGCACCTGCAAACGTCACCTTTTATTCCCGAAACTGGAATGTCCTCGGCACCAAACTCAGGGATGTCCCATTAAACAAGCCTTCGGCCTATAATGAGCCTCTAGATTTTGCAACAATTGTCAGCCAGATTACGGGGGTTGACCTTGATGTTCTCTCAGGCCATCTGGATTTGGACAGCATCAGCGTTGCCGGCAAGATGAAGTGGGCAGCAAAACGACGCACGACTCGAACAGAAGACATGGCATATTGTCTGATGGGTCTGTTCAATGTCAATATGCCCTTGCTTTATGGTGAGGGTGGCCGTGCTTTCATGCGGTTACAAGAGGAGATCATCAAAGGTACTGCCGCGCTCTCCTCCTCGGGTATTTTGGCATGATGCTAATGCCTCATCCAGTAACCAATGACCAGTCAATTTTCTGTTGGCAATGTGATGAGGCCGATGTCCTTCAAAATCATCTCTCAGGCCTGTTGGCATCTAAGCCGGTTCACTTTGCCAGTTTTGGGGACATTAGGCCTCTGCCCTTTGATGTTTCTCGCCCAAGTTCCCCCTCGACAATGACAAACGCGGGCCTCCACGTGGAGTTCTATCTCGAACGAGCTACAGAATCGACACGCCACAATTCACATCACGAATTCAACGCCATCCTGGATTGTTATCCTCGCAAACACATTGAGCAAGATGGAACAACTTCCTCTCGGAACCCAGCCATACGCCTGATAGCTCTCGGTGGTGACCAATTTGCACGGCTGTTCCCTTCAAAAGTTGTCTGGGTATCTGCAGACCACTGGCAGACGGATGGAGGGGAGAATCAATACATCTACGTAAACCAGTCTCCGGTCATTAGAGTTCCCGACATTGTCGTTTCTGAGGACCCGTCCGACCGCTGCCGACTAATTGATGTCTGGCCCCCATCGCGCTGGATCGCAGCCACCCGGACTCTGGGCCTCGCGACTTCAAGCCGGAACGACACCACGATTCGAGATACTGCCCTGGCCAAGTTCAAGTATCGGGTCAAGACCACCACTGCTGAACAAGACAATGAGCCCTTGGTGATAGAGGTGAGGGTGGGTATTCGCTCAAAGCTGCAGCTGGGTTCGTCTATTTCGTGGGACTGTTGGTGTCATTTCCGGAACTTATCCAACAAACTAAACACTCACGAATCCGACCCCCCTATTGAGGCGGTTGACCGGCAGCTGACCCGTGGGTTCGCTCAATACATCCAAGACGGCGTGCAGGCGGTAGTTGAGACTGTCCACACACGAAACCGCTCCTACTTCTCCTTGACTGTCTCCAATGTCTATGAAATGGACAGCGTTACGAGTTTCCGTTCTATTCTTGAAGTCCAGGGGACCGAAATCGGCGCCACTGGAACCACAAATTCAGTATCGGCAGCATTATTACTCGATGTAGCCTCAAGAAGCACGGTGCAAGACACGTGGCAATGGAGTCTTGGAATTAATAGCCCTGGGTTCAACACGGGAACATCAACCGCTTTATCACACCCTCCGCCAATTCGAACACGTTCTTGTCCGCAATCCAAAGCCAACCCAGAACCTCTTGAGCAAGGCCCCGTCTACGAAACATTTTCTGAAGTCCTTGCTACAGCAATCAGAACGGGTGTCATGATTGAAGCCTCTACTGTGATCAACCCGTTTGAAAGCTATTTCACCACATTGTTGATCCAGGCTTGCATTAAAAATGAAGACCAAGCGGCGAGGCAGCTGCTTACCAGTCCGCTGAGCAGTGTGCTAGTCGACATCAAGACCTCCATACAAAAACGAGATCAAAGTGAGCTGGAACCATGGCATGAAATCTTCCGGGACTTTAGAGTCATCCACTGGGCCTCAGCACTTGGACATCTCGCTATTGTCAAGTTGCTCACTGCACATGGGGCAGATCCTAGCAGTACTACAGGGCTTGGACTGTCAGCCGTTCATTTAGCAGCACTTACTTCCCATTCCCTAATCGTGGAGCACCTTCTCGACGTTCTCGAAGACAAACGACCCCAGTGGTTCGAGAATGAACAGTTTGGGCAAGCAGAGTCGCCGGCCCGTTTGATCGCTGCCTACATCAGAGGATCTGAAACCGCGAGGATCCTGAATCGGCTTTTACCCGATCTAAAGCTATCGGGAAAGCCCAAAAACGACCGTCTAGGAGACATGGGTCTACCCGAGTTGGAGATACTCAGCCTGTCCCCAATAGCTGCCAGCCTTGAGGAGATGGATGCCGAGGAGCTTCATCGTGTTATGCCAAACCAGCTTACACTGCCAATCAATACGTTTCATGAGACCGCACTCCACCGCGCTGCCGCAATGGACAATATTCACGCAGTGAAGGCCTTCTTGGACAACTCTGAATATTTTCCCCGACCATCGGCTTACCAAGATTGTGTTGGCAGAACTCCGTTGTGGCACGCTGCCGCCGCCGGGGCTTTGAAGGCAGTCGAGGAATTTCTTCAACACAAAGACGGAGTCCCCATCGATGAACCTGATACGCTTGGAAGAACACCATTACACGCAGCCTGTCGCGGCGGCCATGTCGAGGTGGTTGACATACTTCTCAGGGCCGGAGCGAATCCAACAGCTGCGACAACAGAGTCCCACATGACGCCTGCTCACTTTGCTGCATTGAGTGGCAAAGAGGAAATTCTTCGATTGCTTAACAAACACACAGAAAGACTAGACATCTTCTCAGAGTCCGCAAGACTGTCCCCTCTTCATATTGCAACTTCGAATGGATTTCTGGGCTGTGTTAGGTTTCTTTGTGAAACCGGAGCACAGTTGGACGTAATGGCCGGTCATCGTTTGATTGTGAGAAGCCATCCCAATATTGGCTTTTTGGACGTCAGTCTGGCCAAGAAACATGGCTACTGGAGTCTGCACGAACTGGCTCAACATGGAAACCACACACAGGTCCAGCGGTATCTGGAAATGATTGCCCCTAGTCAGGCAGGCGTGAAGACAGGGTCCAGCACGGGACTGTTCGACGTCGAATTGGGAAGCAGTTTGTGGCCTTCATTCCATTACGAGAAAACACTGACTCGTAACCTATGATAACGGGGAACATTTTAATCTGTAAAGCACGCAAAATACATCAAGACCTATATGGTGTTTCTGTTGTGGACTAGTTTCTAACTGGGTTCGTTGTTTCTCAACCAACATTTACCTACCTCATCCCTTGCCCCGCTCCCGTCAAGTTGCCTCGCTCACTGCCGGTCCCAGCGATGAGGACCTGCCGCCAGAAGCCATGTGTCAAAGGCGAGCGAGCTGCTGCGACATAATTAGCCGAGAATGCAAGCTGGTTGGCGGCGGATGCACCGTCAAAGTCTGGGGAAAGCTGGGGAAGTCCCCATATCCCGGCAGTCGTTTTACCCCACCCTTCGGGACAGCAACAAAACAAGCACACGCGTCACGTTGAAGAGTGATCAGACAAACAGAGCATGTGCCAATGCTGCGCCTTCTTTGCTGATCCGTAACTAGAGCGCCGTCTGCCGATCGTCCTAGTCTCAGGATTCAGCCGAGGAACTTCAGGATAAACACAGCATGGGCGAATGGAACCTAAGCAGGGTGAATAATATGCTTGGAAGCTGCGTTCCTGGAGCAAGTCAGATGTTACAAAGCCGATACGGGGGGTTTCTGCATGCCCGAACACTGTATCCTGACCAAGCGGAATGTCCGAAGTAGAGCAATGCTCGTCACGAGGTTAGATTCGAGGGTGTCATGATACTATAATCCCCAATTCTCTGGGTCCCTTCTTCCCCGCCCCGTTAGATTGGTCCGAGGGGACCAGTTAAGCTCTTGGACCAAGTCCGTCCTGAGATCCAGGTGTTAGTCGGTGTACCGGCTAATACAAACTCCTATGAGCTTCATGCTCGACATGGAAATTCTCCGGATTGTAGATCTGGATTTACGGTCAAATGTGGGGAACGGCGTGTCCATTGCAGGACATAGCGGCCTAGTTTCACTGCCAATATAACTGATTTCTCTGATAGGTGGGTGGACCCGGGCCTTACGGATGAGTTAAAAGGTACCTAGGGACCAAAAAGACTTCAGGGGCGCTCAAGGGCTGTAAGGCTTCAAGCTATTTAAGGACATGATCCCCATGTGGTTCCCATCAGGTTCTGAAGTATTCGCTCTCTCCCATATCCATTCGTGGCCTATTCGACGGACCCGTCGAATACACCATCATCATGCCTGTCAACTCCAGGTTGGCAGTTGCCGCAACGCTGACCTCACTATGTGAGTAAAAGCCACCAGACGCTGGTATCGGAAGCTTAGTTCAGTATTAACCTGGATCATAGGGCTTCAGTCAGGGTCTGCGCAAACAACATGTTCGACCGTACCGTCGGATACCACCTACGACTATGTGATTGTAGGATCCGGGGCCGGTGGAATCCCCATGGCTGACCGACTTAGCGAAGCGGGACACAAGGTGCTGTTAATCGAGAAAGGGCCACCGTCTTCAGGTCGATGGGGTGGCACAATGAAGCCCGCATGGCTCCAAGGCACAAACCTGACACGGTTCGACGTTCCGGGGCTTTGCAATCAGGTAAGAGACCTCTTCACTCCGCTGAGAAGTCTTATTCGGCTTCCGAGGCTGACGTGTATGACTTTGTAGATTTGGGCCGACCCCACGGGCGTCTCCTGTACTGACATAGATCAAATGGCGGGCTGCGTTCTCGGGGGTGGGACGGCGGTAAACGCAGGGTTGTGGTGGAAGCCGCACCCGGAGGACTGGGACACCAACTTCCCTGCTGGATGGCAAACCAAGGATCTCGCGGCCGCCACCGACCGCGTGTTCTCGAGAATACCCGGAACCATCACCCCTTCAGTGGATGGTAAACGATACTTGTCGCAGGGATTTGATGTGTTGGGGGGCAGTCTTCGAGCGGCCGGGTGGGAGTACGTGGTACCCAATGAGACCCCGGAGAAGAAGAACCGCACGATTGGACACAGCACGTTTATGTTTTCCGGTGGTGAAAGGGGCGGGCCTTTGGCCACCTATCTCGTCACCGCGAGCGGGAGGAACACGTTTACCCTGTGGACAAATACGATTGCTAAGCGAATCATCCGCACTGGCGGCCATGCCACTGGAGTCGAGGTGGAGTGCAACCGTGGTGGACATGCTGGTGTTGTGAACCTGACACCAAACACTGGACGTGTCATCTCAGCGGCCGGAGCCTTTGGCTCTGCAAAGTTGTTGTTTAGGAGTAAGCCCCCGTTTGTTGCCGCCGTGTTGAAGATGTCTGTACTAACCTGGCTTTATGAAGGCGGCATTGGCCCAACAGACCAGCTGAACATCGTCAAGAACTCAACAGATGGACCGACGATGATTGATTCAGCGCAGTGGATTAACCTACCGGTGGGTTACAACTTGAATGACCACGTTGGGACAGATATTGAGATCGCCCATCCTGATGTTGTTTTTTACGATTACTACGCTGCTTGGCGATCGCCTATTGCCAGCGATGCCGAGACATATTTGGCCAACCGGACTGGCCCCTTTGCTCAGGCAGCTCCAAATATTGGCCCCATCGTACGTCAAGTGGAATTCTCAAGTTAAATTGATTCCAGTGCTAACAAATGGCGCCACTACGTAGTTTTGGGAAATCATCAAGGGTGGTGACGGGACTGATAGACACCTACACTGGCAGGCTCGAGTAGAGGGGCTTACCAACAGTAAGATGCAACCAATGCCCGTGAGAAGAGGAAAGCTGTGCTAACAAAACAGCCTCCATGACTGTTACCCAGTATCTTGGAACCGGGTCAACGTCTCGAGGAAGAATGACAATCACTAGGCAACTCAATACGGTTGTCTCGACTCCTCCATATCTCAGAACAGAGCATGACAAGCAGGCAGTCGTTGAGGGTCTAATCAGTCTCCAAAAGTCTCTGGCCAACGTCGCTAATTTGACGTGGATTACCCCGAGACCAGGAGTTTCGGCAGAGCAATTTGTGAACTCGGTACGTCTCACCTCCAGATCGCGGTCCAGAGCTCTGGCTTGCTGACATGAGGGCAAAGATCCCTGCAATTCCAGGACGCCGAGGTTCCAACCATTGGATAGGGACTGCCAAGATGGGCACTGATGATGGGAGGTCTGGCGGAACGTCCGTGGTGGACTTGAACACCAAGGTATACGGGACTGACAACATCTTTGTCGTTGATGCTTCCATCTTCCCCGGAATGATCACCGCCAACCCGTCCGCTGCCATTGTTATTGTTTCGGAGCACGCTGCCACCAAGATTCTTGCGCTTTCTTCTGCCTAAGTTAGGTATGGGGGACTATTCGTCTCCGTAAGCCCCAAAGTTAGTTGGCAAATGTATAGGGTTACAGGAAGGCTGATTTGTAGCTATGTAAATTAAAAGAATTGATTTGACAGAGCATTGATTTGGAGCACGTCATGTTTTGTTGAGTTCTTGATCAGCCGCATCCACGGAGCAGTATAGCACACATGCACTGACAGGCTGTGTGCGGGACAAGAAGAAATTGATATGTACGTGACAATAATATCGATATATACAATGAAGTTCCACATATCTCTCTCTTCCAAAGACAAACGACGGGAGCCAGCCCTGTTGAGATCTGTTGCGGTCGGCATGGCAATCGTCACTTGGTCCGTGCGTCAGGGGTAATGAGGGGCCAGAAACCTGAGCAAGAATGCTCATCCTTTAGCACTGGAAGACGGGAGGGCCAGGGTTCCGGTAGGAAGTAGGGATAGGCCAGTTGATGTTGATCTGAATGCCGGGGTCGCTGGCGGAGTAGGCACCGGGGAAGGAAACCTTGTTGCTGGGCTCAGTATTACCACCACCGGTGACTCCGATCTGGGCGCAGGAGATGTAGAACTGGGCGCCTCCGGGGCTGGAAGCAGAGTGCAAGGCGATGTGCTCAGCACGGAGCAAGTAGTAACCAGAGCGGATGCAACGCGGGATGGTGACGGGGAATGATCCCTTGTCTGGGAGGCAAGGTTAGCGCTGGGCTTGAGTATTGCAACTCAGCAGAGCAAAAATTCGACTTACTCAAACTGGGCCAGCCGAGCTGTTGGCCAAATGTGGGCTGTTCATGGTAGATCTTGAACCAGACAGCGCCGGATCCATCCCACCTGGTGACGTCCTGTCCATCAGGCACGCGGGCCAAGTAGAATTGCATGGGTCTATCACGCAAGTCAGTCAGCTACTCGTATAGAGTTGCTTGGGGCACGTCAGCCGCAAACTCACCCAGGGTGGTAGGCGTTGGGGTTGACATAGTAAGTCAATTGTGAGCCGGCGCTGACGTTGTAGGTTTGCGAAGCTCCAGCTACCGAGTTCTGGAAGCATCGGATTTGTGGAGAGGTCACACTGCCGACGAAACCGTTATTCTGCCAGTCTGTTGAATAGAAAGTCAGCAAAACCAGATGCGGGCTAGTAGGGATGAAACAACATACTGTCAGCGCGACGGACGTGCTGCCAATCAGCGCCATTGCCAACACGAGGCAGAGTGTAGTGGGCGGTGGCGCTGAGCGCAGCGCTGAGAATGAGGGCGAGAGAAGCCAGCATTGTGAATGATGATGACAACTGAATCGATGTGACGGTCGAAAGGTGTGGCTGTCTCAATCCATCTTCAAACTTCGACTGAGACCTCAGATACCTTTATACGCTGCTGCTATAGGCCAGGGTCGTGTCGATATGCCTTGTCTACCCCAGATTGGGTTTGCTTCCGTGGTCCGGGGACAAGACCTAATCGTCTTGGCGGAGGCTTTTTCTTCTGTCCATTCCCGGATTCTCTCCCGTGCTGGACCGTTGAAAGGCTTCAAGCAGCCGCGTACCGTCTTGTCCCGGCCGGCTAAATCAACGTTACACCCTAACCGCACCACTGACAAGGCGGTTTAGTATTGACTCAATCTACTTTAAGACGACGGCACTTACCTGGAGCTCCACGAATTTCCTGCAACTGCAATCACGGGGCTTGAAAGGCGGTTGTGGGGTGCATGCATAGTGCAACCGAAGCGGAAGTCTCGCATCTAGAATCCGAATCCAACCCTGGGCCGCCTGGCAATGGGTTCCCAACATATCGTGCGCATTCCTGCCCAACGGGCCACGGCCTCGATGCGCTCGCTACATCTGCAATGAAGATGACATCACTGCTGATCGGTCTATTCCTGGTGGAAACGGCCCTGGTATCCGGGACCGGCTGGTTACTGACGAGACCAATTAAGCCTTGAAACCAAGCCCATGCGTGCCCTTGGTCTCATCGAAGTCAACTACGCAAGGCCCAGTTGATGGGATTGAGCGTTATAGCTAATCAACTGCAAAAGGTACAAATGGAAGGGATTCGCAAATAATTTCTAGCTGCTGACGCTCTAGACTAGAACTGAGCCGTAACCTCAAACCTAACGCTGCTGTCTTTCTCTCAACCCTCCCGACACCCTCTCTCAGGTTTGGTACATCGACCGGCGCTTTCAACAGTAATCGTGAACATAAAGAATTATCAGGGCCGCATTGGCTGGTCGGGATGATGTGGTGTCTGGAACTTACCAGGTATTTTTCAGAAGACTCCAGCTCTAGATCAGTTTGCAGGTGGCATTCCAGGGCAAGATTGGAGCTATGGCAACCCAGATGCCCCTCAGCTTGGGGAACGAGCCTTAGGGCCATGAAGCCCACTGCGACTTCTTCGACACGCCTGGATACCCCCAAGGCCGTGCCGCGGCCAGTGCTGTTCTTCTAGAGTGCGTGAATCACATCAAGGAGCGGCTCAATCAAGGCATTGCGGCTGCAGGTCTTATACGGGATGACATGGGCTACATCAGACCGGATGCAGCCAAGATCCTCCTTGTGGGTTGCGTCTGCTTTCGCGGCTTCTTTGCAAACGGTGAGCGTATCAGAATCCAGGATGTGAATGAACATCATGACCCTGGAGCACTTGGTGTGGCCTTCAACTATCAGTGAGGGCGAAGGTATTCGGGTCACTCCAGCATATGAGGATAACAAGCCAGACGGTGGCGGTAGCGCGACTTTAAAGGCAACTCAGAGTACTCTCTCTACACAACCCCCTTTTGTACGTGCCCTGACAAGGTGTTTGCCAAACAAGACGAGGCCTTCCCTCACGTATGTCTCAGGAGAGTTCGTATGGAGTGGGTTCGACGATTGTGGCGAGTATCGGTTCCAGGGTTCAACACGATGACGTGATCTAGCAGCCAGGAAAACTCCGGGTTTGGACACGGAAAGACGAGAAGGAATCGGCTGACAATACGGTGGTGAGAGTTGGCGAGAAATATGGGTTGAGCTTGGAGGTTGACAGAGCTACGATAATGGAATACGGCGCGGATCTGGCTTTGATAACTGCAAACGTGGTCGATGCCCGCAGTTGGGTACTTCCAACAGGTGAGAGCAGCATGCATTGTGTTCGCCTGGAAAGAACAGGGGCAGAGGTCGTTGCCATGGGGAACCTTATAGCTTTGTCCCCTTTCCCTCCAAAGCGCGCAAAGCATTAGATCGGCACTCGCAATCATTAAGGCCACAGAAACACCAAGACGAGGAACAGTGACTGTGAAGGATGATAGTCCGGGACTGCACGGCGCAAAGGTGGAGGTGACAGTGATGTAAATATGAACTGGGTGGTTATCTAGACCAAGTGCGACGAACCCAACTAATCCCCCAATGGGTACGGATGAAGCACTTGGCCGTAATACAGCTCCGCATCCTTGCTAGCCAAAAACACAAAGCTGGGTGCAACCTCACTGGGCTGACCGGGTCGTCCCAAGGCATACTTCTCTCCAAAACCCTCCATGTCCTCAGCTGGTCGTGAAGCTGGCTGCAAGGGGGTGTGAACGGGTCCCGGGGCGATGCAGTTGACCCTGATGCCCTTGGGTATGAGCTGTTTGGCGAGTGACCGAGTAAAAGACACGATAGCCCCCTTTGTTGCCGCGTAATCGACCATGGCACCTGTTCCACGGAAGGCAACGGTCGATGTGGTGTTGATGATTCTGTGTGTCGACATTAGTGCCACACTCTTGAACTATTCCAGATAGACACGAAAATGACTTACGAGCCGCCCTTCTCCATATGCTTCACAGCATACTTTGTGATGGCAAACATTTGCAGAATGTTGCTCCGGAATGTGCTCTCCACATTCTCGAGGTCAATGTCGGTGATATCCTGGCACATGATTTGCTTCGAGGCATTGTTGACGAGCACGTGGATCTTGCCGAATTTGTCAACATGGACCTGAACAGCCTTGCGGCACGTCTCAGCGTCCATCAGATCCCCCGGAAATAGCAAGCACTGCTGTCCCTCGGCTTCCACGAGCTTTTTCGTCTTTTCAGCGTCCTCCTGCTCTTCGGGGAGATAGACTATCGTGACATCTGAGCCTTCGCGGGCAAACAGCACCGCTACTGAACGTCCGATTCCAGAGCTGTTTGTGGTCTGTGTTAGTTTCCATCCAGCGAGCATACTTGGAAATAAACCATCAGAACAACTGAACCTACTCTCCCCCCGTAATGAAAGCCTTGTTCCCTTTGAGCTTTCCCGAGCCCTTGTATTCGTGCAGTTGGTCCTTGCCCTCAAGTTTGGTGGATTCGCTTTCTGGCTTCATGTTCTTGTCGAGGCCTGGAAGGTTCTGGGCCTGTGCCTCCTTCACGGGCTGAAATTCACCGCCTTTGGCCGACATGTTTGCCAGAGATTGATGTGTTAGCAGAGATGTAAATATTACCTTTGGATGAACTGTTGGAGAGTTGGAGATTATGGAAATTGGCATGAAAAGGGAATGATGCTTGTCGCTTTTACAGATGATGAGAAGTGGGGAGCAGATTCGCGTAGCTGTGACGTCAATTAGGAGTAACAACGTCATCGACACCGCCTCGCACATCAAAGACCGGTGCAAGTCAGCAACAAAACATCACTAAACATTAAGTCGAGAACTGCGTGATACCACAAACCACAGCCTTCAAATGAGAAACAATATCAGCGTCCACACCAGTAGTCGTTCTTAGGTATTTTGCCCGTTTTAGGTCCCCAGTACCATGAGCAGAGCTACACTTCTCGCCTCATCCTCATCTTCTAGCACCACTCCTTGGTGAGAATGACATTCCACTTATTCTTGTAGAAAATTTGCCAAGCAACCAGCCTGTTGATATCAGCACCGACGGTGCATTCGCCGTAAATATACTCTGCGCCATCTGCAATGGAACCCCACGACTCGAGCTCCTTCTCCTTGTCATTCTGCAAATAAGTTAAATCAAGTGGTAACGTACAAGTTGAGCAGCTTGAGAACTTACATCGTTGCACCAGTAAATTGCTGCATTATATCCACATGAGACACGACCGCAGTTGTTGGGTCCTGGGCCGTTCTTGGGGGCAGCGGTAGTCACCTTTCTCAGGCACGCGATCCCGTCCTTCACCGCTAGCCAATCAGTCTTCACCCACGGCCACCGCAAAGATAGTAGTCCCGATCGTAAAGAGCGGCTGCGGAGACGGTTCCATCGGACACGGTGCTATAGGACGGCTGCTGGGCCTGGAAAGTGGCATTCCAACCGGGGAACTGGGCCTCCATCTGGGCCACAGCTTCTTGAATCGTGCCAAAGACCGAGACGGCGGCGCTGTTGGGGTTGTTGAGGTCGGTAAGGAGGTCCCACTGGACGTCGACAACAGTGTACGTGTCAGGAAGGCTGGCGCTGGCGATCTGTTATGGGACCCCAGATCTCCAGATTAGCATGAGACCGATAGTACGCAGGGGATCTGAAAGCCTACTCCGATGAATACCAGCAAGCTGCAGAGAGCCAAGGCGACGCTTGGCAACATCGTGGTGTCGGGTGTCGTGGCTACGATGGTTCTTGATAGTGAGGTCAGGTTTCTGGTTGCTGTGTGATGAGGAGGCAATCCAACTTTGATGGCGGCCAGGGAAGGGCTACTTATAGCCGGCATCGACGGGCTCCCCGAGGCCCTCAACAAAACAGCTCTTGCGGACGAAAGGAGCCGTCCCCACAGCCTAGTCCAGTGTCGTCAAGATCTACGAGCGCAAGCATGCTCTTTCACTTCAGATGGTGTGAGATAACAGCCTGCTTACGACTGTTGAATGTTGCTCCCCTCACGAGGCCTCTTTCCTCGGGCCCCCATCATCCAGACTCTAGACATGTCCTGTCTTTGTTTTCTCTCACTGCTCATCTCTCTTGCAAGAGCTACCCACCCCCAATCCCCAACAGTCCTCTGTGGTAGCGTCGACCAGCAATTACAAATTCACAACAGGAGCCACCGGTATCAGCCTCGACATTGGGATATCCAATACGCGGCTTCATGGTATTTCTGGGCACACTGATCAAGCAGAAGTGGTGTAGGTATTCATAATCTTGTCAATTAAAACATCTTTTCTCATATCCTATCTTCATATCGTTTGACTCATAATCCATGCTGATAACGAAGATTTTGGCCAGCGTGACCGATGATGATTCACCAGTCTGGTGTCAAAAATAATGTCGACTGCACCCATTAAAAGTGAAACCAGCACCCCTCTCACTCCTTATCTCTCTCTCTCTCTCTTCCATTACTTCTCAGTGGTTTCTTTGAGTGCAGCACCAGCGACAACCCCCTCCACTTCCACATTCGTGGGCCCATTATTCTTGCTAAGCACATACTCCTCCCTATCGATATGCCTGAACAAAAAGTAAAACACCACGCTCAAAATTCCACCTGTAATGGCTGGACCGCCAAAGTCCCACACCAGATGAGGATCTTGAATGACGCTGCTGCATGCCAAACCGATGGCGTACGCAACCGCGGAGGTGAAGAGGTTGAGGGCAGAGACAAGCCCGCGCATATTGGGAGGCGCACGGGAGTACGCGAGGCCGTAGGCGGGGACGTTGACGAACAGCTCTGAGATGCCTCCAATGGCAAAAGGAATGGCCATCCACCAGATGCTGATGGGGGCCACGCCAGTCCCGATGGTGCAGTCGCTGCTCCCATATTCCCCGCATGGTGACTGCTTGTAGGCGTAGTGGGTGATGATGGTGTATCCAGCTCCACCAACACTCGACATCAAGAGGCCAGTTGTGATGCGGGCGATGGGGCCGTAGTGAATGCCCATCTTACGCAGAAGCGGATACAATCCGTAGTTGAGAATGGGCGCGAAGCAAATGATGCTCAAGGCGTTGAAGTTGGAAATAACATCGTTGGGGACGCCGTTTGTCTCCAGCATAGTTGACAAGAAGCTGGCCGCCGCGCCAATGCCATTGTCATTGATGTACTGGATGGGGAAGAAGCAAAAGATGCCTGTGGCCTGAAAGGTACGGCGCACGTCTTCGACGAAGTCATCGTTCCAGCGGGTTGGGTAGCTCTCGGCGAGGCCTGCAGCTGCAATGTTGGATGGTTTGGCGAGGTCCCAGAACCCATGCCGACCGAATTTGGCAAAGCCACCACGGCGGAAGCAGATGCTGAGGATCCTGAACACATTGGGAAGGTCGCTTCCACCAGGGGGGTGGAGGATCAAACGCTTGTAAAGGAACCAGAGAAGGAATGGCAGGGGAAGGTAGAGGATGAGCGGGATCAGAAAGGCAAGCCACCACTGGTTTGAAATTGTGAGCTTAGATGTGAGACATTTGGAACAGTGACGAGACACTTACACCAACATATTTTTCTGAATACGACGTGGCAACGCCCATAAACCCGCCAATGTTGATCATCAAGTAAAACCAGAGCACTGTTCAGTCATGGGTCAGGTGGGATCAGTAGGCCGGCCAGAGCAGGGGCAGAAACTCACTAACGCGCTCCGTCGTCGACTCGGGATCCTGGATCACCCTCTCCCCACTACTCAGCGTGATAACGGTGGGCACGGTAGTTGTTACTTGATCGAGAAGGAGTGGGGAAACATTGGGCTTGAACATGGCTATCCCGTGCTGTTAGCATGTGGCCCAACAGGGACCATTCCGCAACAACTCACCTGCACCCACGGCAAGTATATAGACAGACAAAAAATAAGGAGCCTTGGATGTCCCCGCCAACAGTAAGTCTTTGCTGCCGGCAGCCACCATGAGGGCATGGGCAACACCAAACACAGCCACGCCCCAGCAGATCAGCTTGAAGCGGCCAAACTTGGCATCGGCCATCCAACCAAACACCACTGGCAGGGCGTAGGCCAACATGCTGAAGCTCTGCGTCACAGCGTTGGCGGCGACGGTGCCCATTCCCAGAGCACCAGCCGTCTGCTGGTCATTCTTGTCGCGGGGAGGGGCGCCCCAACCATTGCCTCCTCGTGGCATAGGTCTGTTGACATAGTTGCTGATGAGGGGTTGGACGCCGTAGTAAGAGGCTCTTTCGCAGAACTCGACAACACAGATCAGATAGGCGATGACTGGGATGTTACCGGGGACACGGCGGAGGGTGGCGAGGTCTTCCTCAGTGGGCCTGCCGAGGTAGTTGTCTTCGGTGATGGTGCGGGGGTCGACCGAAGGCAGCGAAGCCGACTCAACGTCGCTCGTCTCACCCGTCATGGCGACAGCCTTTTCAGGCTTCTCGTTTGTTGCTGGGGAGTATGGCTGGTTAGTGGGTCGCATCAGAGAAGGGTCGTCGATGACATCTGTTACACATACCCATACTTTCAGTCGCCTGTCTCTGCCAGCTACCGAAGAGAAGGAGTGCAAAGAGAAAAGAGAGCAGAGCAGAGGCAAGCTTGGGAAGGGGGGAGAGGGGGGGTCCTGTGAGCTTGACAGATGGGAACAGAACCGTCGCTCAAGGCTAATGGCGGGTAGAGCGTGCTTAGGGCGACCCGACTCAGGGAAGCAGCAAAGATTAAGGCCTGCGAGAGTGCCTTGGTTCCCGACGGGACGGGCGTTCGACTAAAGTTCGGACGAAACGTGACTGACTGTCAGTAACGGGGGCAGTCGGTGGGCAGAGAAAACAGCAGCTGGCCCCGGATTTATGCTCGTCTGAATTTGTGCGAAGGCTGGGGCATGCAAGGGCAAGAGCGGCGAAAAGCAATGCTTCCTTGCTCATCCATGGCTTCCTTATCTCTGTGCAAGGAATGTTGTTCCTACCTGCCTGCCATGATGGGAACTCTGACCGAGCAAGCAGGTGGAGTCCATTTTTCTTCTCCCCCATCGGTCCTTCCCCAGATCTGTGCGAGTGGAATGAGCCCGCAGTCACACAGGAGGGAAACATGCATAAGGCACATACATGTAAGGTACGGCCAGGACCTGGGGAACAGCACTTCAGCCGCGCGTGGAGATGTGGTCGGAACTTTGATCATGTTGTACTTCTGTATACCTTACCGTCAACGGCAGCACCCCCCTGTGCTTCTAGTGTTTCCCTCGGCCGATCTGAATGGGAGTGGATGAAGAACATACCTACTCCACTTTCAACCTTTCAACTGCTGCGAAGGGTTTGGAGAACGATCCTTGTCACTCCGAGCCTTCCGAGATTCTCCATCTCATGCTGGACTGGTCCAGATTCTGCTATTTTCCATGCGGCAACTTTTCTGTCTTTCTCGTCGCAAGTCAGCAGCTCGAAGTCTCGCAAAGCTCATGAGATGTCGTTGTAGGTGGCCGCCAAGCGCAATGTTCGTCTGGCTGCCAAGCCCAAAGCTTGTTTGACTGCCAAGTCAGCGAGCTCTTGGGCAGTTGAAGCCAAGTTCTCAAGCGGCTTGGCGATGTTTCCAGCAATTCGGTCACCATCTCAGGGTAGGTAGACAAGCAAGTATATAAATTCAACTCAATCCGATCCCTCGTAGATATTTAACAATGGAATCGGCTTCTTCTTGTAGCCCTCCCAAGTAGGAAGAGACCGTTTATACTGGTTCCCGGCCGTGGTCTTTTGCAAATCCTCAATGGCCGATCCAAACTTGACCAACTCTGATTCAGCCCATGCCGTCTGCAGAATGGCCAGTCCGAACGGCATTCCCGTGGCCGAATGAATCCCGGCAGGCAGAGTGATGATGGGATATCCAGCTTGAGCAGAAATCTGATAGCTCTGGCCAACAGCGGGTGGGACCAACAAACCATTGAGCTTCTTGCCTTTGTAGTTCAGAGCATCGTCTATGCCTTTGCGAGTCTTTGTCTGTGTGAATTCGAGAGCCTGCCAGTATGTCTCATCTTGGATGCCCTTGGTCGCCAATGAAGCCAGGAAACCATCTTGGCCAGAGTAGAAGGCGGGATTTCCCAATGGCCACGGGTTTCCTCCTTCAGTGCCATCGTTGTCGTAATTGTATTGTCTGAGCATCCATGTCAGCCCTTGTGAACCATGGTCACCGCTGGCAATAAAAGGAAATTACTCACACAATATCCTCGAGCGACCTGATGTCAGTGTTATCCAATTCGGAGAGGTATGTATTGATGTTGTTATAAAAGTCAACAGCAACAACAGTGTACTCGCTTTCGTTCGGATAGCCTCTTCTCGTGCCCCAGTCCCAGTCCCACCAATCCGGACTGACAATGGTCTCGTAGTCTGTGATCTCGGTCCCGTTGATGATGGTGGCACCCGCCTCCGTAATCAAATCGAGCAGCGCAGTCAACTGCCTCAGCTGCTCTGGGTCAGCGTGCCGCCAGAAACACTGCCAGGGCAGTCCGAATGCCGCGCCCCTCAAAGCTCTCTTGTTGGTCAGAAACTGCGTGTAACCGCCCCTGGGACTTTGCTGCGCAAGTGTGTAGTTGTCTCGTTGGTCCTTCCCGTAGATGGCGTCAAGCGTGTAAACGGCGTCTCGCACGGAGCGCCCAAATGTGCCCACCGTGTCTTGATGCTCCGTCTCGGGAACAACTCCAGCTCTCGAAGTCAGTCCCACGGTGGGCTTGAAGCCGACAACCGAATTCCTCATGGCAGGATTGATGACAGAGCCATCGGTTTCCGTTCCCAGAGACACTGCCACCGCGTTAGCTGCCACCCCAATCGCGCTCCCACTGCTGCTTCCGCCGGGGTTGACGGTGAAGTTGTAAGGAGACCGGGCCTGTCCACCCCGTGCGCTGTAGCCTTCGCTGTAATTGTTCGATCTCATATCCGCCCACTCGCTGAGCGTCGCCTTGCCCAGCAGCACGCCTCCTGCTTCCCTCAGCTTCTTGACCACAAACGCGTCTCTCGGCACTCGGGAGCCCAGAAGCGCCCAGGATCCGGCCGTGGTCTCCATCTTATCCTTGGTTCCGATGTTCTCCTTGACGGTAAACGGAATGCCGTGCATCGGCCCACGGACTTTTCCCGCCCTCCTCTCCCGGTCAAGATTGGCTGCAATGTCCAGAGCATCCGGGTTGAATTCGAGTAACGAGCTAGATACGGCAGTCGTCAACTTCTCCATCACCCGGAAGAGGCAGGCAGTAATACTCACTTGATGTAGTCGTCAGTCTGCAGTACTCTTTGCGCATAACACTCGACGAGCTGCACGGCTGTCACGGTTCCGTTGCCCATCGCCTTTTGCATGTCATCAATGCTCGCTTCCTCGAGCCGGAAACTGCGGCCGCAGAGAGGCATCTTGAAGAAATCCGCTGCTGCTCCGGTTGGGGCCATCGTCGCAGTGGTCGTTGCTGCTGCTGCCAAGCCTGCGAGGCTTTTGAAGTAGGTGAGACTGCCACCACCCATCTCTACACTGTCGAAACAACCAAAAATGACGGTAATACTTCCGGAACACAAGGAAAAAAAAAGAAAAAGAGGAGGACCCGCATTTTATCAGAAGCCGCCACTCCGTCCATCATCTTGTTCTGTATCAACTCACACACTAATCACCAACAACACATCACCCCCGCAGCACAAGGGCCCATGGCGACATCTTGGCTCCATTGATTCACTGGTCTTCCCCTGTAATTGCCTGCCGCGGCTGGGTTCGTACTACCCAAACGATGCAGCTTCTCGATAGCTTCATCTCCACACCAACCGTTAGTTGATCATATTTCACACACCATCCGAAAGCAGATGTGGTTCTCAAGTGACCGGCTCCTTCGCCACGAGTTACAAAAATAGACATTCCGCTGCGTGATAATGCTACCCACGAATACCTAAACCTTATGGGACCATCCATATCAATCCGCTTCCCATACCCGACCCAAGTCAAAACATGAAGCTATGAAAAAAACCACAAAGTTTCAATGTGGTAGGGAATAAAAAGACACCGTGCCCGGGTGGATCAGGTCAAGCAGGCCAAGATATGCGCAACATGAGAAACCTCAAACAACGAAAAAACAACGGCAGAAGAGCAAAAGTATCAGTCAACGACCCTTGACCAGGCAACGCTGACACAAAACTGTTGAGAAGATCCTGCACCAAATTGGCCCTCTACGAGGCACCCGAGACCAGCATTCAGTAAGCAGAGTTATTGTAATGCCCTTGGATGTGGCTCGGCACAGGCCCGGCAACAGCGCCATGCTTCATCAGTTCCACAATTTGGGAGGCAATTTTGACCATAGACGCGAGCGTGTTCAGCTGGGGGCTTTGGGGACTGACGGCCATGAGCTCTGACTGCAGCGACTGGAACTTGCTCCGCATAAGCGACATGATTCGAGGTGTCACCTCGCGGGTTTGCTCATCCTACAACAACCTGGTTAGCCGTGGCTCTATGCTCAAGAGCAGACGCGATCAAAGACGAAGTACATACCATTGAGCCGAGCTTGGACTCGAAAGCGGCCAGCAAAAACTCGAGCAAGTCAATCTTTTGCGTGAGCTTGGGAGTGTTGCTGTGGAATTCGTTGACAAGGTTGGCGCCGATCGAAAGCAGCAGAAGAGGGGCTAGATTTCGCAGCATGCCCGGAGACTGCCGAGAAATAATGTGCTGGAAGACCACCTCGGCCTTGTCACCGCTGTGGAGCCACTTGAGCATGGCAGCATCGATATTATCGTTCTGCAGCAGATTGTGGATGGTCTCGAGAAGCTTGTTAAGCTCGGCGGCCTCACGCTCCTCGTCACGGCCCGAGGGGGAGTACAACTGTTGGCTGGGACTGTTGAACTGGTGCTGGAGCGCCTGCTGATGAGGCTGCTGTGGACGCTGTGTTACGGGTTGAGGTGCCTGCGGATGGGTGCGGGCATGTGACACAGGCAGCTGGTGTTGATGCTGCGTGTGCTGGAAATGCTGTGACCCGTAATCCGAAGCAGTTTGACTGAAGAAGTCCGAGCTATCACGGTGACCACGGCTGTTTAATTCCTGCTTGATGGGGGTGCTTTGTTGACTTGACTGATGGACCTGTTCTCTCAAAGTCCCGAAATCCTTGGATACCTGAGACTGAACTGCTGCTAGTGATGCAACGGCGGTGGAGAGCTCCTTGGTCTGGGCAATCAGGCGATCAAGCTTGGCATCTTCGTCGCGGCGGCGTTTCTCGAGCCTCTCGAAGGCCTCGTGAATGTGCCTGTGAACATCCTCGACGATGCGCTGATGAAGACTCTGCGCTGTGTTTTTGGCCAGCTGGGGTGCAAGCGTGTTGAAGGCTTTGGTGATTTGGATCTCAACTTGCTGATCGATCCGAGCATTGACGTTGTACGAGACCTTGTCGGAGATGGTGTTAATCAAGTCGGTCTGCTGCAGCGCCTGGTTGACCGAGATGGGCAGAGCTCTCTTCAACTCCTGTTGGACGGCGTTGACCTGGGAGCTGGTCTGGCTGCTCAACTGTTCGGCAACGGAACGGTCGACAGAGCCGCAAATGGAGGGTATGACGTTCTTGTCAATCTGTTCAATGATCAAAGCACGGAGCACAGACTCGGTATTATCGTTGAGAACATCAGACACCATCTGCAACAGATGAGACTGGCTGTTGGCAAACTCGGCGTCACGCCTCTTCTGAATCTCCTGCATCTGCTTGAGAATGTCGCTGAAGACGGTGTCGAAGCGGCTAGAAATGTTGGCGACGATGCGGGATTCCATCTTGTTGACGACGGATTCGAGGTGCTCGGAGGAAATGGCGGCTGCCGTTGAGGATGGCTCGGCAGGAGGGATCGAAGGGGGCAGGGAGGATTGGTCGCCGTTGTTGCCACGGGAAGCTTTTCCCAGTTTTTGCAAGGTAGCTCTGTTGAGCTCGGCAGCGCCGTTGGGAGCAGGGTAGTCGCGATCCGTCGCACCTGTAGCAGACGCAGCAGCAGCAGCAGCAGCCTGCGCTTGAGCCTGCTGAGCTGCCTTCTTCTTTCTTCCCTTCTTTTCGTTCCTTTCAGGCTGCGGCGCTGGCGTGTCGTTCTCCTCCTTTCGCTCAAACTTGGGCGGCGTCGACACGCCGGCCCCCTTCTTCTCCTCACCCTGAGAAGACGGCATCTTCTGCAGTGCTTCCTTGGCATTACGCGAGACGATGCGAATCTGGGAAGCGGTGGCGGCGTCGTTCAAGATGTTGCTGCTTTGAGCAGAGGCTTCCGCGGGCTGGAGAGGAGGAGGCGCAACAAGCTTGGAGATGGTGACCAGGCCTGTCTCGACGGCATCGGCCAAGAGAATAACCTTATTGTCCTTGGTCCAGCCGAGTTCGGCCTGCTTGACAAACAAGCAGGTCACGCCCTTGGAATGCATGGCATAGAGCTCAAACAGTGTGGGCTCATCGCCGTCGGCAGTAGCAGCAGGGTTCTCCAGCATGGTCAGGCTGCGAAGCACGCCCTTGTTGGCAAAAGAATACTCCCGGATACCACTAATGACGGCAGTAGACTCTGGCTGAGGAATCGACGAGTCTTGGGCCACGAGGCGCTGAATGTAGTCTACTTGCGACAGGTTTTTGAGCGTGTACTTAGGCGCCGAAAGATGAAGAAAGTAGATGGAGTTTCGTGTTGGGTGGCCGACCACAATCATGCTGGACGGGGCGTGGTACATGACGCTACAGACGGCGTCTGACTCCTTGTTGTGCGGGAAGTTGAACTCCTGCACCGGCTTGCCGAGAGCGAGGTCCCACAGCTGGAGGGTGTGGTTCTGCTTCATGCCCACAACCATGTAGCGCAGGGCAACACGCTTCTGGTACGGTCGGTACTTATCCAACAGCAACACAGAGGTAGGCCAGGCCTTTTCACCCTCTGGAGTGGTCGTCAGGGTGAGGAGCGGCTCCTTGATCTCGAGCGTGGTTTGTGCCGGAATGGGATTCGAACGCTCTGAGCCTTCCTTAACAGCCGTGAGGTCCCGGACGTCCCAGAACTTGACCCGCCCGCTCTTATCCAGCGAGACAACTACAGTGTCATCCTGGCTGAACGTAAAGTCCTTTCCAGCCTTGCCTGTGTTGATCTTGAGCGAGCACTGCTTCAGAAGCTTTTCAGTGTCGACCACGCGGTCGTGGGCATTCTTGAACAAGTTGTTTTCGAAGATGAACGAGGGCCAGATGATGTTGATGGATTTTCCACGGCCGACGGCAAAAAAGTCCGGATGCATGGACGAGGTGCGGGCGCGGGTCTTGAGGACGCCACCAGGTATATCGCCGCCCTCTTGCGACGAGATGGGGGGCAAAGCAAAGCCGTACTGTTCAGGATGAGCATCTTCCAAATGATCACGCTCTCCATTCTTGAGCTGGACCCAGTAAACGGTCCCACTGACGCCTGTACCAATGATGGCTTCCTTGGGATGCTCAGTCGAGGGCGAGGTGGAGATGGCAACGTTGAAGATGCGATCCTTTGTGTCGGTGAAGAGTTTGGCGTCTTTGCCGTCTTCTTGCCGGATCACGCGAAGGCCGCCAGCTTTGGACATGCCGTAGGCCATGTAGGTCTCGGAGGCGGACACGAGGTTGCGATCAATCTGATCAAAGTCCTTCTTAAGCCGCGCAATGTCAAGGATGGCTTCCTCACGGAACACTGGCCGGGGCTCATCAGTCTCTTGAAGATTGATGGTGATCCAGGGTTTCATGGGAAAGTTGTACACCTTGACCGGAGCTGCGGTCTCTTCAATCACAACAATCTCGTCCGCCTCGGCGCTCTCCCAGCTGTCGGCTACAGGCTGTTGGGCAGCATGAGAACCATCCTCAACGTTGTCAGACAGGTCCTTAGCGAGCTCGCTCGTGAGGGTCGACTCGATAGCTCCTCGACCATCATCATGGGCAAACTCTTGGTTCTGAGACCGGGGTCCGCTCTGGGTAGAGTGAGCAAACTCCTCCTCGGTGGTATCATTCAGCAAATGGTCAAAGTCCTGGGCGGTTCCAGCCTGGGCTTGTTCTTGCTGAGCACGAGCGACAGCCTCCCGAGCTTCCCGGTCAACTTGCTCGGCCAGACCGTTGACGGCATCCGACACACTTTCCTTGACCTCCGATGGCCGAGCGGCAGAGGCGCTGTTGGCAACAGACGCGACGTCTACATGGTCTGACTTCTCAGCGGCGCTGGTATGGGAGAGAGGCGACGGAGCATATTCCAGCTGACGCCTGGCGCTCTCGGGGCTGTTGGCCAAGCCGCGGTCGTTGAAGGGTCTTTGCTGATGACGAGGGAGCCCTTGGTCAGGTTTCTTCAGAATTTGAATAGTCCCGGGGATGGGTCCGGCAGCTGAAGCAGGAGCGGGGGCCGAACTAGTAGGCACTGGATGACTAGTCCCGGCGGTGCTCGAAGCTCCCGGAGTGGTGGAAGACTTGGGGGTGCGATGTACCGGAGAGGAGCTGGAAAGGTCATCGAAAGGGTTGGAATAATTCCCAGCGGTACCGGATTGATGACCTGTCTGATGCGACGGATGCGACTGGTGTGACTGGTGGGAATGAAGCGAGTGTGGAGACTCGACGTTTTTATGATCGAACTCGAACTCGGAACGCGATGCCAGTGTGCCAACGAGTGTCGGCTCGGCAGACCGACCCCCATGGGAGCTCTCATCCTCGGCGGGGGGAGGGGTCAAAAGGCTTGGTTCTTGAGTGTCGGCATCATGTTGGCTGGGCTTGGGCCGATTCAGCAGATTGAGAAGATACTGCTGCGTGCCCGCAGCGGGCGGGGCCGACTGATTCCACGACGAAGATGTCGAAGCGGCTTCGGGCTTGGTGGACTCGGCGTCGAGACGACCCTTCATCAGGGCCGCAAGGAGGCCAGTAGGGTCGGCAGCAGCTGGGGCCGGGGCATGGATAACCTGAGGCGCTACATGCGCAGGAGCATAGTTGATGGGTGGCTCCCGAGCCGCAGCCGGTTGCTGCATGCTTTGCGGACCACCTTGACCACCGCTGCTGTTGAACTTCAGGAGGTTCAACAAATGTGCTGTCCGCTCGTCCCCGCCCCCGCCAGCACCACCACCGCCAATATGACGGCCTGCTCCGATGGGATTCATAAGGCCGGGGGGGAACTGAGAGCCGCCAAAGCCGACGGGTGGTGTGGGAGCTTCGGGCAGGAAGGCAGGCGAATCAATGGGAGCATGGCCTCCCGGCAGGTTGGGGGAGTCGGTATTGGAATGATGGCCGTAAAACGACTGATTAGCTGCGCCCTGACTGTAGGTACCAAACTGGGAGAATTGTTCGGGTCCAGGGCCGGGTGATGGGCCGGGACTAGGAGAGGACTGCCGTCGGAGCTGGGCGAGAAGCGACTCGAAGTTGTTTGATGCATCGGTATCGGGCGCACCGTTGCCGCCGCCAGGCAACCCGTAATTGGACATGGCGAGAAGGCGCGGCGGTGGGGGGCCTTGGTTATCGAAGCCGGGCTCAAGTTACGTCAGGATGCGGAAGAGTGGTGTCGCTCAGATAGCTGGACTACAGATAGTAGTCGTCAACAACTGCTGTTGCTGCGATGACGGCCCCCTGACGACGGCAGATGGTGAACGAACAGAACACAAACGCCAAAGCGAAATCGAAGGACGGACGAAAGCGTCCAAGCGCCCGAGCGAGGTCCGACAGGTCGCGACGGGGCAGCGGTCGCGGAGGGACAAAGGGGATGAGGAGGGGGAGGGGTGGTAGGGTAAAAAGAGGAGACAAGCAGCAGCAGGTGCAGTGCTGCAGAATTGGTGCGAAGGAGATATTCTTGACGGGATTGGGGAGACGTCGTAGGTTGCCCAAAATGTATCGAAAAATATTGCTGGGTCGCAGAGGCTGGGGAGCAGGTGCGTGGCCCGTGCTGTAGCTACACGTGTCGCACGCGGGGCACCTGGACCGTGTAGGAGGTGGTGTCACCGAGCCTGTCCAATGAGCAGCCCCGACTGTGCTGCAAGAGAAAAAAGCAGGGCGTCCTATGGCCTAATCACCACTGGTGTTTGATATCCAACTTGAAGTTTGAAATACCCAATATCTGTCATCACAGCAGTGCCCTCAAATGTAGTGTGAGTTCCGGGTAGTCGTCCAACTATGGTAGGCTTTTTCTGACATTGGATGCAGTCTTTGCAACAGTACCTTGGGAGTGCCAAGCCGCGCCTCTTGAATCGTGATGGCGGTGATTACTTAAGCAGCCTTGCCAAGCCCGGCATCTCCAAAAATGCGGGAGGCAAAGACGCTGATTGCCTCGACGTTGCGTCGCCCGGGACCGAAAGCTCCATCATGTCATTGTTCGCCGCAAATCCTCCTCGCGATAAGTAACGCGGTAGTTCAACTCGGTGACTTGGGATTAACAGTGTCGGCCGAATTCCTCAACGACAACATTTTCCATCATCGTATTTTTCATCGCCAAACTTTGTCGCAACGACGGGAACCTCTGCCTGCTTCTCCCCAGACCCGACGCCAGCAGCAACAGGTGCCCATCGCTTCGGTAATCGATCACCATGTTTTGTCTGCGCAGGTAAGCGATGACTCTTTTCTGCAACCGTGCCTCCAATTCCTGGAGAGCGACAGAACCGCGCGCTGACAATGCCTCGATCAACAGTTGGCTGCCCCTCCTTTTTATACCAACCAGCGCATCGCCCGTCTTCATCTTTCTCTTCTTCCTCTGCACCTACTTTCTCAACCGCCCATGCGTCTATTGCTCGATTCTGCTCTTCATACTCTTCCTGACATCGTGCAACTGGTCTGACCATTGCTTCTTTGACTTTGCGAGCAACTGGTTCCAGCCAAGGCTGGCTGCAAGCTACATTTACCTGCCCACCATCACGGGCTGGAACGCGACGACAGATGCTACCGCGAGCCCAAGCTCGACGACACATGTCGTTACCGACGTGATGAATACGACTGCCGGTGCTCTTGCCACGGCGGCAGCGGACAAGATCGCTCAGACGAAGGTGGAATGGACGGGATTGGGGCTTGAGTGGCTAAGGAGTTTGCTAGGGAGGAGAGAATGGGAGATTGATTGTTTGGATCTCCATATACGACTGTGAGGCCTTCCGAGAGGCCTGTAGTGTTGTGATCTAGAGGGAATCTGTACATTGGTTGGGTTTTGTATTAAGCTGCGGTATTGGCGCGTATACCTCTGTACCATGATGCATGGCATGGCGTTGTGTGGGACAAACATAGAGTTTAATGGCATTTTGTGTTCTTGGTGCGGCTCTGCACCGACAAACATAACAGACGACCCCCTCCCAACGGCATTTATCGTCACATTATTCTGTACAGCTACACATGCAATTCGGTTCAGGTGCCGGCAGACAGATCGGAGACTTGTATGGAAGATCAGATGTCGGATCTAACATTCCGAACCGATGTGGCTTTTCTCCAGGGACCCGGGGAGCCGGGCTCAACCTCCCAACGTGGGAACTGCTGGTGCAACCGGAAATCTTACACAGCAATACCGAAAGAAATGAACTTGACGGGCTTGGGTGTGTATGTATGTACTTACACGAGGCATTCCCGGGAGGTGTGGGACCCTGAAACCGATGAAGAAAGCCTGGTGCGCCTGGTGACAAAACGGCGGGGCTAACCGATGAGCTGGATTTCCTGGCACGCCTGGTGACGGCGGAGTGATGTGCCCGGGACGGACTGGCACAAGGCAGGAATGCAGGCGGCATCAGACGGTCTTCTCGGGTCTAGAACCCGGGCTTGCATGTCAGATCATGGACACAGCATGGCAGATATTGGCAGCCAAGCTGCCTTTGGTGGGCCTGTCCTGCTGCAGAAGCCGCAAAAAGGGTCCCGTCCAAGAGGAAACATGGCGCCATTTGTGCATTCACTGCTCTTCCGTCACCGTTCACCCTGTCATCAACCCCTCCGCCCTTGCGATAGTCGACTTTTGAAGATGTCTTTGTTGCTTGCCATATCCGTCGGCCGTCGTAAGACAGCAAATCAGGCGGTACAGACACCGCAAGACAGATACAGTTGATACTCATGGTACTGTACAACATACCGAAAAGGGGTGGAAGAAAAACAGAAGGCAAGAGAAAGAAAAAAGCCCCACCGCTCAAGATGAGATACTTAGCCAACTGGTGGGTTTTACCTATGACGTTGGGTCTGGTTGCGATTCATGTACGTAGCGTGCAACGTGGAAGTCCACATATCCGACTTCAGCTTCCCAGTTTCATCCCAAACCGTCACCAAAGCCCGAACCCTATGAACTGAATTTCATTTTGCAAGTTGGGAACTGAGTGCGCTCGCTGTGTGTATGTTCGCTAGGTCTCAGTCGCGTCTGCCTCACCCTCGATTGTTTTCAATCATCTCTCTTTTTTTTCTTTTTTTTTCTGCCTTGTCAGGTAAGGTATTCGGCATTGTTCTTGACCCGTCCCCGGGTCTCCTCACCAAACGGAACCCCCAAGTCCCGGGACAACGTTTGGACCCACCACCACCAGGCTATGACGACAGCGCTGAAAGTGACGCAAAGAAGGGCTCCACACCGTTCTTAGCCTGCACGCCGCCGCGCCAGGAACCCCCAGTGCCCACGCTCATGGCCAACAAGTTGAACAGCAACACAAACCGCCACAGTCGTCCACACGCATCAACATCCCCTCAACATCCATCCACAAGACACCACGCCAGCCCCCCCGTCGCGTTCTAGAAGCACCTTCTTGCCCACCACCCAACAACGACCTTCGTCCCGAAGACGCCTTCAGCCACCTCTGGTATCCCATCGTCATCGAACATAACCTGTGGGTAAGTTTAAAGTCTGAATGTTTGGGTTGCCCAGCGCAACTGTACAAAGTGTACACTACATGCTTCAGCTCCACGGTTCAGATCGCTGTTCAAGGCTTCCTCTACGTCAGGAACTGCCAGTTGCCAATTCGGGCCCGCTGATCAGTCCCCATCCCGTCGTTGAAAAAGCCACATCCCTGCCCATCCTGACATCAAGCGTGCATTCGTCTGCATTTCAGACACCGCAGCCCATTTCACCGCATTTCTCTCACCCCCTCGTATGCGCCCCTTTAGTCCACACTAGGTTGCCCGCTGGCCGAGGACCCCTTCACCTTGCCCAGCCCGGGACAGAAATCCGTCGAACCAATTCTCGTTTCCTTTCCCTTCTTCTTTCTGTTGCACTGTTCTCAATCGGCCCAGGATTGACAGATTGACAGCCCAGAGGCCATCCCGACTCGGCAGAACCCCACACTTGCAACCACCAAAACAACCACGGCTGCTTCTTAACTATCCTGGATAAGCCACCTCAGTCCGTTTCACGTACCTGGATCCAGGAACAATACAGGCGTTTCATCGCCAACCCCACCTCTCCAGCAGGTGCTTGTCGTCCGTCCTTCGCGAACATCGTGAGCCTAACGTACCCCAGCCCAGCAGCCTCAGTTAGGTTGTGGAGGCTATCGCCTAAGGCCCGGCCAGACCTTCGGGACGTGCTACGGTTTTAAAGTTCGGATCATAAAATAAGTCACTGGACATGATGGCGGCCGTGTTATGAAGCTTCAAGGCTGAGGATTCTTTTTTTGGTACATCTAGCAGGAATGCGTCACTGGCAATTCCCTGGAGGACCAACACATCATCACCATCCACCACTCAACATCCTCGCACGACGTTCTGCCACAGAGAACAAATCATACAATGCCTCCAGAACCAAGAGCCAGCGACCGGGCCGCGTATTACACGATGAAGACGACGACTAGTTTGTCGACGACACAAGCACCAGGTCATTCCCGCACCAACTCCCAGTCTTTCTTTTCCAACAAGGGCACCGGCACCCCATTATCTTCGCCTCGCCCGCCCCATTCTGTTGGTCAACAGTATCCCCCCAAGTCATCACCCGGTACAGGTCGAGGGGGTGCTATGGACGCTCGTACTCCGAGCCCAAATTACTTTGGTCTCGCCGTGGACTCTGGTGCCGACCCACGAGAATCGGCGCTTCTGCCGCACGAGAACTGGAGCACCCCAACGTCCTCGGTCAAGTCCTTTGCCGCTGCCATACCAAAACACTTGCCGCTAGATGCCAACCCAGAGTTTGAGGCCTTCAGGCGACAGATCGACGCAAACAGGGGGCGCTCCGGGTTTAGCCTCTCCGCCACACACTTCAACATCACAAGTGGAGGCCCGTTCGCTCCGACAGTATCAACCCCTTCTGCTCAACAACGGCCTCGCCCACCACGATCACAAACCCATGGAAGTAATTTGCCAGAAAACCCGCTGCCGCGGCCATCACTACCAACAGAGTCCGGCAGCTGGGGGCCGGGGGACAACCCCTGCCAGCCAGCCGTGGAAAAGGACAGTTATCAAGGTGCGCCCCACCTCTCGACAGAGTCGAGGCTTGGGATCAAGGGATTCAAAAATCCTCCTTTTTTTCTGGGTCTTGCAAAGCCGCCGAGCCAGGAGTGGGAGAAACTCAACTCATCCATCTCCGAAGCAAGCGGTCGACCCGGCCGCAAAACTGAGACGCCCTCGCCTACTTTCAGCCAACAGACACATGACGGTCAGCAGGCAACACAAGGATGTGGCGAGCCTGACATGATCCCACCAGCGGCGCTCAAACAACTCCTGGATAAGAGCAAAGGGGAAGACCTTCTGCTGCTAGACATCAGAGTTTCTCCCCAGTATGCTCAAGCGAGGATCCAGGGCGCCCTGAACCTGTGTATTCCAACCACGCTGTTGAAGAGGGCAACCTTCAACCTCGAGAAGCTTCAACAGACTTTCCAGGCAGACCGGGACCAGGACAAGTTCGCCAAGTGGCAGACATCGAGTCATCTGGTTGTGTACGATGCCGCGTCCGCCGACAAGCGTGACGCGACCTCGGCTCTGAACATGATCAAAAAGTTCACCAACGAGGGCTATTCGGGAACCACGAGCATTCTACGCGGTGGCTTTAACGCCTTTGTCCTGGCGTATCCAAACTTGGTCGATCGCTCATCAAACATGATGTCACCCAGCCTGTCACTAGGTGGCGCAGGTTCTGCTACGAATGGTACACGGACAAATGTCCCGCCTGTCATTGGCGGAGTCATGCTGCCGACCACAAACGACAAGATAGATCCATTTTTCAGCAACATCCGCCAAAACCAAGACCTTGTTGATGGCGTTGGCCAGATGGATGTTGGGGTTCCGACAGGGCTTGATAAGAATAGGCTACCGCGCTGGCTCCAGGAGGCCATCGAGATCAGCGACCATGGTAAGCGGGTATCGGACAAGTTTCTGCGGATCGAGCTTACAGAGCAGTCCCGCATGAAGCTTGCCTATGCTGCCTTTGCGAGCTCGAAAAATCACGGTCCCCAGACCGAGACCCAGGTGCGGTTGTCTGGGGTTGAACAGGGTGGAAAGAACCGGTACAAGGATATCTTGCCGTTTGAACACGCACGTGTGAAGCTTCAGGGCCGCCCAGAGGGAGCATGCGATTATGTAAATGCCAGCCACATCCAGGCCAAGCGGAGTTACAAGCGTTATATCGCCAGCCAAGGACCCCTGCCGGCGACATTTGAGGTATGTCCAGTAATCCTTTGATTTACTTTGTCCCGCCAGGTCTAACTCTTCCCACAGGACTTTTGGTCGGTGGTCTGGGACAATGATGTACGCGTCATCGTCATGTTGACTGCCGAATCGGAAGGGGGTCAACTCAAGTGCCACCCCTATTGGAAAGGCAGGGACTTCGGTCCTGTCCGGCTTCGTCTGCTGTCCGAAAAAAAGATATCGTTGGATATTGACAAGCATCGGACCGGATCGACCGCCGCGAACGATGAATCTGCTCCAACCCAGTCGAACGACCACGCCTCCACCATTCCTGAAGGAGGCCGTCGACGTGCCAATACCACAACCACGCTGAACTCCAAGACACCGGGATCCCAATATGGCACCACCCAGGCGGCCGAAACTCCTTTCGTCACGATCCGAAAGTTCGCTCTAAGCCATGCAATGGAACCCTTCGCCCCCATTCGAGAGATTACCCATCTTCACTACACTTCATGGCCTGACTTTGGTGCACCAGCCCAACCAAGCCATTTGCTCGCGCTGGTGGAATTAGCTAATGTCATGCAACGCGCCGCCCTCCCCAACGACCCTACAGTGACGACGTCACAGGCGCAACCTCGTCATGACAGCGGCAGCTACTTTGACCCGTCCCCCCCACTCCGACCAGACAGCCTGAGCACCACTGTTCAGCGTACCTCTTATGACGCGCCTGAGCCTGTCGAGAAAAGTCGTCCCATGCTAGTTCACTGCTCGGCCGGGTGTGGCCGAACAGGAGCCTTTTGTACGGTGGACAGCGTAATTGACATGCTCAAGCGGCAGCGGCAGCAGCAACAACAGCACTCTGTGGCCGCGCAGGCGTCATCCTCGACCGTTCACCGGTGCAGTTCTAACAAACGGACATCCCAAGACGGCTGGGACGATGATGACGACGACGGCAGAGGTAAGCGTCTCGCGCTCCAGCAAGACCGAGACACAAGGGTGGATCCAGACGGAGATGTGACAATGGCCATGGATGAAGGCTTTGTCGTTCTCCCACGCCAAACGGCAGCACCGTCGCCTTTCACATCCCAAGCAAACGGGTTCCCTGGGTTCAGTAGTGGCAAGGAGAGCATAGACACGGCCTGGCTGGAGGATGACAGCGTTGATCTTATTGCCCGGACAGTAGAGGACTTCAGAGGGCAGAGATTGAGCATGGTGCAGAGCTTGAGGCAGTTTGTGCTGTGCTACGAGACAGTGCTGGAGTGGATCTGGAGGGTGGAGGATGGTGGTGGCGCAGGGGGGGGTCTGCTTGGTCGAGCGAGAGGAAGGAGTGGCAGTTTGGCTTTTTGATTCAATGGTGTCGACACCAAGTGGTTAATATATATATACAGCCGTCCAAGGCTCTGCTTGGAAGCGTAGGCTAGAGAAGGCTGATGTTCTTCCCCGGCAGTGGCGTTCTGCAGTTTAGCTTCGGCGGCGTGGAATACCTACATACTGGGCGGAAGACTACGGCTTACTAGAACAATATAAGACGAAAAAGACTTCGACTATGGTTGGATCACAGACTGTGACGAGTAATGAATTCGTGCCCTTGTGGATGTGACACCTGGATACTTGAATTGGTCTAATTGTACATGTAGCAGCACTAAACAACCCAGGATGCAATCTTGCAAAGCCGCGCCTGCTCTTTCCAGTTTCCCCCAACGCCAGACTGAAAATTAACGCCACAGCTTGGCCAAAGACACCTCCTTGTCGTCGTGTTTGTTCAGAATCTTGGCCGTCGCCAGCTCAAAGTCCTCCTGCGTGACATGCACACGCCTCTCGCGAAGGGCATACATGCCCGCCTCGGTACACACGCCCTTCAACTCGGCCCCTGAACAGCCATTCATCTTCTCGGCAATCTTGGTCAGGTTGATCCCGCGTGTCAGGTTCATTTTGCGGCTGTGGATTCGCAGAATATCGGCTCTGGCTTCCACGCTCGGGGGCGGGAACTCGATCTTTCGGTCGATGCGCCCCGGGCGCAGGAGGGCTGGGTCTAGGATATCGAGACGGTTCGTTGCCATAATCACCTTGATGTTCTTGGTTGGCTCGAAACCGTCGAGCTGGTTGAGGAGCTCCAACATGGTGCGCTGGACTTCCGAGTCGCCACCCGAGGACCCTTCGACACGGGAAGAGCCGATGGAGTCGATTTCGTCCATAAAGATGATGGAGGGAGCGTGCTCACGGGCCATGATGAAAAGCTCTCGGACCATGCGCGAACCCTCACCAATGTACTTTTGAACCAGTTCAGAGCCGGAGACACGGATAAACTTGCAGTCTGTGTGATGGGCCACCGCGCGAGCCAAAAGAGTCTTTCCCGTTCCAGGGGGGCCGTAGAGGAGGACACCCTTTGGTTGGGCAATGCCGAGAGACTCAAAGAGCTCTGGATGTTTGAGCCCGAGCTCGATGACCTCCTTGATTTCCTTGATTTGTTGGTCGAGACCGCCGATCATGTCGTAGGTGCTATCGGGAACCTTTTCGACCATCATTAGAGATACGAGGGGATCGACCGAGGAAGGAAGCATCTTCTCGAGCTTGTAGGAGTCGGACAGCAAGGTTACGCGCTTGCCAGGTGTGAGTTTGGTGATGTCGACCGAGTCGGCAATGTCAACAACTGCACACGACAAGTGTCAGTTGTAGGTCCCGGCGAAAAGCAGCAAGACCGAGACCTACCGTATTTTCCCTCGGGATGCACCTTGACCAGAACCTTCTTGGTGCCCATCACCTTGACGACCTCGCCCACATACGAGCCCGGTTGTTGTAGCAGACCAAGCTCTTCTCTGAGCAGGCGTACCCGGGAATTGTAGTCATTGCGCTGGGCTTCGAGACGACGGAGAACGGCTTGACCCTTGAGGATCTCGAGTTGCATCGACTCAATCTTGTTGTGGTAATAGTTGTCGAGCGCCATGGTGACAGCGGTTTATGATACCGTTGGCGGGGAGGCGGGACTCGATGGGTTGTTGTGGCGGGTATGCAAAGGTCGGGTATTGGTAGATTGTTGAAAGAAGAGATGGACCTGTAAGATGGACTGGAACAATTTGGGTAGAGCGTGAGAAATAAGATAGCTCGTCGTGGCTCGTGTGCCGTCGGTTGGAATTCAATGTTGAAGCTGTTGCCCCAGGCCGCCTCTACTGGCGAAATCAGCCATCGAAGGCAGCTCAGGTCAACGCAATGCGCACCTGGGCACCGAGCTGCCACCGCCTGGTGCCAAGCCTTGTCACAGCTGCCAGCAGATGAGGCCATGGCACGTGACCTGCGGCTTTCTTTGCTTGTCGGGGATCGGTGCTAGGCTATCCCGCCAGAGCTTCAATTAGGTAAGCCTAACTGTGAGATGGGGCTGTGATGTCACCGCCAAGGGATTGTCCATGATATCGTGTTGTGGGTAGGTCTTATGAAATCAAAATAAGATAATTGATGGCTATTTGGAGCTCACACAATTTACCTTATCTAGCATGGATGGCGAAGTATTGTTAGCAGTGTGAGTTGTTCTCATTAGCAGTGATCCCCAATCTATATTCGTGCCTATTTTGAAGCCGTTTCTCGGATCATTGCCGAACGAGAGGCGGAGAACCAGAGGAGGAAAGTCAGTGAGTTCGACAGACAGCTATGTAAATATAGACTTTGGCAACGGTTTACGGCGGCACGGGCACGGTGATGGTCCCAGGGCTGAGCCTGCGGCACATCCCGGGTTTGACGGGCAGTTGTCTGCCATTTGGAGGTGCTTGCTGCCAATCGCTAAACGGCGCCAAACTCGGCATCGCCGCACGCTGTGTCGCTGGCCAGCGCTGGAGGTTACATCGCCCACATCGCCCACATCGCGCGCTGCAGTGGATTGCAGCTTCGGTCAAGTTCCACCCGTCGTGCTGCTGCGTTTGGCGGGCACTCCCGTGATGTTTCACTGTTTCACTACACTCTGGTGGGTGGTGTATAATGATAGACAGGAAGCAGGTGACGGAATAAAACCGCGCGTTGGGCGACAGGGCACTCTCCCACGCTGCCTTGTGTTTTGGTCGCTTCCCTCAGGTTCCTTATCTCCCGTCTGCTGTCTGCTATCGCAGCCGGTGTTTCGTCTCGTGCCGACCTGCGCCTCTCTGCCGCCATCCTTCCTTCAATTTTGTCGCGCCTGCTCCTTTTCACCAGATACTGTCCCAGGTCCTTGCCGCGACGGCTCTGTGCAACTGCCATGCAAACCAAAGCCTGAAATCGCTTGTCGTTGGTCGACTCATCCTTTTCCCAACCTCTTCAAGTCCGCCGTCTCTCAGCGGCCACCTCGAGCCGAGATTGATCAGCACCACAGCATCAGCAAGGACCGCGGCGTCCTCCAACAATTTGCTTTCTCGCTTGTCACCACTCGGATACGCAGTACCTAGACATAACCATGGATTCTAGCCCACAGAAAGATGACGCCTCGGCGACCGACCAATCCCCAACAGACACCCGCCGCCCATCACGGTACGAGTCCATCACTGGTCAAGACGATCGCATGGATGAGAGCTTCCAGTCGACGGATACTGTGCGGAGAAAGCCAGAAGGTGGGTAGAATCAGATGTCAAGAAACCCTTGAGAACTCCACCAGCCTGGCCACGTTCTTGGCATTCCCGGGTGACCGACCACCTTTGTTGACGTCTTGGGATCCCCTCACGCCATTGCTGGCTTTGGGGATTTGAACATGTTGCTGACTCTTTTTGTATTTTCTTCTCTCGATACACAGACTCAACCATGCAAAGCCCGAACCTGGCCAGCGGCGCATTTACAGACCCGGGCCAGTCCAGTCGAACCACATCAGTCACCGTACGCTCGCCATTGCTAGGCCCGCGAACACGCCCACGAAAACCCGCCATGCCGCGTCGTACATCGACGACAGCCCAGGCACCGCACCGAGGAGGTGTGTACTCGGTTGACGACGGTATCGCCGAGGTCGAGGCGGATGCTGTCGAGCGCCAGCACAGCTATGCCGCCTCTGTTCGGAGACGCACCCATGCTCCACCGTCGCTCTCGCGAGTCCATTCCAGGGACGAGGATGGCCCCAGCGACTGGCCCGAAGAACAGCACGAACAAGGCAGCACGGTGCCGGGGGTCGACAACGGTGAGCAGCGTTTGGACGAGCAGGTTTCGGACGAGACTCCGGCCGAGGATGACGGCGAAATCAGCGACGCCGAAAGCTTCACCCTCAAGGACCGCCAACAAGCGATTAACCAAACCCATCCGTTTGGCATCAGGCTATGGAAACCAGCTCTGTACAAGAAGGATCGTTCGGTGCAAAAGAACGCCGAGGCAGACGTGCATTCGTCGCCGGGTGGGCACGTTAGCAGCTGGCTACTGTTCTTCAACATCATATGGACCCTCGCCTTTGGTTGGTGGATGGCTCTGTTCGCCTTTGTCGGCGCCGTCATCTGCTTCTGCTTTGCTGCTGCCCCCAGCGGCCGGGAGTACGGCCGTGTCTTGTGGGGTCTGGCAGGGTATTTGTTTTACCCCTTTGGCAAGTTTGTGCGTCTGGAGCAGCAGGAGGCTTACCTGGAGGAAGACTTGGGCGAAGGCAGGAGCATCAGCGAGTATGAGCAATGGCAAAGCGGCGACCTCGAGTATGGCCGGCTCTTCTTTGGCCCAGACAGTAACCGCTCCATCATTGGCCGATCCCGCAGGAGTCTTGATTCGGAACCGGACGAGACGGAGAGCCTTTTGTCGAGGGGCCGTGGGCGAGGTTCAGATTCTGATCTGCCACGGATGAAGCGACGCTTGTTTGGCCGTGGTCAGTGGAACATCGGTCGTGTCGTCTTCTTCCTTTTCTTTTACTTCCTGATCACGCCCTCTCTGTTCATCGTGTCGGCCATCTGCTGGTTTTTGGTGTTTTGGATTCCCATGGGCAAGGTCACAATGCTCTTGTTTTCGCATCTCCGCCGCCATCCACTAGCACTGTCCTTCGAGTCCGATATGGCCTCTGCCAGAGCACCGGCTGGTCTCCAGTCTTCGATTCTGGTCTGCACCTATCGAGCTGTCGGCCTCAAATATTGGAAATACACGATTGACGGAACGAACATCTTTCTGATCAACCTCTTGGCCGTGGTCGGTTTTGTCGTTGTGGACTGGCTTGTGTTGCATCAGGCCCTGGGCGTCCACAACTTCTTCACCTCGTCGGCCTTCTTGTTCATTGCCGGCCTGCTGTCCATCATTCCCCTTGCCTACTTTATTGGCCAGGCTGTCGCATCCATCTCGGCCCAGTCCTCCATGGGTCTTGGTGCTGCCATCAACGCCTTCTTCTCCACCATTGTCGAGGTCTTTCTCTACTGCGTGGCTCTGCGCCAGGGCAAGGCTCAGCTCGTAGAAGGCAGCATTGTTGGCAGCATCTTTGCCGGCATCCTATTCCTCCCCGGTCTTTCCATGTGTTGCGGAGCCATCAAGCGCAAAACCCAGCGCTTCAACTCGAGATCGGCCGGCGTGACATCGACCATGCTCCTCTTTGCCGTCATCGCCGCGTTTGGCCCGACTCTGTTTTACCAAATCTACGGAACCCACGAACTGACCTGCCAGGACTGCACCAACTTTGACCACCCTAACCGGGGCGGCGGTGCTCTTCGGGACTGCCGCCGTTGTTACTTTTCGCAGACGCCTGCTATTAATGATCGTTTCTATCTCCAGGCGGTGCGTCCCTACTGCTACCTTGCCGCGGGCATGTTATTCTTGTCATACGCTATTGGCCTATGGTTTACGCTCCGCACGCACGCCGCCGTCATCTGGAACACTGACGTGGACGAGAAGAAGCACGAGGATCAGCCCACTGCCCATAGCACAACCCGGCCATCACACACCATGTCTGTCGGCGACGCCAGCGGTGCCGACATTCGCGACTCCCATTTGTACAAGCGCATTCTCGGTCAATCCCTGCGTCAGGTCGGGCATATCCCCAAGCTGGATGAGCAGTCTCGCAACAGCTCAACCTTGTCGGCAGGTAAGGCCAATGGAACTCCGCATGTCGTCCCTCCCAAATCCACCAGCTACGGAACGGAAACGCTGGGTACCAACATGAATATCCCGGGATTCAGTGATGCCGAGAATAACAACCTCGTCCATCAGGTGGCAGAGATTGCCGCCACCGCGGCAACAGTGGCGGCAAGAAATGTGCAGAGGCCCCGACAGATGTCTCATCATGCCTCTACCGTTTCGGCCGCTGGTCATGGATCTGCTTCTGGAAGCCGTTCGGGCGCCTCTCGTCCCACTACAGTCTCGATCGGCGAGGATCTCGGGGAGTCTGGCGCGGGATCGGGTGGCCACGGCGGTCATGACGCGCCCAACTGGAGCCGTCTGAAGAGTTCCGTCATTTTGATGGTTGCCACGGTTCTCTACGCCATTGTTGCCGAGATCTTGGTCGACACAGTGGATGTTGTTCTGGAAAATTTTGAGATTGACGAAAAGTTCCTCGGGATCACGCTCTTTGCGCTTGTGCCCAACACCACTGAGTTCCTGAACGCCATTTCGTTTGCCATGAACGGCAACATTGCCCTGTCCATGGAGATTGGTTCCGCCTACGCCCTCCAGGTCTGCCTCCTGCAGATTCCGGCACTCGTCTTGTTTTCAGCCCTCTATCCTCCCGTCGGCGTTCCCATGGAGGATGTCGCCAAGTTCACCTTCAGTCTGCTTTTCCCGCAGTGGGACATGGTGACGGTGATCCTGTGCGTCTTCTTGCTCAGTTACATGTACGGCGAAGGAAAGAGCAATTACTTCAAGGGCAGCATCCTGTTGCTCAGCTATCTGGTGGTGATCATCGGCTTCTACTTTAGCGGCTACGGAACTAGTTTTGAGAGCCCGCAGAGCACTGTCAGCCGGTTCGACACAATGGGTAGTGACGGTCAGTGGATGAGCTACAAGTACAAGACGGTCGGAAGGAGTACGTCTGGTGTGGCTTTTTGATGTTCTGTATCCCTCCGCTCTCGACGCGCAGCATCGGATTTCATCTTTGACACTGCATATGCTAGCATGGCCTCACAACAGAGGGCATCACAGCACAACAGCCTTGATTATTCACAATACCCTCCCTCTGAAATACAGTTCCGCGTCTACCTTTTGTTTCTTTTTTATTTCCTTTTTCTTGATGCTCATTATCACTGGTATGAGGACGTCCGGGCGGGGAGTTGGGGCGTTGTGTATTGTTCGGCAAGATTGTACTTAGAATGACGGGCGGGCATGAGAATTACAAGACATGTCCAACAACAAAATGGTGTATGCAGGAAGGGGAGGAGGCAGGCTGGTTTATCAGTGAGGAGGTACGGCAGTTAACCTAGTGAGGAGAGAATAATGTGACTACCTACGAATATAACATTCACGAGAGACTCGTGTCCGGTGCATGATAACCATCGCGGAGATGGATGGCTTTTCATTGGTGGGAACGTTGCGATGCAGTGTTCTCCTAGTCATTGCCGTCGGCCGGCAGTTGGGGACTGGGAAGCTCAGCCACATCCGTTGTAGCATTCGATCGTTTTTGCCAAGCTACGGCTTTTGATCAAGTGCCATGGTTTCATTCAATCTGGGGTCAAAATCGAGAGCTACGATTGGCTGCAATGCTGCTTGGTATAGGTATCACATTAATGGCCATATCACTCCGCATACCGTTTGGCTATGCCCTCATAATTGATGGGGAGGGTGAGTGTCCAGTCGAAGCGAAATGGCAACTTTGACAACCAAGTGCCACAGGGGCGCTCAATCAGAGGCACAAAAATGTTAACGACAGGGTGAGATATAATTTAATCGATTTTATTCTTGGTTTTCCTTTATAGCTGCTCTATCACCGCTTCTCAACACTAGAACTATCATCTGGTCCCGTCAGTCACTCCGCGGGCCATTAGCGGACAAATCTATGGCTTCCTCCCGTTCAATACCTTGTAGGTAAATGAAGGGCTCAGGGCACACTCTATCAGTGGTGGCCGTCGATAGCAAGGACGAGATCTGCAATTCCTTGCAAAAGCCGGCGATATGACTGCAAGGCCAGTGCTGCATTCCGATAGGCTGAGGAAAGAACGGATCAAAATTTGGCTAAACCACAAATGCCGATGATCTATTGCGGGACTTGATATCCTGGAGATATCACCTCTGGTGACGTCTTATTCGTCGAGGTGTTATCATATGAGGGTATTCGGTACTTAGATTCCCATCCCAAAGGCAGCGAAGTTGATGCGGAAGTTGGTCCTCAATGCCAGTCGACCAAAAGAGAAGGACATAGACCAAGATCGGCACAAACCTCGTCGCAGGTAAACTGTTTTGCCTCTCAAACCGCTGGCACTTGGTGGAGAGTTTGTTGATCATTGGGAAACCGTCAGACAATCATCACGGTGGTCCTTTCCAGGCAGGCCTTGGTAGGTACATAGAACAAGATAATACAGATGAAGCCAGTAGCCAACTCCGATCATGTCTTCCTTGGTGATACAGCTTGGTAGAGAATAATCCCGGCTACCCGTACACAGAAGCTGCAACTGCATACTCCATACTCCCATAAATGCAACTTCCGTGCTACCTACAGGAGAGGGGTGTTGGTATTCATCAGACCAAGAGCGGGGAAGAGTTGAGCTGAGGGATAAGAACAGCCCTCTGTCCCTCCCCCGAAACCAACCTTCCTGTTGTTCATCAACTGTTTTCCTCAGCTCGCCTTCAAAATGGTGTCTCTTACTGATCTCTTTCTCGCTTCCCTTTTGGTGCCAACCAGCCTTGGCTCTGCCCTGCCACCTCGGATCGATACGATTGACCAAAGGGGTGGACGGGTCACCTTGAAGCAAGTGCGCAATCCGCGTGGCCACAAAGCTTTCAACCCGGCCAGGGCAACATACAGAACCTTTCTCAAATACGGTGTCCCAGCTCCTGATTACATCAAGAAGGCAGTCGCCCATATCGACGAGGAACAAGAGGAGGCTTTTGCAAGGATAAAACGCGACACGGGCTCGGCGGCTGCCATACCCATCAACGAGGTAGACATTGCGTATGTCACTCCCGTCACCATCGGAACGCCCCCACAGACGCTCATGCTCGACTTGGACACTGGATCCTCGGATCTGTGGGTTTTCAGTAGCTTGACACCAAGCAACCAGGTCAGGGGCCAAGAGATTTACAGTCCCACCAAGTCGAGCACATCCAAGCTCCTCAGCGGCCACACATGGAGTATTAGATATGGAGATGGGTCCGGTTCTCGTGGCACTGTATACACGGACAACTTCACCATTGGCGGGCTTGAAGTGAAGAGCCAAGCTGTCCAAGCAGCCCTGGAGGTCTCCTCCAGTTTCACCCAGGAGCAAAGTCTCGACGGGCTTGTCGGTCTGGGCTTTTCGGCCCTCAACACTGTACGGCCAAGTAGCCAGTTGACCTTTTTCGACAACGCGCGACCAAATCTTGATGAGGAGGTTTTCACAGCCGATCTCAAGTATCACGCCAGTAAGGTTTTTCTTCTTCCACTCTTCTTGCCAATATCTCCAGAGCCCCTGGTAACAAATGACGTGTCACAGCCGGCAGTTACGACTTTGGTTTCATTGACAGCAAGAAATACGCCGGAAACATCACCTACACGGCTGTTCAACAGTCGCCCGGGTACTGGACTCACTCGCTGTCTGGGTATTCTGTTGGATCCGGGGCGTTTCAGGCATCGCAAATCAGCGGAATCAGTGACACCGGTACTACATTGCTGTACCTCCCTACAGCTATCGTTACGGCATACTACCGCCAAGTCCAAGGAGCACAAAACTCCCAATACTACGGCGGCTACGTCTTCCCTTGTTCCAGCACGCTCCCCACATTCACTTTTGGCATTGAAGGTGCCAGGTTCACCATTCCTGCTTCATACATCAACTACACACGCATTTCCCCGACTTCCACGACGTGCTATGGCGGCTTACAGAGCAGCTCGGGTTTGGGGATCAATATCTTTGGCGATGTCGCGCTGAAAGCTGCGTTTGTGGTGTTCAGTGGGACGAACCCGCCCCGAATTGGATTTGCTATCAAGCCATTGGCATCTTGACCGCCGTATTATGGAAACCTGATAAGAATGAGATCAGAATGGACAGGGGGGGTAAGTCTGTAATGAGCTAGAGATATTTTTTTACGTGGGTGTTTCAGCGCTGGACAGCTCGGTCTCTTCTGTTGACATTTCTCATCGAACTACTCATAGCTTCACAACTCTGAATTTTAATCTCGATATAACGGGTGGTTACTAAAGCATCACCTTTGTCGATTTTCATGGCCCATTACTTGTGTATCTTGATCTGTATGGGGAAGCATACAGTTACGTCCACATATGCTAAGGGAAAGGCTGCGGTTTTCTGGCCAAGGTATTTTCAAAGTGAGGTCTTTTGGTTTCAGTACCCAGAGGCGCCCCAGGATAAGACCACAACCGCGTACACTCAAGTCACGAACTAAAGTCTACAGTTTTCATGTTGTCACTGAAAAGGGACAGGTAAACTTTCCATTTGTCATGTTTAGCATAGATATAAACTTGACCCGTGAATGTTCTATCTGAATGAAAAGGCTCGCCCGCCATGCTAGTCCCTGCTCAATCCTCGTTTAACCCTACGACCTGGTAAGGCCACAGTGATGCATCTACAGGCTCGCAGTTGACTTCGGTGTTGGTGAAGTCCTCATTCTCGCTGACAGCCTCCGAGCAGGAGAGGGTTACTTGAGTCGTTCCCCGGGTGATAAACGTCCCACTAGGCATCATCAGTTCACATGTGGCTAAAATTACCGGGGGGGGTGGAATACGTACGAAATATCTCCTTCGCTGCAAGGGATAACCTCCTGGATCGCCAGCGAACCGGCTTCTTTATTGAACCTGAAGGCAACTTGAGATCCTTCTGGGGCGCCTTCACCCACAGAACACAGATACTCTTGCTCGCCGTCAAAGAAACCGATATCAGAATTAGTATTGCTGGCCGCGGTGCAGTCGGCGGTGTATGTGGTGGCGGTGTTGCTCAAGGTGAAGGAGAGATAAGCCCATGCATCGGGTTCTTTGCCGGAAACTGTGACGACAGACGATTCGTATTCAAGCTGCGAGATGGACCATTCAAGGTCAAGGATGGAATTCCAACACACTCCATCTCTAGAGAGAATCGGCTTTGGGGTGGGAGTTGGAGCTGGTTCTGCGGTGCTGTCCTCCACCGCAGGGTCCTCCTCTCCAGCAAGTACTTCACGGGCCGAGATGATCTCGAGGGCACGGCGATGAACAACATGGGCCGGTCCAGCAGCAGCCGTGGCTGCCAAGATAAGGGCAGGAAGCAGAGCTTTGGTCAACATCTTGTCGTATACGTAGATGCTGGGAAGATGCCGAGGATGTCGAGTTACACGGTCAAAGAAGGTGAGCAGGTGTAAGCAAGAACATCGGAAAGAGGGCGCAAGTCTGGCAATAAATAAACATTTTGGCTAACACCTGAAATGTTCAGGTTTTGGGAGCCGATGTTTGTTTGGCTCTGGCTATTTTCGGCATCATGTCTCCCGCGTCTTGCTCGGCCTCATTCACCCACGGGCCCTGTCACTTGCTGCCGCCATACAGACAAACTAAACCCCGTTTGAAGTGAAGAGGTCTCCCCAGCCATCGTCCAAAACATGGTTCCCAGTGGTTCTTAAGTGTAAGGAGAGGAGGCGGCAGAGCCGATCACCGTTGCGATATTGTCACTGTTGTGCACTGGTCTGGCCAAGAGGCTGCGCAGATACAACTGCTGGGCAAGGGCACACTGGTACCGAGGACCAGGGACCGCACCATCAACAGAATTGTCCGATTCAGTGTTAATAGGCTCGTCTGTGCTGGGGTGTTACCGTGGCGGCATCATGCTTCCGGAGCACCTTGTTCCGGTTGCTGCAACCTTGGATGCAGGACCTAACACTCGCAACCAGGTAAGAAGAGCTTTATTCATCAGTGAAGGAAACATCATGGCCACAAATAGCAAAGGGTCCCCGCATTCAGGTGAGAATATATTAAAACTAAGCCTCCACCCGACATATTGTGACCATTGAGGGCTTAGTCTCTCGTTATAACCATGGACTGGATAAATTGAATCCAGGTCCACGTGCATGATAAAAAAAGTATTTCTTGCACTTATCTCTTGATGGATGTGGATACCTGGTGTAGTCCACACCTCACTGAGAACATGGAAAGTTCAAGTTAAAAGGAGTGAGCACCTGCGATAGGCAACCCTTGAAAGAGGGCAGCTTCGAGGGCGGGATGGCTAGTGCACAGCCCTCAGTTGAAACCATATCTGTAGTATGTATCCATTGATCTTTCCAAATACCCTCCCTCATATATTGTTGCACAGCTTGCCAGATAGCTTTCCATCCATGGTTAACATCTTGCTGAGTAAGGTAGCATCCCAGTGTGTGTGTGAACCGGGCATGAGATCGTGGTGAGCCCAGGTGCACCTAACTAATAGTTGGAGAAATACAAATATCACTTCTGAGACAACCTGAAGCCCATAGATATCAGGGATGTTCTGGTTCCTAGATCTCAGGGTAAGGTAAGGAGGGTGCGAGGAGGCATCAGCCACTCATATGTGCCCAGTACTGTTCAGTAAATAGTCTATTGGCTCCCATGATTACGTATTGAAAGCGATGCGCTTAGATGGAAATTCAGAGTTGGAGTTTCCCCACCCTGTTGGTATGGACTCGTTATCATCCTGGGGCAATATAAGCAGGCTACCCGCCAGATGTAAACTACCTTCTACGACTTACAGAAGAAGGCTTTGTTTAGTATGAAGTATAATTTAGTGTCAAGTATAAATCATCATGTACCATTATGAAACATAATGACTAGTACAACCTTCCTGTGCTATTGGAAGCGACCTATCTTATTAGCCAGAGGTGGCAGTACAAGGAATCACTGCTCCTCGTCTTTATGCGCTGTATTCCTCTAGAGTTCACATTCCTGTCGTCAGTCATCGTTATCCCGTAGAGCAGTGTCAAGCGTCAGTCTCCTTGAATGATCGAATAGTTAGGTCAATACATATACAAGGAAAGGTGGTTCAGTCTATTTTTATAGAGCGAAAAAGCAGCACCAAGCGAACCAACTCAACCGTTCGGATAAAGAGTACAAGCTTTCACCTACGTGATTTTTGGTTGCGGCGGGTGCCCTCTCATCGAAAATAGCAGCGCGAGTGACAAACCTGCAGCTTCAAAGTTGTGTTATGCCAGGGTGAACGGATTACACGACACCTGAAACAGACGAATGGAATGCCGAACTCCAAAGCCGGATGTAATATATTCGTGGTCTTTCTCAATTTATACAACTACCGGGTTCACCTACAACCCAGTTAAATCTGGCTAAACCTGGCCAACTTGGAAGCCCAAGAAGCTTGGTGATCCGTAACAGGCAGTTCCACGGAGGTAAGCTGCCGATTTGTGGATTTCTAGCACACATGACAGAGAATGAGACATTCAGGTATTTATCACCCGTGATTCCCAGTAAACTGGCAAGATTTCCATTTTTTCAAAGAAGACCACCTTCATCAATCTGGAATTATTCTACTCTCTTACGGAAGGCAACATGAAGATTCTCAGCGTATTCTTACTCGCAATTGTCGCTGTTGAGGGTCATTGTACGTTTGTGTTCACTGATATACAGCCTACTAGCCTGCAAGACTGACACAGCTCCCTACAAAGACACATTTCCTAGACTCGTCGTCAACGGCAAGACCGTGGAAGACAGAGACTGGCTCTTTACCCGTCAAACTAAGAACGCGCAGTCCAAGTCAGGCATTGAAAATCCCACCAGCGGAGATATCAGGTGTTACTCTTCCACAACAGCCCCCCAAATCGCCACAGTCCCCGCAGGCGCTTCGGTGAACTACATTTCTACTCAACAAATCAACCACCCGGGCCCCACCCAATACTATCTCGCTCGCGTCCCTGCAGGCTCATCAGCAAAGACCTGGGACGGTTCCGGAAGCGTTTGGTGGAAGTTTGCATCAACCATGCCCTACTATGACGCCAACAAACAGCTTGTCTGGCCTGCTCAGAGTACATACCTATGTCGCTATCCTGCCATATTTTGGACTTGAGTTGACAGCAACCAGACACCTATGCTACTCACCCCGCGGCCATTCCGGCCAACACCCCGAGCGGCGAATATCTCCTACGAGTAGAGCAGATTGCCTTGCACATGGCTAGCCAAGCAAACAAGGCACAGTTTTATATCTCCTGCTCACAAATCAACATTACCAACGGAGGAAACGGAACTCCAGGACCAACCGTCTCCCTCCCTGGGGCCTATAGGTGGGATACCCACCCTGCATAACTCTAGCTCATGAGCCCATGTACCTAGTGACTAACTTGTAACATTCCACCCAGGTCCAACGACCCTGGAATTCAGGTGAATATCTACAACCTCCAGCCAGATGCCTATCGCGCTCCAGGTCCTGCGCCCTGGCAGGGTTAGGTCGAGTCGACAGCTCTGGGGCACATCTGTGTTGGCGATGGAGGCTATGAATGGGAGGGACAAGTCCACATCCGATACCAAGTCGCTCGCTAGGCTGGTTGGATTTTCAAGATGAAAGATCATTCCCTTTTACCTGTATCCATTCATGCAGGACATACAGGCATGGGATGAAGTGAAGCTTACCTGGCAGGCTAGACAAGAGATGGGACAAGAGACTTGTGGTTGCACTTTCTCAACTTCTTCAAGTGACTCATTTGGCTACCTACCATACGGCTAAGCGTCGGACACTGCTTGTTATGTTGTTGCTGCTATCGTATGAGCCCATCCATTAGCCTGCCCGTTGAAAACTGCACCTTGGGTATCAATAAAGGCCCAGTAAAGGCCCATGGCAAAACGTGAAAGAACTCATGCATCATGCATGCGGTCGAGCGGGGAGAAAACCATTCATTGTTGTCAATCCTCATTCAAAAGGCAGAGAGGTTGTTGTTTATGCTTGCCTGAGTTGATCTGTTGCTGCTTGAGCTGTTTGACGGCTTGAAAAGTAGAGAGAAAATTACGGAAAAGCGTGAAGGCTATAAGTCAGCAGTACTGCTTTGTATGCCAGGTAGTAGAAATGGTTTTAAATGAAAGAAGTCAATGCTGAAGTTGAGAAAGTGGACAACATCCATGCACTTTTTCGTGGTTGCCCCTCGTTAAACCATAGATAGGTAGGAGGACAGGGCCTGTATTTCAGTTTATATTAGGTACCTATCTTATGTAGCTCAGGATGGAAGGAACGAAGGTGGTGATTGAGCGGCTCAAAGCAAATCAGCTGAGCTAAACGAACAAAATCATTGCAAATTCAAAGAAAACTTGAAGTGTAGACTGGGAGTTTGACAAAGGCCCCTTGGTAGTGTGAAAGTTCTGGAGTTGGGGAGCAGTGGACCACTTTCAACGCTGGAGTTTGATATATGGGTTGGAGCAAAGGCGCGATATCCTGATATCCTGATTTCCATCATTGTCAACCGTGTCAGATGATGTGGACACTCCATCTTTCGAAGGGCCTAGTAATTAAGCAGCCAGTGTGAAAGCCCCAAGGCACTTTCCTATATATTCCACCGCCCTCTTCTTCAGATGTTGACATGTTGTTGCACGTCCACCGCGGCTTTTTCTGTCAATGAACCTACGCAACTCACCAAAAACTCGTCAACTGCTACAATCCCCTTCAGGAGCGTCCTTTTGCTAATCCTGGCTCATGGGTCAACAATCGCCGCAGCCATTGCTGTTTCCTCGCCGGAGAACTCAGCATCGGCCTTGTCCGTCCTTCCGTCAACCGCCACTCGCACTCCCAGCATGGAGACGCAGCCTTGTCTTACGTTGATTCAAGCCGCCAATCAAGACGTTGTAGGTTGGATGACCAGGAAATGGACCACATGTGGATCTGGTCCACCACCACCACACCAGCCACACAACCTTGTTGAGATTACCCCTGAATGCTCACACTGGCCACAACAAGACTAATATTGGGTCAATTTCTATGGGAGTTATACCAAAATGTAGCTTAATCACTGTCAGAGTCAGACATTGCATCTGCTTCTCTCTTGCGCCTGGTTTGAACCCGATGACGTGCGCTGCGCCGCACAGGCTGGGCTGGCTCTGGCTGCTCCACATCCTCCTTAGCTACCACTTCTTCCTCCACCACCCTCCCTTCAATACGGGCCTCTTCCAGATCACAGAGCCTCACAAACTTGGAATTCGAGTCTTCTCTATTCAACTTGCGCCTTTTTCTTGCTTCCTGGGCCTTTTGGGCGTTCTGTTAGTACCTTACCGCATTAGCTTTATGGATAAATGCTTTAGATCTTGTTAAAATACAGCTTTTGTTTGTGGATTTTACAGTGTATCTGAGCCCTGTATATTACAGGGCCTCAGAGGCAAAACGATGGCTTGAATCAGCAGTGTTTAGGGACTGCGGTTACCGGAGCGGAGGCTCGGCCTCCGGAAGCAATCCGAGGTCCCGGGAAGCCGAGCGCTAAGGCCGGTGCCCTGCAGTGGTCAAACGGTAGCGGCAACGTGGCCTGCAGTGGCCAAACGGTAGCGGCAACGTGGCCTGCAGTGGCCAAACGGTAGCGGCAACGTGGCCTGTAACCTTATATTTGGATAGCGCACTTAGCGGGCGTTCGGGCCCGGGAAACGCGCGTTCAGGCCCGGGAACGGAATCACCCTCGGGGAGCAAGTAAGAGGCCGATGGCCTATAAGACCTCTGCCTCACACCCTATCCACTGTGGTATTTTTTAGTCTATAAGGTTCAATCAATATACTGGTTCACTACACTCATCAGTGCCTCACAAGCCTATGTTACAGTGATTCTCTTCTATATATTACAGGGCGCCGCCCTGTAATCCTCCTTCCTTCAGTGCCACGGCAACTGTCGAATGCTGCAGTCAAAGTCTTCTTCGCTCTCAGTGTACTGCGCCGATAGCTATTTGAGCCTATATTTACAGGCCTCAATAGCACCTATTTCAACATTAATTAATATACCGAGTATAATCTACCGTCTACTTAGCGTATTATAATTACCGATAATAATTAAACTACTAATCTAATAGGCCTGAATTAAATTAAGTACTTTAATTATTATATAGTATTTCGTATAAAAGGTAAATACCGGTTATTAATCCTTAATGGCTACAAAAGCTATTTGTCACAGTTAACCCAACAGCAGGCCGCGCCACATGTGGGGCGCAGGACGCCCCTAACCTATCGTTAAGGAGGTCAGGGGATGACCAATCAGGGGTAAGCAGAAGTGCTATGGCGCCAAGGCTCATGAGCACTCTGCAGGATGCAATGTGCTAGGAGTGATCAGAGGGATAGCACGACGAGCACTTCGCAGGATGCAATGTGCTAGGAGTGATCAGGGGGATAGCACGACGAGCACTTTGCAGGATGCAATATGCTAGGAGTGATCGGGGCCGTAGCAGGGCGAGCACCTCACGGTCCTGAGGTCTATATATACGGAGGAACTGGCCGGTATAGATAGACAGTTCCGCAGTATGCAATTCAAGCTTGTATTCACGGTATCTAGTGTTTACATTGAGACATCTTATTGTACACTGTTTAGCTGCACCGAGCCACGATTATTCAGAAGTGCCTTCGACCAGTATCCCTTTCAGAGGTTCTGGATAGGGGTTCGTCACACTATTACTTAACCAAATTTAAGCATTATTACTAATAAAATAATATTATTATACTCTATATACCTCTATATTCCTTCCACCTCCTCGAGTTACTCAATATTAGTTATTTTAGGCTGCTAAAATAAGCGTACGGTTATTAGATCGAAGACTTAATATATATATATATTAACTATATAAATAAGCTCGAATTCCTATATACCTTCCGCAAGGCCTTCTTTACCTTTATAATAAAAAAGAATATATAAAGTAGCTTTATAGGTACTAGCCTTATACCGTACGATCTAAAGAAAGTACTTTTTAAGCTAAATATAAAGTTTTATACGCTAATACCTTTAAACTTACGGCCCGGTACTATATAAATTTGGGTCTCCTAAATACTATATAACCCTCGAGAAGCTAACTTATAATTAACGTTTATTAAGACTCGTATTATTAACTATTAAAATAGCTCCCCGACTTCGATATTAGCTATAGTGGACCAGCTTACTAAAGGTATAACGGCTATAATATACCAGGTAGCTCTTCTTCGTACAGAGGTCTCTTCGCTCCGTAAAGCCAATAAGGCACTAAGCAAGCGCCGGAGAGCCAAAAGAATACGTGTGAGGCTTGGAGGGTCACTTACTATACAAGAGGCACAGGATCTATTGGATCAGAAGGCCGTGGGCGAGCAGATAATCCAGGAAAATCGACAAAGTAGTGGTGGTACAGGGGGGTCTCGTACGAAGACTTAGTGCTGTAGTGTATGCGGCAAGCCTGGCCATAACGCGCGCACTTGCCAGGAGGCTGCAGATGCCTCAGACTCAGCTGTTTCTGATGTTATTATAGTTGGTTGATAGTTTCGTTGTATTATAATGGAGGATGGTATTCGAAGGGTGATTAAAAGTGACCGGCCCACTTATATGACCGACTCGCTTATAAAGTACGTTATGTGAGATGAGTATCTTAATCTTAGGTAGGTGAATGACTGTCACATACTAGGACTACTGCTAGCCTGTATCGAGAAGATTATCAGTGTGCACCTATGCAGGCCCATCCATCGGCCTGACGACGACTCCCCAAGCATGGCCACCATCACCACGACAGGCGCTATCTCGGGCCAGCCCACGTACATGACACTCGCTTATGCCCTCGAAACCATTGTAGATTACACTTTTCTGCGAAAACAGAAAATAACAAGGCTCTACAATCCCTTTGCGGTTACGACAACAGCCGCCACAACCGGCATGGCGACAACGACTGGCAACTACACGGACAGACAACTTCGAAGAAGCTGAACGCCTGAGCAAGTTTGTGGGAACTTTTACGATGTCAATTACTAAGTATCCTCGTTTTGAGTGGCCAAGCAAGGAATATCTGTTCTATAATGTGGAGGAGTGCCCTGGGTCTAACGGGTAGTGTGCGGCGAGTTCAACTATGCGATTGAGCCGCCCTACATCCTTGATGTTTCCTGTACCCTCAACGAAACTGACTATCTAAACATGCCGGAGTACCTCTAGCCGTCCGAGTCCACAATGACAGAGGTGACACAACTCATTCGAGATTTTTGCTCCTCTAAAAACCGATGATCCTACCTGTCTTCAGATGACCAAACGAGTGGGCGGCGAGAAGCGCCCCTAGGTATGTTCGTCTGGAGCAGATAAATCGGCAGTCGCCGTCACAAACAATCTGGGAGGCCTTTTCCGGGTGTAATAATCATTCATTCACCTTCTACATGACAATGATGGTGAAGCTAAGGGAGTCGGGGCATGGGGGGGAACTAGATACATTCTTGGGCTATGTCGGTGGTGAAAAAAAGTAACTATGTGCGTTGAAAGTGAAAGGAATTCCGGCACATCCAGCAGAAGCACCAGCCAAACAAAAAGAGTATTTTTGACAACTGCCTTGACCACCACTGCCGCCGCCATCCTTTTATTGGGGGCTTTATTTCCTGGCGACAAAAGTCTGTTTTCTTACACATTGACGGTGGAGCCGATGGGGCCGAAGCGGATGTTGGACCAGACAACCTTGCTGTAGTGTTTGTTAGCATCTGAACTGCACAGAGAAGCACAAGAGGCAGGCGAGGGACGTACGCGTTGGGGTAGTTGGCCTTGACCTCGGAGGGAACACCGGAGTCTTGGGCGCAAGGGCCACGGGCAGCACCGGGCTCGCCCTCCTTCTCAGGGGGGTAGACGGAGTCGAGCCAGAGCATGTTGGCGTAGTGATCAGCCCAGATGGACATGACGAGGACCATGGGGATGCGGAGGGCAGCGTTGAGCTGGGGGAAGTCACCGACCTCACGGAAGCGGTTGCGGTCCGTGAAGACATCAAACTGAGTCGAGCAGAACTCAGGGGTGAGGTTGGGGCTGGCTGGGATGCCGTCAAAGGTGGGAGCGGGAGCGAGGATCTTTTGGCCGTTCTGGACGAAGAATTGCTCAAGGTTGTCATCCTGGAAGCGGGTGACGACGGTGAACTTCTTGGTGGTGTCGACGGTCTTGCCCTTGCCGTAGAAGTCGGGGTTGCCCATGCGGTAGGGGTTGTAGTCGCAGCCGTTGGCGTCGCAGCCACCAGCGAAGCGGTCCTCGGAGTAGGTACCACCGCAGGTGTCACGCTCGCAAACGTGGTAGTTGTTGTTCTCGCAGGCGTGGGGGGTGAAGGCGTAGGCGTGGGCATTGGACTCCCTATTCTGCGTGTTAGCTTTTGTCGACTTGAAAACAAGATGGACCGGGTCGGTTAGACATACCAGACATCGATCTCGGCGCAGCAACCGCCATAGGGACCGACACCAGCGTTCTCATCGTTGGACGACTCGCGCCAGCCCTCAATGTTGGCCTTGCCACCGACGAACTTGAGATCACGAGCGCACTGGGCGTCGCAGTACTGTTTCCCCCCCCCCCATCATGTCAGTGGCTGGGAGGCAGGGCAGCGGGTGGGAGAACTTACACCAGTACCGTACTTGGCACCAGCCTTGTTGGTGGGATAGCTGCGCATGCCACCATCCTCCTCCATGGCGACGAAGTACAGGGCCGAGTTGAGACCGCACTCGACCGTGGAGAGGTCGACGTCAAAGGTGAACTCGTTGTTCATGAGGGTGAACATCTGGTACTTGGAGGCACCGTTCATGAGGTAGAAACGAGAGCCGACGTTGGTGCCATACTCGTGCTTGGTGACGAACTTGAGAGTGAGGGAGTCACCGCTGGTGGAAGCACCGTAGGTCTGCTGGTAGTTGCCGGCACCCTCCATCAAGCACTTTGACGCGCAATCGGTGGCGGTGCTGCAGGCAGCTGTGTTCCAGGCGTTGCCATCGTAGCAGTTGGTGCCGCCTGAGGTGTGGATCCAGCGCCAGTTGGAGTCGATGACGACCTCAGCCTGGACGGTCGTGCAATTGGCCTTGCCCGTGCACCTCTTCCAGGTGATTCGGGGGTGAGTCTCGGTCTGCTGGGTGCCGACGCCCTGACCGGCGACGAGGCCGGTCATGAGGGAACCTGCGGCCAGGTACTGAAGATACTGCTTCATCATCATGGTGGGCAACTCTTGGTGAAAAGATGGAAGAAGGGCTGGTGTTGCGTGATCGAGAAGAAAGAAGGACGTCGGTAGCACAGCGCGAAAGGTCGTTTATATGTTTTCCTGGGTCCAGTCAAGAGAGACTGAATTCGGACTGAGAGGGTTCTCAGGCTGTGACGATCCCGACCTCGACTCCCGTGCTGGAGCCTCCCGATTCGGAAACTTGGTTCCAGGCACCACGTGAACCATCCAAAGAGTCGCTGCGTGGAAGAGTGAGCCGAATTCCCATATCCAAACCTCTGCGGTGCCATGCCATCTAATTGATCAGCCAACGGTTAATCGTCCATTGCGAGAGGAAGAATCCGCGAGGTGCCTTGGCGGTGGTAGCGAGATAGATTAACTGCCGTGGAGATCTGGGGTAGGCAGATGGAGAAGGCACACGATGTGGTGTGGTGTGGCGAGCGTAATGTATTGTTGTTTACTTGCCGCCAGGGTTCTTGCTAACCCCCTGCCCCCCTGCCCCTCTGCCCCCCGAATATCATTGCACCTCCACTACAGGCAAAAGTAAGAAAGAAAAGAAAAGGGGGCGATCCTCCTTGGTGCAGCACGTAGTAGTAGTAGGCGTCAGGCGTCAGGCGTCACGCCCACTGATGATCTCTAGTCTTTTTCCCGGGTCGGTTTGGGCCAGCATTTGGAGGCATCGCAACTGAACACGGAGACTTGGCCCCGCAGTGCAACGTCGTCTCCAACCAGAGGTCCCTTCCCACAGCCATGTTCCGAGCCGGCCATCTTTTGCTCTAAAGCCAATATAAACGGCAATTAAAATCGGCCCCTCACTGAAGTGCCGAGCCAACTTCGATCGGACACCCCATTGGTGTTTTTGACGTCGTTGGTAGCCCTCGCCCACTCCATGACACCGTCTCAACCGGCGCCGAGACCGTTGCGGGGGCGGCAGTTGATGCAAGCCTGGCCGCCCACTGCAACAACACCAGACCTTGGCTTTATATACGGCTGGTATGATCTTAATTATCAGCTTTCGGATGCCTGTACCGGAGTGCCTTATTTGCCCACGAACCCCTGCACACTTCTTGTACACTCTCGCCTCATTTGTTGCCAATCACCGGGCGTCTGCTGCCAGGTGAGAAGAAAAGATAGGCGATAGAGGTTGGCGGCCGTGTTTGCCCCGTGAATTTAGCCCGGAGAATGAGCAAAGCGGAGCCCCCCGCTCCGATTCGTGGGTCGGCCGTGTTCGGCCAGACTACAGTCTCCCATATTATTTTATCTTGTTCCTGCAGTAGGTAGGCAATGAACTGTGCGAGGGCGGTTATTTCGTGCCGGTATCAGTTCCTGTTTCTCCTCAACAAGATATGCTCTGGGTTAACCTGCTAGTGGGGTCCTCGTTCCTACCTAAGTCTTGACTCCTGAAGGCGAACTGAGCTCTTCAAAGCGGGTTCCTAATGAAGCCGTAAATGAATAGAAAACAAGCTCTGCTCCGAAAGAACTCTATATTGCGCTATTGTGTTCCACGTAGGGCAGTCATGTGGTGTCGCTTAGCCACCAGTGACCACATCCCGATCTCTCCAAATGAAAGCTTCTTCTGAGAAATGGGTAGCGACAGTGGAAGGGAAGTCAATTTCCCGGTAGTACACACAAGACTTGAGAGAGTTCGGAATGACGGACTGTTATCCGGAATGCAGATGGGCTTGGTTGATTGGAAAAGGAATGGGTTTGTGGTGATCCAAAGGCTCAAGTGACGCTTGGAGTGTTGTCTGACGAATGACCAAAATCACCCGGAGATATTGTAATGAAGAACAGGGTGCAGTGTTGCCACTCCCTTGAACAATTACAACATTTTCAGATGCAGATGGGCCAACATGAAGGTACAATCTTTCAACCCGGACAAGGTCAGCACTGGCCTGGCCAAGTGCACCAGAATACATTGCAATGATATATCAAACAACATGTATGAGTTATTATTCCCAATAGCTATCATCACCAAGTATGAGCATCAGCCAACACACTCTCAGAAGCCTTCTCGCTGAGCATGAATGTGGGCAGCACCGGGAACGGGCCTGGTACTCTGGGGAAAGCACTGGCATCGACCACCCTCAAGCCGCGAACGCCCCTCACTCTGAACTTGCTATCCAACACTGCGTTGGGGTCAGAGTCAGCTCCGATAGCACATGTGCTTGTCGGGTGGTGTCCGAAAATCTGGTTCTTGAGCCACTCAATGTCGGCGGCGTCATCGCATGTGCCGTCGGCCGACATTCCGCCGGAGCATGGCGGCTCAACAGGAGAAATTGGCCCGAGAGGAGCTGGCACAGAGGCAAATAATCTCCTCACAAACTTGACAGTGTCCAACTCAGCGGCCAGATCCATGGCCGTGCCAGCGTCACCTTCTTCGAACAAGTGAAAGTTGATGCTCGGCACATCTCTGGGGTCGGCGCTGGTGAGGAGGACTTTACCGCCGCGCGACTGGGGTCCGATCTTGACGGTCGAGAAGCCAAACATGTTTGGCGGGTCGGGCACAATGCTATCAGTGGGTGGCCAAAAGCCTCTGAGTGCGAAGAGCCCGCCGACGAGAAACATGTCACGCTCGTTGTAAGCCGGCGAAATGCTTTTCCTAAAGACCGCGTTGAGAGTGGCCCCCTTCATGTACGGTCCCTGCTGGCTTTGCCAGAGCGTGACACAAGGGTCCCCGGGTGCTCCAAACCAGCAAGCAGGGTCGGCCGGGTCGGGGGGCGGAGTGGTGAGATTGCTGGCCGCGTGGCCGACGATGGGAACCTCGTAGTTGTCTTGCAGGTTGGTGCCCACACCTGGGAGGTTCTTCACCAGAGGAATACCAAAGGAAGCTAACTCTTCTGCTGGACCAATGCCCGAGAGCTTCAAGAGCTGGGGTGAGTTGAAGGTGCCACCGGACACAATGACTTCCTTGCGGGCAAAAGCGCAGCCCCATGTCCCATTGTTGGAAGCTGTGTTCCTGGGATCTGCTCGATAGACGGACTGCCCTTGGAGGTACTCAATACCTGTTGCCTTGGGCTTGCGGTGGGGGTGATTGATATCTTTGAAGGTCACCTTGGTCGCCAGAGTGTTGAGCTGAATCCAGAGCGGATACTTCTTCTTGCCGGCAGCGGTGAGGGCACTGGCGGTCTCCAGAACAAGATCTCGAGAGGAGAAGCGACGAGCATTCTCGTCCCAGTGAACGGCAGAACCAAATACACCCACACTCTGGTCGCGGGCCGGGTCAAGGGCGTTGACGTCGGCTGTCAGGTGGTCGACAATATTCAGAGGATCTTGACCGAGGTCGTCGGCAGCCTCAGCCATCACCGTGGTCATGTCGTCTTGCCCCACCCAAACAGATTCATCGCTCATGCTTGTGTCAAAATAACCGTTGAAGCCATGACCCGGAGTGCCAGATGGTAGATAGTGGTTGTTCTCTATACGAGCAAAGATGGATCGCATGGCGGTAGGGCTGAGAAGAGACGGGTTGTGACATTAGTTCTCTGCCGATTGCCGCGGGAAGAAAAATAAGGGGGTGAGAACTCACTTCCAACTTGTATCACCGGTCAGATCGGCTATAATTTGCCAATCGCTGTCACTGGGCAAGACGGATGACATGGCGTTGACAGCAGAACTTCCCCCAAGAGTTCCACCGCGGGGGTAATGAATACCCAAAAGAGTCGCTCCCGCAGGGGGGCTCGTGCCGACATAAAAGGTGCCATCGGTTTTGCGGTACACGCGATGGTTGTGCTGCAGTAGGCGACTCTCATTTGCGTAATTGCGTACAAAGAAGTCCCATCGCATAGAGGCATCCTGGTAGGGCAAAAAGAATAGCGCCCCAATCTCGGACGTGGGGTTGTTGCTTTGGTCATCGCCGGCTTCGACCAAGAGCACAGAGTGGCCGGCCTTGGCGAGGTTGGTTGCCAGAGGACCACCTCCAGGTCCAGAACCAACGATCACATAATCGTAGACGTTGTCTTCTGGTTTGGTGTAACCACCATGCCCACCCCCGCCGCCACCAAAGGCCGGGATGGCGAAGATGGTCAAGCCGGTGAGGATGGTTGTTGTGAGGCGTAACATGGTTGGAGGTCAAGATAGGTCTAGTCAGACCTGGCCAAACTTTGGTGGCTCTTTGGACTTGATGATTCGGTGAAAAGAAACAACAGAGGAGGTTCTCTCATGCTTTATAGATTCTGTAGCCACCAGGTACTAGTCGGGGCTTCTTCGCAAGATGATCCCAAGGTAAGGGACTCGCCTTCCTGTCTCTGGTCGATTTCCAGCCTCCTGGATCACCTTTAGCTGTTGCGTCCCACTAACAAAGCCGCGATGTTGCGCTGGACCAGGGGTTTCTGTGGTTGAGCGGGGACGCCTTTCCTTCCCCGGACATTCCAGGCACACCACTGCATGTCAGCACTTCCCCGCTCCGGCCAACTTGTCGGAACAGACCCGCGATTGGGTGTTCTGGCTACCGAAGGGGGGTGTCGTTGGTGTAGAGAAGATCTCAAGAGAACCCAACATGCCTCCTCGACGTCAGAGCAGAGTCGGCTTGTGGCATGGCGCGTTAAGTATGAGGATGTAAAAAATAAAAAATAAAATTAAAAAAACAAGAGATGGAAAGACTAATCTTACCATGATGAGTCTTGGCATCTGCAGGAAAACGGCTGCCAGCCCCTGTCCATTCCGAGTTGGGTTGCTTTTTGCCCTTGCCAAGGCCTCTACCATGTGCTGTTGTCTGCAGTGGTCCCTTGATGTTGGTTTCAACGGTCCATCTAACACCTAGAAGGGGAGCCATCAAGGCAATAGTGTGACTGTTTCCCCGCTCGTGGCAGTGGGATCCGGCGACTCGGAAAGGATCCAGGAAGCTGGTAGCTAAAAAGCCGCCTCACAGACGGACTATTGATTCCTTGCCACGCACATAACAGTGTCTAGTGATGTACCTAGATACCTCATTACTAATCCCAAGACATGAACTTGAGCGTCTGCCCTGCCCATCGACTAGCTACATCTTTGACCTTGGCTGTTTCGTAGATGAACCAGTCATACGGATATGCCACATTTTCCTCGCTCAGGTCGGCTTCGGGAGGGAAGCTCCCATAGGCGCCAACAACCACGACGTCTTTAATGGTAGCATAGCCTCTCCCGTCAGAGGAAAACACTGCATTTCCAGTCCCAATTCCGTCAAACACACTCTTCTCTACCAGCACCTTCCCACCACTTCCAATGTCAAGACCTCTCTGTGGCTTCTCGTAGAACGAATTGAAGATATGCCCAGTGCCGGATCGGAACGACAGGGCATTGGTGACGTTCACAAAGTGGTTTCTCGCAAATGTTATGTGGAATTTGTCGTTGTCCTCAAGAGCGCTGCTGTCTGGGTGCCCGATTGCCACGGCTGAATCGAAGGCGTGTGAGAAGCCGTGGAATTTGTTGTGGCTCACCGAGATGTAGTCACTGCCGCTAGTGATTCCTAGAAGCTTTCCACCCGAAGCCGAGATGTCTAGATGGTCGAGCCAGATGGAGCGGCCGTTCTGGATAGTGATAGCATCGGTCTTGGTGTTGGAGATGACTAGGTTACGGATGATAACGTTGCGGCTGTCCTTTAGCAGCAGGCTGATACCGCTCAGAGCTGTTAACAGCAAGTGTGGTGTGTCAGTGCTGAGCGACAAAAAAACTTGGTGTGTGAAACAACATACAGCTTCCAGGAGCACCGATAATGGTCTTACTGGACCCTACTGCAACTTGGATGCCTTCTGCCTCAATAGCCGCACCGACAATAACCACGCCTACTTCTGTTCCTGCCATGGCAGCGGTAAACTCATCCACTGTCTTCACAAAGTTGTGCTCAGCCCCCCAGCCGCCAATAGTTCTGTCCATGTGCCATTCTTGTCAGACTCGTCTTTGGCCGTGGGTAGGTCCAGATGATGATTGATGGTGGGGGTTAATACTCACGCTCCGAACACAGAACAATAACCAATATTGCAGGCATCGTCGTATGTTGCCTCTTCCTGCTCTTCCCAATTCATCTGTCTTTTCGACAGAAGACGGGGCTTGTTGATCCTGACGGCGGTGGCAACTGTGGCAGCTGTGGCCAACCATACAAGGGAGTGTGCAGTACGCATCTCTGTGTGACGCTTTCTTATGACTTCAGACGTCACGGATCCTTGTAATCTTGTTTGATCAATGTGGGAAAAGTCACCCCTTCTTAAAGGGAGTTGGTGGGTGCGGGGGCAAGCGCTCAAAGTTCATGGGGTATCTGCATCTCATCAACACGTCTGATAGTCTGTTTCCCCCGCTTCATTTACCATGTGTGACGTTTGTCTTGGAGAATGTTGCTTTCAGTGGAATATATTAACGACTAGAACATTCTTCGAGGCTTAAACGGGTAATTTGACTTCATGCGACACCAAGCCCGGTAAATGGTCCGGCTTGAAGGGCTGCGCCAAGAGATCTACATTTTGATTTTGACGTTCCGCAGCGGTGTTTCTTTAAAGCCCGTTTCCAAGTGAAAGTAAGCCAGGAGTTTGCGTACCTATCTAGGTGTTAGAGTTGAAATCAGGCCTATATCCGGGGACAGGCTCGACGGAAGGGCTGAGAGTGGACAAACTACCCCCAAACATCGTCTCCCGTTGTTGCAGCCCAGCATGTGCCTTCCACGTGGTCTGATATTATAGTATATTTCAAAGATTATTTGCTATGTTATAAACAAAGCACCAGGTAGCAACAAGACCATATCAATCCAGCAATTTCTATCCTTCTTGCCATGTTCGTCATGGCCAGTACTTCACATAGTAAGGTGTCTTTATAGGTAGACGCTCGCATCAACACCAACCCCGCCATGTTCCCGAACCTGTTCACCTACACGGGAAGGACCCAGGCCAAGAATAAACAGGTATGCTTTCAGATCCTCAATCTTTCTTTTCAGCCAATCTAGGCTATTTTCAATATCGCCGTCCTGGTAGGCGAGGGGAAATCCAGCCTCAACAATCACAACCTTTCTTTCCTGCTCTCCTTCCTCTTTGTCTTCGAGGAGGGGCTCCATCTCCATGGTCTTATCTTTGATTTGGTACTCAATCTCCTTCTTATCCTCGGCTAGCTGAGCCAAGGTGAGCTTCATAGGTCCCATTACCTGAGCGGCCAGGGCGGGGTGGTTTTCCTGCCAGACCTTGAACTCGGCAGCTTCCAGGCCTGCCTGCGTCATTTGCCTCTTTGATTCAATGTTGACCAACATCTCGCGGCGCTCGGCAAGGAACTTGGTGGCATCTTCAAGCTGACTTGTAACTTTCCCCAGAGCCTGATCAATCTTGGCAAGGCGCTGCTGGTGACCAGCCATTGCAACCATCAGATCCTGGTACTGATGGAGCTTCTGCACAAAGCTGGATTTGGTGGCATCAACAAGGAACGAGATGGCTTCGTCTTCTTTGTAGGCAACGGGAGCGGCAGTGTTGACGGGCTGGTAGGCGTCACTGCTGGCGTTGGGTGTTTCCTGATCAGTACGGCGGCGCTTTCGACTGGCTGCTTGGTCGCTATCAGTCTCGGCAGCAAGGTCTGAGTCTTCGGCCCCGTTCTGGAATGCCAACAGCTGTTGGGCAGCGGACATGTCGGTGAAGACAGCAGGCTTTTGGCCATTGGTATGTCCGTTAGTTTGACCATCGACTGTTGCCGCCGGGGTGGCCGGTGTATCATCATTGACTGGAGAAATCTCGTCATTGGCTGCCGGCACATGGCTAGGGGCCGAGGGTGGGGGTGAATCATGATGGCGCCTTTTCCTGACAGAGGTGCGGGTTGAGCGACGACTCGGCATCATGGGCACGCCGTCATCAGTCTCAGGGGTTAGCTGAAAGGTTGAAGTGACGTGCTGCAAGCCGGGGTCAATGTCCAGGTTGGGCGGTTGCGGGACGGCAGCGGCAATGATGGTATCGCCCTGATCTTGCTGTTGGTCGGGATGCTGCCCCTGCCACGGGTCTTCTTCCTGTTGGATGTTTTGAAACTGCTGGAGCTGCCGATGCTCTTGGGCGCTCTCTTGGGCTTGAGCGGGTCCAGGCCCAGGAATGACGGGACTTGTGCTAGGGCTCTTGCGGCGGTTGCGCGCGCTTCGAACTCGACCCAAGCCAGGAAGTAAGCGTGGCCTGACCCCTTCAGGTATTCATCTATTAGAAACTGCGTCGATTCAAAAGCGATTCAGAAGGAAAAAAACAAAACAAAACGCCAAGGGGTCGTGTTACCTTCTCGGCTGAAGACCTCTCGGCAGTAAATCTCATCAGCCTCCTCAATGTCGGTGGGGATCCAGCGGTTTGGGTCGGAAGGAACACGAGGCAGGCCACGCGAAGGGTTCTGGGCGTGGCCGAGATAGAGAAGTCGCTTAGCTTCATCATAATCCAGAATCTGGCGTTCCCGGGACCAATAGTTGATTTGTCCCCAAACGGCCTGCGACGACGTGTTGTTGAAGTCGGCGAGAAGCGCGGCGCGCGAGAGCCTGTAGCGTTGGCACAGAGTCTCCAGAGCCTGAATGGCCCTAGGGTTCATGGCCTCCTCGCCGCCCTGGGGTGCCATGGCTAACTAACAATGCTGCTGTACAGTGGCAGAATCGGCGTCACGCTTGGAGTCACGATGAAATGATGAAATTACGAGGCAAGTTGAGTTTGCTACTATGCGTCTGCAGCGTTTCCCGCTGTTTTCCCGACACGCCAAGTTACTCGGTGCACCGTGCACGGCCCTGCCACACCAATCTTGGCAGCCCAGCTCTGTCCAGCCGTCGAAAACCTATCCATTGCCAATCTTGGCAGACTTGGCTGCTTGCCAGAAGTGTCTCGCACTGGCAAACGCCAAGCCCCAGGTGGCTTTTGTCTGGCGACCGTTTGGAACAAACCAGACATCAGGTAGATAGGTAGTCAAGGCCCAGAGGTCATAATTAATAAGAGAAGCAAGGCTTTTTGATCTAGTCATGATCATCGCCCGGGCCCTGCCGCCATAACAGCCACTGTTCGGGTGTTTACGGCAGACCTTCCTTCTTCCATTCTTGAGGCCTTCAGCTGGATTCCTCCCATGTGCAACAAAAAGTGGGTCGTCGCACCACCATCGTGCCATCTGGTCTTGTGCCACACCATACAGGCTGGAATCATCAGCACACTTTGGACTTGTCTGGTGCCAACATGGACTTATGCCTGGAACGAGATGCTGTTCTCAGTCCATCTTGGCGATGTAGCTGACAACATTTCGTGGGAGTGGGAGCCAAACAGAAAATAAATTAAGAGCCTCTGTCTCCCGCTCTCAATTCAGTACCTAGGTCTCACAGCATCACAGCATCACAGCATCACCAAAGCTCAAAGACAATCAAAGACGAGTTACCTACATCAAGCAACTAAAACATGCCCGCCTTTCGTCCAACTCCCCGCCTGTCGGCCGCTGCCCTCCCCAATCCTTCTTCCCTCCCCAGAGCAGTTCCCAAGGGAGTAGCAGCCAATGTTGTTGTTCCAGGCATCGTGGTGGCAGCATCAGGTAGCTCCCATCTCGCATCATTTCCCTTCCGAACGCTCGCTGACCCGGTTGGTTTTATAGTATACGGCGTAATCAGCTACATCAAAAACCAACTGCAGCATGAGTCATCCACCATCGACAAGATGTTTGCCCAAAAGAACACCCCCGCTGTGGAAGAATCGAGACGGAGAAGTCTCTTGGTGGATACGGAAGGCGACCCGAGGAGAACGCCCTACAACATTCTGAACTGGAAATAGAGGATGCGAGATTGTTTTGCTTTTAGGGACTGGAAGTGGCGCTGGTTGAATTTAGTAGGCATAGGTAGCCTGTGGCATTTTGGGTTTTGTGCAAAGGGAAGGTGGCTCAAATAATATGAATTTTCTACCTATGACTAGGTACTGTACAACACCAACACATGCATATCCGTACACTCCCTTTCAGTGACTCTAATCTCTGCCGCACCAGGCCCAGCCAAGATACCTCGCCCCGTCTCTCCAGATTCCTGCCAATCTCACCAAACCTCAATGCCACCCAGATCACCCAGATTTCTGGTTCTCGGCCGATACTCCAAGCGCAGGCTCGGATCAACCCCAAGACCAAAGCCCAGTGTTCTTGGCTTTGGGGCTGCAGCTCCCTCGGGTAGTCGCCAGTCATATCTCAGCAACAAGTGAACAAGCGCAATCTTGACTTCATTTCCCGCGAAAAAGCGCCCAGGACAGGCATGCTGCCCGTGTCCAAAGCCCATGTGCTCAGGGCTGGTGCTAACCAACTGCGCAACATGCTCGCTGCCTGGAACAGATCGCATCTTCAGAAACCGGTTGCCATCCCACGAGTCAGCTCCAGGATAAGCAGCTGGATCCCACATGCGCTCTGCTGACACGGCAATCGTGGCACCCTTGGGAATGTAGGTGCCGTCTGACAAGGTGAGGGGCGCTGTAGCCACACGACGCATCGAGACAAGGCCGATTGGCTTGATCCGTTGGCTCTCTTTGATCACGCTGTCCAAAAGCTTCATGTTGTAAAGCGAGTTCTTGGTCCAGCCACCCTCCCGAAGAGCCGACTCGATCTCTTCGCGCAGAGGGTCAATCATGTCAGGATGCTGGACCAAATCGGCCAAAACCTGCATTGTCAGATCGGTCGTGGTATGGATGGCTGCCATGCTCATGACAAGCTGCGCAATGACAGGATCATACGGTTTGCCTTGTGCCTCGTGCTCGAACCTATTGTTGTACACACCAGTTAACTCTAATAAGCATAAGACTTCTCACAGAGCAAAGACAATCGCAGAACGTACCATTCAATAGCATCGTCGTCAAAATTGCCGTTGCCGGCCATTTTTTGTGCTCTTCTCTTTTCCAGAACAGGCCCAATGATCCGTCTTGCCTCCTGGACATGCACTCTTGCTTTTTGGCAAGACGGCATAAACCAGTGTGCCAGAAATCGCACAGGCTTGGGGACGAAACGTAACTCAATAGCCGCGCGCATAGCATCGGTTGTGTAGTCGCGTGTGACCTTGAGCCAGTCTTCATTTCGGCAGAGCTCGCTGCCTAGAAACACGCGAGAGGAGATGCGTGCAATGAGGTGTAGGATTGTATCGCGAATCTCGACGGGCTGCCATGTTGCACTCGCCATCTTATGGGGTAGTAGCTCATCAAGCGCGAGTCTCGTTTCTTCTGCCAGAGGCTCGGTCACCTTGTCTGAAGGTAACCACAAGTCAGTCCTTGCCACCCCAATACCAAAAAAAAATCCGATACACTTACTCAGGTGCTTTGTCAGATCGCGCGCTATGACTGCCTGCACAATCCTCGAATCCCTGGCACCCTCTCTGAAGCCTTCAAACCCCGGTAGGCTCGCGTGGAACGAGTTGTAAATAAACCCTCCAAAGCTCAACCGGGGGTCGTTTTTGATTTCATTGGCCAGTCGGACGGGCAAGATGATGACATCGCCCACATCTGCCGTGACCCGGACTGCCTTGTCGGGGTTGGTGCGGAACCACTGACGAATGATGGTGTAGGATGTGGTGAAGAACTCCTTGCGGATGCGAGTTTTGGTCAGCTCCGTCACAGGCTTGGGGTTGAGGTGAGGAAATCGGGATAGATGGCGATTTCGAAGTGTGTCTCGAAGGAGGAAAGCACCAGTGAAGAGGACAAACAAGTAAAGGTAGTAATGAGCGTCGAGAAAGTCAGTTGGCGAAACCATCATGGCCATAATTCAAGCTGCCAGAACAGCAGCCGATGGTGTTTTGGCAGATGGAAAGGATAAAGACCTAGAACTCGGGGAAAAGCAGTCGAGCTCTGTATGAAATATATATAGTCTTGTTGAGAAAAAGCACAAATACTTATGATTCTGGTGGAGACATGGCAAGTCTTTGCACAACTCACATCGTGATCCGGCACCCGAATGGAACAAGGCAGCTTCCTACTTATTTTGGAACGAGCATATTGCATGCGAACAATCATTGCTACATTGATCTGTTCGCCTGCATCCCTTCCTCGACAAATCTCATGGTATCGTCGTAATCTGTGGGTTACTCCGGGATTCCCGTCCAAAAGAACGGCAATCATTGGCCTAAGAGGGTTACTGGATCGCCAAAGTCGCATCTGCCGCACAAGCCAGGATTCTAGCCTCCACCACGGGATGAACATCTGCCGTAAACAGCGGGAGCTTGGATAACCCGTGCACAACTTGCATAACTTGCTCTGCATAAATCGAGGTGGCGACATGCTAAAAGCATGGAGTTCTCTCGGCTACGGATTTTTTTCAGAATCTAGATTCGTAATGAAGCCACAAAATGACCGTAAAGTGCACTTCATGGTCATTGAATCTCTTTCTGAGAACATTGAATGCCAGCATCACTGTCACGGTTGAAGCAATGATGAGTGTCCTTAGTACCGTGGTATAGGTAACGTACATTATCAGTGAGTGAGGCATATCAGTAAGTGAGGCACCTTCTACTACTCTATTACAACTATCCTCAATTGCCAGACCACAACACTAGGAACCGACTATAATTACATCAGAAACAGCTGAATCTGAGGCTTCTTCAGCCTCCTGGCAAGTGCGCGCATTATGGCCAGGCTTGCCGCATATACCACAGCACTGAGTCTTCGTACGAGACCCCCCTGTACCACCACCACTTTGTCGATTTTCCTGGATTACCTGCTCGCCCACAGCCTTCTGATCCAGTAGATCCTGTGCCTCTTGTACGGTAAGTGACCCTCCAAGCCTCACACGTGTTTTTTTTTGGCTCTCCGTCTCTTACTAAGTGCCTCATTGGCCTTTCGCAGTGCCGAGAGCTCCATACGTAGAAGAGCCACCTCGTGCATTACAGTCATCGTACCTTTAGCTAATCGATCCACAGCAGCCAACATAGATGTTGGAGAGCTACCCTGGTAGTTTGATATCCGAGTTTTAATAAGCTCTGACTGTGAGGTAGCTTCTCGAGGGTTGTGTGGTGTTTGGGAGAGCCAAGGGAGTGCCGTGCCCGGCCTTGAGGATAGGGGTGTTGGCGTACGAAGCTTTATATCTAGCTTAGAAAGTACCCTCTCTGGATCGTATGGTACAAGGCCAGCATCCGCAAAGCTACCCTGTATATTCTTCTCCGTTATAGAGGCGAAGAAGGCCTCGCGGAAGGCACAGAGGAACTCGAGCTTGCTTACGTGGTTGATATGCATACGCATCAAGTCCTCGATCTGGCGGCCGTACGCCTGCTTTAATGGCCCAAAGCAGCCGACATTGAGTGGTTGGAGGTAGTGTGAAGAATGTGGAGGCATGTAGAGCGTAATGATGTTGTTCTGCTAGCAGTAGCGCTCGAATTCGGTCGAGTGGTGGCTCTCGTGGCCGTCGAGGATTAACAACCGGTATTTGCCCTTTATCCGGGGCGCCGTATAATAGTCGAAGTGCTTGATCCAATCTAGGCCTACTGGATTGGTAGTCCAGCCATTATCGGTGGTTGCGATGCGCCAGGTGGACGGTAGGTTGCACTCGGTATACCAGTTGGCAAGGTAGTACTGCGCGGCTAAGATAATAAAAGGAGGGATGGCCCAACCGAGGGCATTGACTCCCTGGATTACCGTTGCCCATTCGCGGTTACCAGGCTAGGCCAGTTTCGCCTTACTAAGGCCGTCCGAGGTCGTAACTACCATACCCGCGAAAATAATACCCATCATAAACCCAGTCTCGTCGAAGTTATAGATATCGTCATCTATAATACCGTACTTGGCCTTAGTGTTCCGCACAAGCGCGAACCACTCGCTAATAACCTTTGGATCCTCGCACTTGGCCCTCTGGTAGTCGTATCTACGCGTAAAACGCGTACGGAGCTCTGGCTGGCGTTTAACAAATCGATGTACCCAGAGCTTGCCGACAGGGGGCGCATCGCGTACGCGTAGCAGTTGGTTGGCCATATCTTCCACACCACGCAATCTGAGTGGAAAAGCTCGCGCACATAGCTCAATAATGTATTAGACAATAGCCTCCTCTTCTAATTGAGTGAGCTTTTTCGACTTGGGTGTAGTGTCGCATCGTGCAGGCTTGCCAGCGCGTCGGCGCCCTAGCGTTGCCTGGGAGACTCTATAGGCCTTAGCCGCAGCCCGTATACTTAGCTTTTCGTCATTTTGAAGAGCCTGGAGAGCCAAGATTATTTGGCTTTCTTTTGAAGTAGAGGGCATCTTTGATGGTAGAGAAAAGTGGTTGTTGAGTACAAAGATGTCGCGTCGCGTCGAAAGTGCCCCACTCACTGATATGCCTCACTCACTGATAACGTACGTTAATGAATCACAAAGTACCTAGATAAATACATATGGAACAAGTACACGCGTCAACTGTGTAAATAGGCAGTTCCTCTTCATTGTAGGGTATTGGTATAGAGACTAGATAGACAGGTAGATAGGCAGGTAGGTAGGTATTCCCAAGAACAGCAATGCAATAATAAAGTGTATGTGCCCAGTCCTGTATCCTGCTCTGCCCAGTGAGCCCGTCGCCGGGCAAAGAAAGTGATGAGAGAGAATCTAACAAAAAGGATGTATAAAAAACTAAACAGAAAAAAACAAAGACGCTTCATGTCATTTTTCCTTGGTCTTTGAGAGCTATCAAGGACATTTGCAGGGAAACAAGAAAACGCCAAAGAAGATAAGTCAATTTTGTTTCGCCAGATGCCCTCGTCCATCCTCAATATTGCCCCGGCCGCTAACAATTCTTTCCAGCGAAACTCCACCACGGTATTGCCATCCGTCGCCCAACCGCTACTCTTGCTGACGAATTACATTGCTCTCCTGAATCTCATCGCCTTTCTCTGTGGTCTTGTGTACACCGTGGGCGTGGTGTGTGCTGGCTCATGCTCCATGACTGGGGTCATGGTGTGTGCCGGTGCCGCTGCCGAGGTAGTTGCTGGTGGCGGGTGGACAACAACAGGTGGGTGCACCACCGGGATCGGTGAGTGCACCGGAGGCATGATGACCACGGGGACTACACCGGGGTGCGCGGGTGCCGGTGCTGGCATGGGATGAGCCTCCTGGGCCGGAGGAGGGTGAGGAGCCGGTGGGGCGATGGGCGCCACGGTTTCCTGACCTGCGCACTCCGAAGGCGTCACTGTCACGTGGACGGTCTGAGTTGTGGTGACTGGATGAGCCGCCACGGGTTGGTTCACCGTGACATGAACCGTCCTGGTGGTGGTGACGGGATGAGCCGCCACAGGTTGAACGACGGTGACATGCTGAACTTGAGTACTGGTGACGGTGTGCATGACGGTCTGGTGGTGGACAGACGTCTGAGTAACCACTCTATCCCTGACTTCTGTTCTGACTTGGGTCTCGACCCGGGTGACAGGGACCGTGACATGAACTGGCACAGTCTGGGTGACATGAACCGGAACGGTCTGGGTGACATGAACCGGGACAGTTTGGGTGACAACATGGCTCTGGACAGCGGTGCTGGTCACGACTCTCTCGCTGACCTGCACTGAAGTGACCAGTCTCTCGCTGACCTGGGTGACAGGCACGCTGACAACCTTCTCCTTGACCTCTGTCCGGGTTACCAGCTGGGTGACAGGCACACTGACGGTGTGGGTGGCCACCTGGGTGATAACAGATGTGACCAGCCTCTGGCTCACCTGCACTGTCGTCACCAGCCTCTCGCTGACCTTGGTGTGCGTAACTGGCACGCTAAGAACCTGGGTAACGGCCCGAGTCTCGGTCCTTGTTACCGGAACAGTCACGCTCACTGTGTGGGTGCTTGTCACCGCTCTCGTCTCGGTTCTGGTGACCGGCACACTGACAACATGGGTGACGGGAACGCTGACAAGCTTCTCCTTGGTGACAGGAACACTGACAACCGAGGTATGGGTGACCAGCCTCTCGCTGACATGAACGCTGGTGACGGTAACCAACCTCTCGCTGACCTCGGTGCGTGTGACCGGAACCGTGACTGGCCTATCCTGCGTCGCCGTGACAACCTTCTCCTTCGTTTCGGTGCGGGTGTGAACCAGAGTGCTCGTGGCGGTGTGGGTGACGGCAACTGTCTGGGTGACATGGACGGGGACGGTCTGAGTTACGTGGACTGAAACCGACTGGGTGACATGAACGGTCGACGTCTCTCTTATCGTGGTGGGAACAGTGACGTGCGATACGAGTGTTGAGGTGTAAGTCGTCGTGTGGGTGACGGGTACCGTGACGTGAACTGTTGTCGGGATTGTGACATGTACTGGCACCGATACATGTACTGTCGTCGGGACGGTGACGTGGGTTACAGAGACGACGGTGCTTGTGTGAACGACTGGTACCGTGACATGAACAGTCTCTTTTACTGTTTGTGTGTGAACGACGGTCTCGGTGACCACTTCGGGGACTGCTGCGGGAGCCCCGGCGGCAGCGAGGGGGACCAGAAGGGCCAGAGCCACTCGCAGAGGGTTGAAGAAGCCCATCTTTGTCCTCCTTCCAATATCTGATGTCAAAAAAAACTTAAAAATATACACAAATGGTTGGTGTTATGCTCCCGATGATTCGGATCGTGATGATGCGATGAAAATGATGACGGTCGTTAGAAATAAAGTGAACGGCTTGCGCTCTGACAAAATGAAGCAGTTGAGTATGTAAAAGAATATCAAGTAATAGTAAAATGGTCGATGAGTATCCTGCTCCGTTGGTGAATCGAAAAATAGTAAAAAAGAATGACAACAACACCGCTTCACCACATGCAACAACGCTTGCACTGTGGATGAGGGGGACGGGCTTGGCGATGGTTGAAGAGGAAAGGAATAAAGAAAGGGAAAGGTCGAGGTGAAGGAGAGGAGGGTGGGAAGAGGGAAGAGGACGGACGGGAAGGAAAGGAAACACCTGGTCGATCCGTGCAGCAGTGAGCCAGGAGATCCAAGTAGTTTTAATCCGGTGTGGTGATGTTTCCTCGCCCCGACTTGGCATCAGACCCCCGGTGCCCGGGGGCTTGGGAGGCAGCGATGCCACGACCAAGCCAGGAAGAAGCCAGGAGGTGTCTGCAAGGGGTGTGAAGCACCCAGCATCGAGATACGACCCCTGAGGCTCCTCAAGATCCATGCCAAGATGTTGTAGTTTGTACACTAAGGTAGACTAGTCCAACACAAACTTTTGCTTTTGTAGCCCAGAGTCAGCTGTTGATAACTGCTGGCTTGTATTTACAATGAAAAGGAAGGGGGCTGCTTCTTGAGTCCTGATGGCGACGGGACACCAGCATTGATCATGATATTGGGGATCGAGAGATGTAAAACTCGAACCATAGTTTGCCGGAGCGACATCATCGAGGCCTCTGGGTCGGCCCATGCTTGCACTCCCGTCTTTGGTGGGTGCGGGACTTGCCGTGATGTCAACGGCTGTCAAGAATTCGGATTTTTTAGACGGAGGTTCAAAGAAGAGCGGCCGTGGTCCCTCGCTTGGCCAAGCGGGGGCTGTTGACTCCCCCGCACTAAACCCCTTTTTGCCTTGTCTGTGCCCACAAGAGGTCTGACGTCGCAGCGGACGCAGGGGACGCGACATTGGAGGAGCCTGGAACCTCGACACTCCGGCTTCTTGTTTCAAGAATTTGTTTCCTTCTCTTTTACGACTCCGCTGCCCATTGCAGCCAAGTACTCGCTTTGCGCACTTTTGTTGCAAAAAAAGGCTTGGACGGCTTGGGACGACAAGACGGACCTGGAACTGGGAGAGCAGCTTCTTTTCTCTTCCGGGCTCAGCCCTCACTGTCCCCGGCGTTGTTGTGGTGATCACGCACCCGTAGGGATCTTTCTGCGATCCTCAGATCATGAACAGACCTTGATAAGATGACGGTGGTAGTATTCGTTTATGTGCATCTTGCTTTTTGGCCTGTCAGCTAGGTACGCACCACTTGCAAAATATCTATGAGGTACCCTTCCCTAAGTTCCGCTCTCTCCAGTCCGCTCCATGTCCTGTCTCCAAATGAGAGGTCACAAACCCCTGGGACGAAGCACGCATTCAGACACACACCCGATCGATGAGGTAATCTGTCATCCCAAAGTCCTATCGTGTACACAGATGCGATGAGAGTCTTTTTGAGGTCAGTGTGTAAGAGCCGGGGTTGACTGTTCTGATGGAGCTGTTTGAGACTCGGAGCTGTTGTGAACCGGGAGGCTGACCCCACCTTGAACTTCAACTTGCGTGCCAAACCCGAAGCGAACTCAACTCGATTAACTAAGTACCAAGCTTGTTAGGTACCTACCTATGAATACACATCTTAACAGAGTGAAGTTATGTGATACTATTCCGCGCACCTAGGTGCCTTTGATGCTTAGGTCGACGAACTCACTGTGAGCTCCAGCATGTGAATATTCAACAGAACACCGTGGCTTCGTATCTTCAGAAAGCCAAGTCGAAGACACCCCGTTGGGGAGGCTCGCATGAACAGGGGTGCCAGTCTTGGCAGGAGTGGGACGTTGCATGCCGAGTTCTTCCAGAGCCCCTGAGAATCCAGCGTCAGTGCGAGTTTGGTTGTCTCAGCTCCCTGTCCCCCAAGAGCAAGCATAAAACACCCATGACTTAGCATGAAACTGTCGTCTGTTTTTCTGGGCAGGTGCAAGGCAGGGCAACGTTCAGCTTTAAACGTACTTATGCAGCTGCACGCTCCTACCATCTTCACGGTTTCTTGCTTCGTCATCTGTACTTCAGATGGTTGTCACGTACATACTATCCGTTCCAATTACATCAGTCCGTGGCTGCTTTAATGGGGACTTCCTGGCACAATCTCAAAGTGCCACCAGTTATCCTCAAGAATCGAAGGTCTCTGGCTAGGCATCTTAGGCGCAATCATCATTACAGGAATCAAATTGGCCTCTGGTGTATATGCATGTCCAAGTCACTTTTAAAGTTCATGTAGAGTTGGCATCGAAGAGCAATCAACGTAACAAACATTGAGAAAAGTCTATTTCTCTGATGGCCAAATACAGATTCAGTAGTTCCTCCAAGCCTCTTAACCCAGCATATCTGTCCTCAGATCGTAACTGCACTCCATTGTATCCTGATGGCACTCTCAGAGTTGATATCCACCCTTCTCACTTTCTTCAACTTCACGGCCACCTCCAGCCCGCCAAAGCCAACCTTCTTGACCACCCTATCTTTGGGCCGCCTGCTGCTCAGGTTGAGATGATCGTCCTCCAGCCCTTGTCCATTGGCACCGGTGGCATGGTTAGAGTGCGGAATGGCTGTTGCATTGGCACCTTGCCCGGGATGATGGCAAGCCCCGCAAGCAAACTGTATGTATCTGAGGGCATTAACCTCGTTCCACTTCCCATTTCTGACCAGAACACCCCACTTTGCCTGAAATTCCACATCATTCAGTGAAATCACATCGCACCAGCCGTTGCCTATCACGATGCCAAAGGCGTTGTCGGTCTGATCTGACGTTTGGGAGGCGGGTAGCTCAAAAGCAAACAACCTGACGCTGTAGGGAGGGAGCTCAAAGGGTTGAAACAGGCTGGCAGAAGTAAATTTGCGGGGGACTTCGTAGTGTCCATGACCAGGGCCAGACCCGACGGCGTGGGAGTGACAAGATGTGATCTTCCAGGTTGCTTTCGTGCTGTCACCAGGTCGCAAGGCAGGTGGCTTGTCCAGTATATACAGATTCTTGGACAAGGAGGAAATGCGGTGGTTGAGGTTGCCGAGGGCGTCGTCCAGAGAAGCGGTAGAAAGATAGATGGTTTGTCGGGAAAACTGCGCCAGATCGGCCGGATTGTCCAAGAGAACAAAAGCGCTGTCTGGGTCATCGGAGCCTGTGTAGACGTTGGAGGAAGAGGAGCAGGAGTGCTTGAGCTCTGGGCGGATCACGAGACAAACAGGAAGCAAAGGGTCGTTGATACTGGAGGTGCGCGAGGTTTTGCAGTTGATGTAAGCGTGGTACTCGCCAGCGTTGGCGGGTGTGGTGCTATTGCGACCGCCCTGAGGCTGGTGAGAGGCTTTTCTTGCAGGTCGAAGGAGAAGTGTGACACGAAGGCCACGACTCGTAATCAGCGGCGGGGTGTCGTCCATCAAGGCAGCCGAGCTTGGGTTTGACGTTCCGTAGTTGACATTACTGTCAGGAATCAACCGGACATAGGTCCACAGGTTCCGATTGTGTTCCTCGAAATCAATCGGCCCATCGGCGAGGGGGCGACGGGGATCCCCTTTGACCCCCTTCCAGTGGTGTTTGTTGCTCAGATACTTGGACAGCCCCCAGGCAAGCATCGTATAGTCTTCGGTCGTCTTCATGATTTCTTTTTGGAGCCGATAGAAGGCACGGTGGCCCTCTCCGTAGATCAGCGGCATATGAACCTTAAAGATACCTAGCAAGCAATATGCTGCATCTTCAATCCGCGTAGTTTGTCTGTTGGCAGCCCACGACATGCGCTCTGCAACATGACACGTTGAGGGATCAGCACCCTCGAGGACCAAGATGGGAATGCCCGTGACTTTGGCGATAATGTTACGCAACGAGAATTTTGTGCCAATCTCGTGCCAATCATGATCGTAGAATTCGACCAATGGCGGAGCGATAAGTTCTTGAAGCGTCCAGCCCCGGGTGAACCATCTCGAGTGCTCAAAAGTCCTAGGCAGCTTGTCGTACTCTCTCAGAATGGATGGTATGGTGCGGAAGGCGGCTTTGGGCGGCGGAGACCCAACATCCCTCCTCAAGCTCGACGCTGACGATGTGTCTGAGAAGAGCTGGTGGGAGGTCTCATCGGCCGCAACGTCAGCCATGTAGGCGTAACAGATGTCGCTCTCTGCATACCACCTGTACATGGAGTTGATGGCTTCAGACAGCTCGGCACTGCTCGTCTTGTCGATGCTGGTTGCTCATCAGACAGTGGGTTTGAGGCATGAATGGAGAGTGACATACCAGCAGGTGTCTACCCATACATATTCATACTGGTCCTGAATGGCGCGGGCACAGCATCCTGCAATCTTGGCATATCCGGCCTTCTTGCGGAGTGCTGTCTTGGACAGCTGTGAGAGGTCTTGGAAAGTCACCTCATCCGGACCCCAGCTAGGACAGTTGAGTTGTATCAGCTCACGGCCATCTCATTACGGTATTAAAGAAAAAAGGCTCATTCCTACGTGTGCGACAAGATAACATAAGGCGGGACGCGGCCCACAAACTCGACAAGCTCCAAGGTATCTGTCCTCAGAAGCCTCATTGTTCATCCAGACGATGAAAACCGCCGTGGCGGGACCGGTGGAGCTATCGGGCAACGGAGTCGGGCGGGATGGACGAACAAACGGTGGGGGAAAGTGAAGGCAAGGTACAGGTAAGCACTGCACCCACTTCTGTTCACCGCCGACTCACATGGTTGGAAACCGCCGAGGGCCGATTGGTTGCATGGTCTAGTTCATGCTGATAATGTTACTTACCTACACAGCTAGGCAGCATATTGAACACCTGGTCTACTGTCCAAAGAATAACTTGGTTGCTTGGTTGCTTGGTTGAAGCATTTTGCTAACAGCAGCTGCGAAAAGCTGTGGCAAGAGGTGGGCTGAAAGAAGAAAAAAAAGCAAAATTGATTGCATCAGCCGTGAATCGAACACGGGGCCCATCGATGGCAACGATGGATTTTACCACTAAACCACTGATGCTCTTATGTAAGACGCTCAGAGTTTCAAAATACAACCCTCATTCTACTATTATCCCACCGTCATGGATGTGGATTTCGTGTCTGGTTCCTCTGTACGTGCTTGTTGCTCATCCATCCTCTACAACGAGGGTTTCCACTCTTTGTTTAGGTATAACCGAGTACCCATAGATTGGGCATCACTATTTACCTATGCACCACTGCCTTACCGAGCACGGCCCGGATCGGTACGAAACATGGCTTTCAGGGCACACGTCAACTTGTGACGTCATGGTCAAACATGCCAGCCCTGAGCCGCCCATGGGTTTCCATGTTTTTGTCCCTTCCCAAATGGGACGAACTGGAACTGCAGGACATATGAGGGTGACACCGACAGGATTCAGGAACATGCAACTCTAATAATGAACAACACCATCTCTACCCTCCCCCCAAGGTAGGATTGTTTTCGCCTTGCGAACCTCGAACGAACCCTCGAGATGCAACCTGACAGGCCCTCCCCCTCCACCACCAACGTCGCCCATGTCAACAGTTACTTCAACGGCGCCAGCCCGGCTCCAGAAGCCCAACAGTCGACAAAGGACTCTGGTGCTACCCCTCTGACCCCAATTACAGAGCAACCCCCTCAACATGTCGCCCCGGCCAGGCCCCCATCGGCACCGGCACGAAGCGTTGCCTTCCGACCTCTCGACCGTCAGCAATCAGCCATCCAACTCCGTCGTCTGCGACCGGCCGCCCTGGGATCCAGACTTACACCGACCATGACCCACGAGCCCCAGACGCAAGCACACGATTGGGAAGAGGACCATGCAACGGATGTGGGCAGGAGTGGTGGTCGACGACGGTCAAGCTCCGAACCGCAGAGACCATCCATGCCGAGGGCCATCGAAACAGTTCCCCCGTTATCATCGGTACCCGAGAGCCCCTCCCAGAGCAATGCGCAGCAGGATGGGCCACCACATACAGGGCGGTTCCACCGGGCCCTCGGTAGACGAAGACAGACTGTGCTGAATCCGCACCAAGTATCTGGCGGCTCAGGCGACGATGTGTATGAGTCGAGGGTTGTCGACTTTCTCGATGTCATTGGTGAGCTTTTCCTCCTCTCTGGCTGACCTCTCTAAGAAACATAATCTGATAGTTCAAACACAAAGACCCCGAGGTGGCGACTCTATCATCCATAACCAACATTCAAAACTCGCTCTTCTTGCCTTCACTGGGAAAGTGGGTGAACCGACGGCCGACATATGACCTCTCCCAACTACCACCAATGCCTGGTGCCTTCCCGCCTTCCAAGGAAAGTATAGCCTCTGCTGCTGCCGCTGTCCAGGGAGAACAACAAGGAGAACACGCAGGGCCTCGCTCACCAAGCCTCTCATCTGTCCTGACCTCGGAACCCCAATACGCAATTCTGCCCAACGATGCTTCGCTTCAGGGATGGAGGGAGGAGGACGTCAAGTTGCTGAACGACTATGTCAGGCACATGCTGCATTCTCGACGATCAAAGATCAAACAGAGGTTCAAGGCGTTTGGAAAGTATGTTAGACGACCGTTGGGGTTCCTGATCACACTCTACGCCACTCTCATCACACTGTTTGGGCTTGCCTGGGTTCTCTTTTTGATCGGATGGGTGTACGTCGGGGACTCGGAAAAGCAGTTGTATGCGATTGATGTGAGTTGCGATGCCGCCTTGCACATCTGGCTGATTGGAGCGTTTCTCTAACAGACACCTTAGATTATCGACTATGTCCTCGTGGCCCTTTTCGCAATCGTTGGAGATGGTATGGCACCCTTCCGAGCCAAGGACACGTACCACATGTTTTTCGTTGCCAGATATCACCGAAAAACATGGAGGCGCCGCGAAAGATTAGCGTTGCCCGAGCTCAAGGATCACAACGATTTGCCCATTGCGGAAGAACACCGCATTGCAGACGATGATCTCGAAGCACAACAAACGCAACAGCGATCAAGCTCGACAGAAAAGATTACACAAGACAAGGACGAGTTCGTCCCAGTCTTGTCAGAAAAGCAGCAAGCACGCCTGATTCATCACCAGTCAAAGCTCGCCAAGTCACACACGTTTTTCAAACCTCACGAGACGGAAACCCACCACGCATTTCCTTTGCGACTGCTTATTGCCATCGTCCTGTTGCTGGATTTGCATTCTTTGTTACAGATTTCTCTAGGCGCCGTAACTTTTGGCATTCCTTCCCACCGGAGACCTGTGGCGGCCACGACGACCATTCTATGCTGTTCCATCGTCACAAATATCACGGCCGGGCTCTTGATTACCATTGGTGACCGCAGGACGAGGAAGAAGGATGTCTTGGAGAGGTTAATGAGGCAGGAGATGACGGGCGAGGTGATCAAGAAGATCGAGAAGAAAAAGGAAAAGGAGAGAAAACAGGAAGAGGAGCTGAAGCATGAACAAGAGACAGGAGAAAAACCCAGGAAAAGTCTGAGTTTAGCATTGCCATGGAAAGACACTTCCGGGGACGAGGGAACGCAGACGGGCCACGAGAAAGAAAAACGAGCTAGGTCTCTGTCGGTTCCTCGAACCAAGAGGAAGAAAGAAAAAGAAGAAGTGGGGAGATTTAGCTCCGAAGTCGAAAGCACCCAGGGTGGAGGGAGCAAAGGCGCACAGGATACTGAAAGACTCAAGATGCCAGGGGCATTTGAAGAAGACTAAAGTCGGCTATCTTGGTTTCTCATCGGGGGGCGTTGGATAGTTACTTGGAACATGGCAAGGATGAGGTTGCGCATGCAGAATTCGTACATGATACCCAGACAGGATAATGATAATGAGAGGTACAGCGTTCAATTTGAACTTTGGACCCCAGCGTGCCTAGGAGTGCATCATCTATCGGGGGAAGCTGCGTTGTTGCATTGCTAAATTTGGCCTTTTTGATGTCGATCATGCCAAGAGACTGGCCTAACACCTTGGCATATTCTCTCACCCGTCAACAAAGCTTCTCATTACACTACAGTGCTACAAAGATAGGCACAGAACGGCATCCTTCCCAACGATAAGCAAGTGAGAAAATGTGATGGCCTAGTGTCGCATCAGTATGCGGCTGTTGCAAAGCAGCCCTCCCACCAGACCTGGAATCTTTGCTCAGAATCGGGGCTGAGGCCAAGACGCCGATCGGACGGCTGTAAAAGACAGGCCGGGAAGGTGGCGATTATATCCTACCTACAAACGGCAGGACCAGATAGACGCGGGAGCATGGTCGGCTATTGCCCCGTCTTACTGGCCTTGAGGTGTGGACGGGTTACACGAGCAGGGCGATGATCAATCTCTAAATGACCTGCCTGTATTGTATCTAGGGTAGGCAGTTCAACGGCCGGAACCGCGGGGCCGCTGATTGTCGCCCCGATAGTAGGAGATAGATCGAGGACGATAAAAGGTAGCAGATATCCCATCATCGCTCAACACAACTCTCCTGCTGGCACGCCGGCAGCACCCAGCACCGAGCACTTCCCGTCTTCCCTCTTCACCAAAGCAAAACCCTCGTTTTGGTTTCCAGCATCAACTCGTCGGGTCAAAATGAAAGGCTCAACCATCCCCTTGCTTTTTGCCGGAGTGACGTTGACAGCAGCGTATCCCATCACCGGCGACGTTGTCAACTGTCGTTCCGGGCCGGGCACCAGCTACTCGGTCGTGAAACAATACACGCAGGGCCAAGATGTCACGATTACCTGCCAGACCGAAGGTACCAACGTCAACGGCGTCACCATCTGGGACAAAACAGCAGATGGCAACTGCTATGTGTCAGATTACTATGTGCAAACGGGGGTCAATGGTTATGTGACAGGGAGATGCAGCGGGGCTTGCACAGCTCCAAAGTCTAACCAGGCAACGGTGGATCTTATTGCCGAATTTGAAGGCTTTGAGCCCAATGTTTGTATGTCTTCTTGGTTTGCCTTGGCTGTTATCTTCAAGCATTCTGACATGAGAGGACAGACATCGATCCTACTGGAAATCCAACCGTCGGCTATGGCCACCTCTGTCAGCAAGCTGGCTGCGCTGAGGTGCCGTATCCAATCCCGCTCTCCCAGGCTGATGGTAAGAGGCTCTTGGCGAGCGACATGGCGGTATGTTTTTTTCCTTGATATCCCGGCCATCGCTTGTCACAGAGCCCCTAACTCAAACAATTGCAGCGTTTCGAGCAATGCATCACAGCCATGATTACAGGAGCCACACTCAACCTGAACCAGTACGGCGCCCTCATTAGCTGGTCCTTCAACATGGGCTGTGGCGCTGCCCAAACATCGACTCTGGTGGCAAGGCTCAACAGGGGCGAAAATGTCAACACTGTCCTGGCACAAGAGTTGCCAAGATGGGTGTATGGGGGCGGAGTGGTGCTTCCTGGGCTCGTGAGAAGGCGAAATGCAGAAGTCGCGCTTGCACAGACGGCAGGGAGTGGACCAGCGTTGCCAGTGCAGTGTTAGATATCTGTTTTAAGTACACGTAATGGGAAGAAATAAACGAACTGGTGGTAGATTTGTCAAGTGTCTATTTATCTACCCATGTACTACATTACAACAGCCATATATCTTAACCTTGACCATGGAAGCTGTCACATACCCTCTTAAAAGTGAGGGGCATTCAAGAACAAGCCCATCAGGACACCACCGATAGTGCCGGCGATAGGAATTGTCGCAATCCAGGAGAGCATCAGCAAGCCGACCCGCTGAAAGTTCACGGCCTTGAGGGTACCATTGCAGAGCCCGACTCCGACGGTGGCACCAGTGATGCACATTGACGTTGATACAGGAAGCGAGTACTGGCTGAACACGAGTACTGTGATGGCGGCTCCCATCTCCATGGAGCAGCCCCTGCTTGGGGAGTGATATGTGATCTTGTTGCCCATGACTATGACAGCACATGTCAGCAACCAGAAACCTCACCCCTGACCGGGAGAAGAAAAGAAAAAGACTGAGCACTTACCCTTCATGATATTGTAGCCATATGTCAACAAGCCCACAGAGATGGTTGCTGACAAGACAGCCAGCTGCCAAATTGGCACCTCGGCTTTGCTGGCAGCGGCACTCCCAGTCGACCAGGCAGAGTAGATAACAGCCCAAGGGCCAACCGAGTTTCCAATGTCGTTGGCGCCATGAGCAAATGAAGCCGTGCAAGCCGTCAGAATCTGGACAAAGCTATATGTGTGCTCAACCTCGTTTGGATACTTCTTGGCCTCGGCGTACACCCTGGCCATCCGTTCACCCTCGGGCGTGCCTGCGATGCCCGACTGAGCGGCATGGATGTCGTAGTGAAGACCATACAATAGACCACAGACAACCATGGCCGGCAAGCGTTTCAGGAACATGCGGATGTTGTGAATCTCGTATATCCGGCCTGGTCCCATCGGGTTGTCGCGGAGGGTGCGCATGGCCCAGCCCATGGGACCCCTCTTCTTGAGCAACTTGGCGTGTAGCTTCCGCTCCCCTTGGGCTTGGATCTCTTTGTACGTCAACTGAACTGGGGCTTCCCCGAGCTCCGGGTCCTGATCCAGCTTCTTCTCCGGGTTGCTTCCGCTCTCCGTTGGGGTAGGTGAGGACTTGGAGGGAAGGGCCTGGGGCTGTTCCTCATCGCCCGAGTCCTCCTGGACAACGGCGTAATTTGGAACGTTGGCTCTGTCCATGACGGCAACTTCTGGTCTCTTGAACAGCAAAGGCCCGTAGATGAACATCCACCACTTGACTCCATGATCCTTCTTGATCACCTTGGCATCAACAAACGGCACAAAGAAAATGGCCGCCAGTATCCCAACGCCGGCACCTGTACCCATGGTAACGGCCGCGACGTACCAGCCGGGTTTCTTGTTCAAGCCCAGATTCGGGGATCCCTTGTAGACAATGGACAGCGTGCAAACGGTGCCGGCAATCAGGAAGAAAAAGGGAGACGAGTACACAGCCCATGGAACGGGGTTCTTTCTCAGGTGCACTACCAGCTTGATGAGCATGAAAATGGTGGCCCCAAAGGCGGCTGAGATGGCGGGTGCCATGACGAGCCCAGAGAAGATGGCACCCAGGCCCTTGCCGTCGTTCCAGCCCCATTGCACCTGTTTTGCGCCGACTGTCGCAACGCCCACACCTGTTGACAAGCCTGTTAGCATGACCGGTTCGTGCTCACTCTGTGGGAAAAGTCTGCAAACTAACCGGCAACCGCGGAGACCAAAGAGTATGTCGAGGAGACATGAGCCGAGTGTCGGGTGCACCACATGACCCAGGTCGACGCGCCAGCCAGGGCGCAGGTAAAGGCGAGCATCTGCACGCCGGCATTGTCTTGGAAGGCAGCGTGGGGGATAATGCCGTTCTTGATGGTCTCGGCCGTGCGGGCGCCGACGGTGATGGCGCCCAACATCTCGAAAATGGTGCCAAAGATCATGGCCTGTCGATAGGAAATCGAACGGGAACTAACGGACGTGGCCCAGGCATTTGCCACGTCGTTGGCGCCGTTGTTGAAGGCATCCAACAGGGCAAAGAAGGTGCCAATGACAAAAACATAGGTAAACTGGTCGAGTGCCATGTTGGCTGTTGGTTGTTGAGAGTGCTTGAACTACCTGGCGAAGGTCTGTCGGAGTTCATGGTCGGCAACTCTGCCTTTTGTCTCTTCCATTTTGAGGTGATCAGTGTCCATTCGGCTGGCTTGTCCTCATCTGTTTACCGAAACTGAACGCCATGAGGTGGTGACAGAACGAGGGCATTCTCAGTTCTGTCGTTCTTCTATGCATCTTGCTCGTCCAGTCAGCGTATTCCATATGCCCACGTGAAGACGGGAAATGCTAGGAGTGGCCCGCAAAATGCTGGCTAAACCCACTTCAGAGGTTGTGTTACATGCGAGGTAGCAGAAGAAAGATGCAGGGTCTCTGGTATGTGGCCAATGAAACGAGGGGAGCCAGCTAGGGGCTGAAGATCGGCGCCGGTCTCCGATGGATGACCGGAAGAAACTGAGGGTTGAGGAAAGAAATAACGCAGGTCATGACGCCTCTCAAGAGGCGTGCCACTCGAATGGTGGTGGAAAAGGAAGACGCATGCCCAGCCGGAACCCTTCCATTCGCTCGGGACCTTGGCTAAGGCTTGTTTAGGTCAAGCATTCTTAGCGCCAAGGCAGGGCAGGGGCCGAGGGGCTAGACCACGTTCCATGCAAAGTTCCTAAAGACTTCTACTCTGCCTCTGTCTCCTTGACTAAAATCCCAAACTGACTCGTGTTCGGGGGCTGGCTCGCACTTTCCGCACCTGCGCCGCTTTCACACCTGTGTTGCTGCACTCTTCCCGCCGTTGAACCGTTGTTGGTGATGCTGTCGGTCAGACTAAGTCATCGCCGAAGGACTTGTGCCTCTGGATCAATCTCGACAGCCTCTGAGGAAGTCTGTCTGTGTTTTGATATCATGGAATCAATGTCCAACCGCAAGTCCAAAGTCCCTGGCCATGAATTTTTTTAGTACCTAGGTGGTCTCAGTTTCCGTCATTCACAATGAAGCTACGCCATCTCGGTCTTGTTTGCGCTTGCGTCCGCCTTATCTCTGGCCACCGCCTCGAGAAACCAGCACCTCTACCACTCGCCACGCGGATTGTTACCCAGTTTCCCAATCCGACATGGATAGAAAACATCGCTGTCTGGTCGAATGGTGACCTCCTCATTACCGAGCTCCTTCCGAAACCCATTCTCTACACCATCGTAAATCCTGCCAGCTCAGCTCCACAGGTCCGCCTACTCCGTGACTTTTCTGCCAAAGAACCCCCTGTAGAAGGCTTGACAGGCATCGCCGAAACATTGCATGACGTGTTCGTCTTTGTCGGTGGCAGCACGACAAATCTTTCATTCCATGCTTGGAGCGTCAACTTCACTTCCGCAGCCCACAATCCCTCAACAACTACCGATCCTATTATCAAGAAGATTGCCGAGCTCAAAGATGTCAAGCTTCCTAACGGCGTTGCCACCCTTCCCGGCTCCCCGTCTTCCGTGTTGATTGCAGATTCTTTGGCCGGTCTGGCCTGGCGCCTGGACATTCTGACAGGAAAGTCCATCGTCGCTGCACAGACTCTTGAGATGGGGGCTCCCTCAAACGAGACGGACCCCCGCAAGAGAGTTGGCATCAACGGCATCAAAGTGCATGGTGGATTTCTCTATTTCAGCAACAGCAACTCAAGATCCGTCTACAGGGTCAAGATCAGGAAAGACGGCACACGAGACCCCAGCGCCCATGCGCAGCTAGTTGGCCGCTTACCGGAGAACGTGTCGTTCCTGGATGATTTTGCAGTTACCAGTCATGGTGGAAAAGGGGCAACTGTATTTGGGACAACCTCTTCTGACAATCGGCTGTGGGCATTTGTGCAGGGGAAGAGTCCGGTGGTTGTTGCCGGCGAACTGGACAAGTTGACATTGGCGGGCTCGACAGCAGCCTCGTTCGGGAGAGGGAAACGTGATAGAGACATCCTGTATGTAGTCACATCGGGAGGGGTGGCGAAGCCATTGAATGGAAGTCTGACAGAAGGGGGAAAGGTCGCGGCGGTAGACTTGAGGACCTTTTGTCCATCCATTATGATCGGGTAGAGTAACCAGCACCACCACTGCTCAGCGGCTTTGTGGGTTGATGCATCTGCCATTGTTGGAGACGTCAAAGAGGCCACTGCCTGAATAGGTAGACTGCCTACCAGCTTGCAAGAACTTATCACCAAGCATAAAATGAACCAGATTAGGACTCAACAGCAGTATGACTGCTCTTCATTAGGCACTCCAAAACGCTAGGGGTATAAAATTTTAAAACTAATCACAATCAAAACCAGAAAACCCAAACCAGTCATTACTCAAACCCGTTTCTTCCGCCGGCTTCCCCTCTCATCATTGCGTTTTGTCTATGGGTCTCTTGACAAACACGCTGCGCTCCCACCCGTCGATTTCATCATACAGCGTCACTCTGTCGAGCTCATAGCCGCCAATTTTGGGCAAAATCTTGGCCCAGATGACCCAGTACACCCCACCAGCAATAATGATGCCAAAGCCGACAACACAGTGAAGCCAGTATGGCAACTCGTCGTAGATGTTCTGACCATCCTCGGGGGGTACAAATGGCGCAATGACAAGGTAAATGTTGCTGAGGAAAAAGAAGATGACAACGGGCAGGGTGGCCGAGATAGGAGGGTTCCAGTTCCACGCCTTCCGGTTGAGGTAGAGGTAGATCAGGCCAAGAGCGACAAAAGTGTTGATGATGGCCAAGGGGTACGAGATGAGGTTGAGAATGAAGTTGTAGGCATCGCCGGGAGGAGGGGCAAGCATGATGATGACCGAGACGGCCCAGTGCTCAAACAGACCCGCGGTGGGGGCGTTGAAAGGTCTGTTGCTGGCCCAGAAGCGGGAGTAGGGAAGGATACCCTCACGGCCGAGCTCCTGAACCAGACGCCCCTGAGAAAAGATGACAGACAGAACATTGCCAAAGGCAGACAAGGCAACAAAGACGGAAAGGGCGCGCTCGGCAGTACCGCCAAAAACATTTCTGAAGAGCGAAGCAGCCACCAGGCGCTGGGCAGCGAGAATCTCGTCCTTGGGGACGGCGGCGAAGTAGGCAATGTTGACAAACATGTAGAGGACTGAGATGACGCCGATGGCCAGAGGAGCGGCGATCTTGAGGGTGCGGACTGGGTTCTTGGTCTCGGAGAGGGCGTAGTTGGCGTTGCTGTAGCCGATGTAACTCCAGATGACGTTGTAGAGGGCCGTCACAACACCATAGGCAGATCCAGTGGTGCCCTCAAACGCATCCCTGAAGTTGTGGGGCTTCTCGTCTTCAGGAAGCTTGACATGGCCGGCGAGAGCGACCCAGCCGGCAACGACGATGATGAGGATGATGATGACCTTGATGGTGCCGAGGAGGTTTTGCAGGCGGATCCCCCACTTGACGCTGGTGGCGTGGATCAGGAAGGCGGTGGTGATGCAAGCCAACCCGATGCCGCGCTGGTTCCACCGATCGACTTCGACGCCGGCAGCATGGAGAATGTACTCGCTGAGAAGGAGAAGGTTAGTCAGTTTCAAGTGCTCACATCACATCTTGCCAGGCGGGAGAGGTGGACATACCCAAAGACGACCGAGTTACCGCTGGCCCAACCAAGGAGAACAACGTAGCCAGTGTAGAGGCCAGTGGTGAGGAACTTTGGCTTGCGGAAAACGTATTCGAGGTAGTTCTTTTCGCCTCCGTTCTTGGGGATGGCAGTGCCGAACTCGAGATAGACAGCCGTGCCGGCAAGGGCAATCAGCATGCCGGCAACCCAGATGAACAACGACAGACCGACACTGCCGGAAAGCTTCAAGATGGAGCCGGGCGTGGCAAAGATGCCAGTGCCGATAACCCGGTTGACGATCAGAAAGACTGCAGAGACGATGCCAATCTGGCGTTTGGCTTCGCTGGCGCGCTGCAGTTGACCTGGACCACATATGTATGTTAGCTGCGTCGAACAGGATCAAAGAGAAGAGACAAATATCATGTACATACCCACTTCACTGCCCCCTTCGGAGTTGGCGAGGGTGCCCGGCTCCTTGAAGTCATGGCTATCACCCTCGGGGGCGGATCCCGTGAACTTGGACATGCTGCTGGCCCTGTGTGATTGGCGGGTGGGCTTGGAGGCTGGACGGAGCGGGTGGTTGTTCCAGAAAACAGCAGTTCGTCTGGTTGAAGCTATCGGTTTTATCTATTTCTGCTGGCCATGTCCCAGAACTTCAGATGGCAGCGGCTGATCCGTGTCTCGGCAAGGCTTCACAGGGATGGACCTGTCGCCACCGATGCTGGGCCTCGCTCGTCACCACAGACCTAGAGCCAAAGAGGCAGGAGATCAAGTCAGTTCTGCATCCCACGTCGACGGATCCCTGACTATATGGAACGCACAGAGTGGGCACATTTTGCTGTGCAATGCCGCTCTCACTGGCTCCAACCCTGCTTGTACGTCATAGTATCCGCGGCGGCGATGTCGTGATTTGGCGTCATGGCACCAACCACGAAAAATTTTTATCCTCCTTCCCAACGGCCGCCCCCGGGACACAAGCACGGTCAGCCCAAGAGCTCAAACCCATGTTTTCGATGGCCGGTTTCTGCAAGTCTGGCCGGGCCGAGGGTGCTACCGTGCCACCGGCCACGGGAAGTTTAATTTGTCTCTGCACCGTCTCTTTGGCCATGCCGCGCATCACGTCAATCCAAGCTCCACTTTGTGCCATCTGCTCGGTGAGGCTGTCTGTTGGACCATTGAACAATGGCGATGGCGACATTTTAGCCCCCCTCCAAACAGGCAGGTCGACAGCTTGCCCTCTGCTGACCACACGTCCTCGCTTTGCCGCGGCCCATCGTCCCTGCTCCTTGTCGTGCCATCAGTCCTTCGATGTCGATAAATGTCAGATGCCACTCATGCAGGCCGTGGCCTGTCAGGTTCGCTGGTCTCGGTGGAGATAGTTCACACCTCCTCATCGACAAACATGAAACCTGACATCCCCTATCTCCAGTTAGGCGACGGCATCCTCTGCTAGTCTTCATCTCTAATCGCCGCCCACTCTGGGGAAGACCCTCCCCTCCGTATACGGCCCGGAGGCGTCGCCGTGGACAACTCCAGACTCGGCTGACAAGGGAGTACCATGATCAATCCCCATTGTTGTTTTGTCCCCGATCTCGGATGCCAGTGCCGCGCTTCAGACTCCACTTCATCCTCAGGTGTTGTAAGGAGCCTGCGATTGCGGATCGAGTAGGCTGATGTGATATGTCTAACAGACGGCAGTTGTCAAACCGCAGCCATAGCCTTTGGACGACGTGCTATCGTTTAGCTGACAATAAAAGGGCACTCGGCATCGTGGGAACTGGACTGGTCGGCAGGTTGAATGTGGTAGACTGTCGAGGTCGGTCATGGAATGTTCAATTGAAAACGGATATCTTAGCATGCTGGTAGTGGAAAAGTCAGCAGACATCTATAAGTCTGAGGGTGCAACACAGCTTACCATAGCTGGGCTGGATCAAGGGCTGACCAGGCAGTCTGATACCACCTGATCGGCCAGGTGTCGAAAGGCCGCCATGAGGGTTTCACAGTGGCGTGCAGTTTTCAACCTCAGGTTCGTGCGAGGTCACTGCTGCCGGGCCTCGGAGGGGATGGCTTCCATTAATAGACAGACATGAAAGAAGCTCAATGTCCGACATTCGCAGTGACGGCATGCTAGCGGATGACGCAATTGCGGAATGGGCCAGTTTGTGACAGTCCAAAATCCCCAGAGCCGCCAATTGACTCCATCAGGTTGGCGAACGACATCCTGAGATTGGGTCAGTTTAGGAACACATCGATGACAGCCGGAGAGTGATCACGCAATCTCTCCACTACGCGCCCATCTCCAAGGCCTCGTGTGGATAACTTGCTGCTCTTTGGGGATTAGACACTCAAACTAAGGTAACTTAGTTGCCGTTGCGGGGGCAGATCATGGCGCTTTCCCGTTGATGCAACCAGGTACCGTATCATTGCAGCACGGCGTCTACTACACCAAGTAGGCCCAGTTATCATGTGCACCTTCCATACTCTCGATAAGGGTCCTGGCACATCCTGGGTGCTTGAACCATGGATGGTTTATGCAGCTCTGGTGATATTAGGCTGTGGGTCCGTTAACCCTGAATCCCTGAGAGTTTGAATGTTTACAACATCAAGCCTTGTCAAGTGGATGTGACATGAAATTGTTCTATAGGTATATTATTTAGTGGAACAAAACAAACTCTGAAAACCACGCAAGCTATTACTTCATGCGCAGCAGATAGGACTTCGTCGAACTTCTGCAAGACCGAGGGCAGGATACCTCGGCTCCTTCTATTAGAGTCTTTTCCCTGATAAAATCAGCCAGAGCCTGTATATTGTATCATGTGTGAGCTTTCAACAGTGTGTTGGTCTAGAACAATACCTACCTGCTCTGTATGGCCCAAGGGTAGATTTACTACCTGAGTTAGATGTGACATATGACAGACCTCCAGTACATTTTGAACATGTAGATCCCTGGTCCAGGGGTGCTCTATGTACACATAACAATTTCATGTTTGATTCAAACCCTATCTGCAATAACTGTGGGTAAGGTAAGGTACCTCTGTATGGTGTTGAACAGCCATGTTCTTGGCCCAATGGGAACCTGAAACCAGGCTCAGGACACAAGTACCACTAGTATCAAAATTGAGGATCAACCCCGTAGAAAGCGAGCAATGATCCGTGGACCAACGGGAACAAACAAACACCAGAGGATACTGTCTAACCTCGGACTCCGAACGGCCGAAAATATTACCACCCCAAAACATATTCATTGCTCGCAGAGTGACTCATGAGAATGTTACAACAGATACTCCTCAAATGGCTTTAGCCAGCTTGCTGCTATTTCCTGGGAAGTATCATAATGTCTAGACAAAATTTAATCCTGCTTAAGTCCACTAGGACTCATCCCTCCGGCAAATGCGAGCCGGCCATGCACGCCGAGTCAAGCAGACCGAGTTCAATGTAACATGCCTTGAACTAATCACAATAGCATTTGCTTAAACAGGACTAATTGTATGACCGAGCCGCAAAACTGCATGTATGGTCTAACCTGATGCATCCCAAACCGCGTCATCGTGTTCTCGATGTGATCCTTCAAATCAACCCCTTGGTCTTGGCGACAGGACGCACAAAGTATCAGGTCGTCTTCCAGGAATTCTCTCAAAAATTTGCACAAAGGCTCTGGCTGCCTGTCTATGGTGCTCTGCAGATACGGATCATGCAGACGCTTTCACTGAAGCGTGCTGCGGCGGTGGCTGCACACCCTTCCAGCCTCAAGCTCAACAAACGCCTTGCCCGCATTTCTATCCTTATTCTTAGCTTCACCCTATCTGTGGCTCTGTTTGCTTGGACCAAACAGCATGACCGGCACGCCCAGCGATCCTGGCTCTCAGGGCTGTTGCACAGAGCAAAGTATGGTGGAGAACGGGAGACCCCCTTTTACCCTCACGACACAACAACCAGCTTTTCACCCGTGTCTTTCCCTGCGGATCAAATCGAGAACTTGTCCACCAAAGACATGTGTGCTTCCTTCCCCCACTACCTCATCCGAGAACACATCCAACCAGTCTTGAAGATGGGCCATGGCGAAAACCGCGACATGATCAATGCCCAGCTCAACAGCGTATCCGCCTGCTTCCACCCGGATGAGCTCCTCATTTTCTCAGACCTCCCAGAGACACTGCCAAATGGGCACCAGGCAGTCGACATCCTCCACAACCTTCCGCAGAGGTACAGGATGATCAACGACACCCCCGAAGCCCAACCAGAGCCCGACTTTGCTGCCTACGAAGCCATGCACGACCTCTTCCGAGCCGGGAACCTGACTGCCGAAAACAATCCGACGATGAAGAATAAAAGGACCGGGTGGAGGTTGGACAAGTACAAGTTCCTGGCGCAGGTAGAGCGTGCCTGGACCGAGAGAAAGAACAAGGACTGGTATTTCTTTTACGAGAGCGACACGTTTGTCTCGTGGGACAATGTGTTCCGGTTCCTGTCAACGCTCGATCCCAACAAGGCGCTGTACATGGGGAGCCCTTCTCCAGGCCGTCGCGATCCCAAGACAGATGAGGAGACTTGGTTTGCCAACGGAGGTCCGGGTTATGTGCTTTCGCGGGGCGCGATGAGGGTCCTGTTTGAGAAGAGACCTTCGTCGCGGGAAACGGGGGTGTGGACGGAAGAGCCGTTTCTCCTGAAATACATAAACGTTGTGAGGACAGACCCGTGTGGTGATGCCATTCTGGGTTGGGTGCTTTGGCTCGTAGGGATACGGCTCAGCGGCTTCTTTCCGTCGTTTAACACGTATGCACTACACTCACTACCATACACACAGAGGTTGTGGTGTCAAAGCTTTTTGACTATGCACAAGCTAAGCCCAAAAGAGATGGTCCGGCTTTGGAGATGGGAGTACGGAAACAGGAAGCTGGGTCGGCCGTTGATGTACGCCGACTTGTTCGAGAGCTTCTTCCTGCCGGAGATTGAAGAGGCTGATTCGAGAAACAACTGGGACAATACAAACTGGGATCGGCTGGCGCGTGGCAGTGATGTATACGTTGACAGTGTGGAGGAGTGCCGCGAGGCCTGCGAAAAGAAGACCAGCTGTCTTCAGTATCATTGGAATGGCAAACAAGCCAGAAAGTGTGTATTGATGCCCTTTCTCACACTGGGGCGAGCAAAGGATCCCGAGACAGTGGTGAAGAAAGAGGGCGGAGAAGAGCGATTCGTTTACACCAGTGGCTGGATAAAACCTCGCATCAAGAGCTGGGCCAAGGAGCATCCTTGCGCGATACCTGACTGGTTGAGTCCCAGTACTGAAAGGCATTATTGATAAGCGTCACGGTATTTGTCTCCAACCGGAAGATTCATGGATCTTGAAAACAGTACAAAAGAAGAAACAAAAGGCAAAACAAAATACACAGCAAAGAGCTATAGAGACAGCGTTGTCAAAATTCATTGGATATCGTTTTATCCGATCTTCCACCGTCGCTAGGTACCTAAGTCATGACAACCCCGAACGAAGTAAGCAGGCAAGAGTATTTCATCCTAGACAATCCTTCAAGATTCTTACCCTCCCCCGTCGATATCCATAACTCCATGTCTTCTGGCCGCCTCGACAATAGCACACCGGCTGAGCCTGGACAGTTCAGTGATGAACTCTTCAACTAGTTTGAGCTGCAGCATCTCATTTTTGGCAACCTGCTTGATCCTCATATTCCTGATCATTTCAGGCGCCGAGTCTAACAATGCGACATCAGCTTCCGCTTGTGGCTCCAGGGGGTTTAATAAGACGCTGCAGAAGATGTTGAGAACTGCTGACATGGGGTAGAACAGCATCATACAGAATACCTCTGGCGCCATCAGCACGGGAAGCACACTCCTCAGGTAGAGCAACGTAGAACGGCTAGCTTCTACACTCAGAGCCAGACTAGAGCTGACACCCTTCATCTCCTCACCAGGCACCACCTCGCCATGAGCGCCCCAAGCCCGACATCTTCCCGTGGCGCGGTGGATGGTGGCTACCAGGTAATGATACTCAAAATTGATGACAATGGTTCGAACACTGTCGTGGGCTTCACTCAGCGCTTTGTTGACTCCCACATGGCGGGAAATCGAAAGGGCGGGCCTGTGTTTGAGCGGGACAGAGAGCCGCCACTTTTCCAGCTCATCGTCGAGTTCTCGTATATTCCGCAACAGCTCGGCGTCTGTCTTGCGAAGGGCTTCGGCCGAGTAGAGCAGCTGACATGTTTTTGACTTGATGAGCGTCAACCTCAAGTCGCCAGGCAAGCTTGGGATCATGGTCTCATCATCGTGGTCGACTTGCATATACCGGTCGAGGTATTGAGTCAGGGCATAGTTGGGCGGCAGCGACAGGTCGCAATGTTCGTCTGGGATGCAAGGCGGCTGGCCAGTACGCAGAGAGAGCTCCTTGTCAAAGTTGTAGGTCAACCAAAAGAGCTTGCGGAGAAGCTTTGGTGCCCGCGACGCCGGCGAAGAGGATGACCAAGGGTTGGCGATGGTGTGTGCGCCCAGCATAAACATGATGCGACAGGCGAGGGAGAGACATATGAGAGAGGACTGAACCCGGCCGGCAAAGAGCTGGTACATGGTCTAGTAAGCGGTCAGCAGGTGAGAAATCACGTAGCAGAATTGGGAGCTTGAACACACTGACCAACATGATCATGGTCTGCAAACTAGTCAGAGTAAAATCGCGACGCAGCGCGGCTGGGAGCAAATGCTGAGCCTTTGCAGCCATCACGTCTCCTTCTATTGGCGGCACTACCGGCGATTCGGAGCCCACAAATAAGGTCACCATGCATAGAAAGGCAAAGACACAGGTTTTGGCAACAAGAAGCTCATGGGGACCGGGGCTTCCCAGGCCGTAGGCGGTGTCTATGGTCTCCTCAAACAGAACAGTGTCCAACACAGGGAACACCAACCTGAAGTGAGAGGTGCCAAAGAAGGCGAGGTATCGATCGGTCACGGCCCTGTCCGGCAGGGACGGCGGCTCCTTGATGGGCGGCAGCACATCCTCCTTGCCCAGCTGCGGCGCACCGCGGTCAACTTCATCGTCATCCCATACGGCAGGAAATACGGGGGCCTGGCCGGCACGGGAGCGAATCCACTCCCGGCCCGTGGTCGAGAAATGCGGAACTCCGTTGTACGAGCTGATCTCGCCAAGGTGGTACCCGGCAAAGTGCAGCTTGCCGAAACAGGGCCGGGAGCCAGATACGGGGGACGGTGGAGGCAGACCCTCGGGATCTCGGCACGGGGAGAAGGTGTTTGTGGAAGAGGACAGCGGCGCTGGAGCGGTCAGAGGGTCCATCAACAGAGCCTCGAGCGGCTGCAGCTTGTGGGTCAGGGTCTCTTCAGGTGCGTGAGGAGTCGGCCTGTTATTTAATCTTGTGCTCGATGGCTTCTTGGACACGCCCCTCTTCCTCGGGCGTATCTCACGATCAAAGGTGCATTCGAGGTCATGGTGTTTACACCAGTCACAGGAGGGATGGGCGGGTTCACACTGAATCTACAGCAACAGGAAAAGAGACCAGCGGGACACAGTCAGCAACTGGACGATAACGTGGATGTAATCCGATTCTGGGTTGCACACCTTTCTCTTGTGACACGCATCGCAAGCCCGCTTGCGCCCCATAGTCGGCAGCGGGAGCGGGAGAGTGGCCTTGACAGAGAGCGATGACGCGGGGATTTGAGGCCGCTGACAAAGCGCCCGGTCGGGTTTGATGCGGGTGTGGCAACTGGAGGAAATGGCAGCGGGCAGCGGGCAGCGGGAAGGATGACGCAGGGTGTGTCAATCAATCAGTGGAAGCGACGCGCGACATGGCAGCTGTCAAAAAGTTGCCATCGAAACCGAGTTTCAGACTCGTCAGTCCTCAGCTGGGCCCAACATTCTGGTTTCCTGATGACTTTTTGCACCGAGCTCAGCGAGCTGGGTTCAACGATGTCACTACTCACCGCTCACCGCTGTCTCTTGCTTTCGAACTCGAACTCGTCCCAAGAAAAAGAAACACCGTCCGTGCCCGCGGAAGCGGCATGTGCCGTGCCAAGCAGCCAAGGGCAAACCCCGCCCTGCTGGAACATTGGTGGAAGCTTTCTTCACTTTCTGCCGAACCACCCGAGATTTCAAAGCACCGGGGCCGGGATTCGACCTCTGCGCGGCCTGCGCCTTGATCATTGCCTTATCTCCGTCTTATAACCCCCCGAGACCATCGGCAGGCAATGCACTCACCGTCCGAACCCCGTTCGATGTGGGCGCCTTGGCCCCCGATGGCACCGTTGCCCCCGTCTCGCGATGCCGAGCATTTGTTACTGCCCATTGGCAATCCACATCCCGTTCGTTGAGATCGATCTTCATGTTTCCAGAACAGTCACCATGTACGTAACATCGACACTCTTCTCGATGACTCTAACGTTTGTTGACCAAGGAAGACGATGACCTTTTCGTATACCCGCTCAGGTGCCCCATTTTTGAGATTGGCACAGCTCCAGCGCACACTTCCCAGACAACTCTACGCATTGTGACTAAGTGGTTCCATCCTTGGAGAGCTTGCGTTGCAGTGTCCACTCGTGTCAAGGCATCAAAACCAACACCGGGATCAGGCCGTCACCAACTTCGTGATTCAGGAACAGAGTGGAGATGTGAGCATCCACACTCCTCCACCATCGCGGTGATGGGTTGGCCGCCCTGCCGATGCCGATGGCCGAAGCTGACTGAGAGGAAATGGGTGAAAAGAAAAAGTCAATTAAATAGCCATGGGGGCCTCGTTTCTTGGCTCCGATTCTCTCTTGGTCCTCCATCCCATCGTACCGGTCCCTCTCAACCCCTTCGCCGGCAAGCCATCATGGAGACGGCACCAGCTTCCAACCCCGACCCCACGGGAGTCGTCCACGAATGGAAACTCAAGCACAAGGTCGAGGCCATCCGTGAACGCGACAGCCGCTCTGGCCTTCCCCTGAGAGAGCTTGGTGTCACTTGGAAAGATCTCACCGTCAGCGCCATTTCCTCCGACGCCGCCATCCACGAGAACGTTATCTCCCAGTTCAACATCCCCAAGAAGATCCAGGAATCCCGCCACAAGCCGCCCCTCAAGACCATCCTAGATAAGACTCATGGCTGCGTCAAGCCAGGAGAGATGCTCCTGGTTTTGGGCCGTCCGGGCTCGGGGTGTACGACCTTGCTCAAAATGATTGCCAACCACAGGAAGGGCTATCAGAACGTGGAGGGAGATGTCAAGTATGGCAGTATGGACGCATCGGAAGCGGAAAAGTACCGTGGCCAGATCGTCATGAACACCGAGGAGGAGCTCTTCTTCCCCTCCCTCACCGTGGGGCAGACCATGGACTTTGCTACTCGTCTCAAGATCCCCTTCCAGCTGCCCGATGGCGTGCAGTCCAAGGAGGAGTACCGCCAGGAAATGATGGAGTTTCTCCTGGAGAGCATGAGCATCACCCACACCAGAGGCACCAAGGTCGGCAATGAGTTCGTCAGAGGTGTTTCCGGAGGGGAGCGAAAGAGAGTGTCCATCATTGAAACGTTGGCTACAAGAGGCAGTGTCTTTTGCTGGGACAACAGCACAAGGGGTCTCGACGCGAGCACGTGAGTTTTCTCTGATGCATTTTATATGCCCTGGGGTCATCAGCTGACACAAGGTTCAACCAACAGAGCTCTGGACTACACCAAGGCCATCCGTGCCCTGACTGACGTTCTCGGGTTGGCCTCGATTGTCACATTGTACCAAGCAGGCAACGGCATCTACGACCTCTTCGACAAAGTCCTGGTCCTCGACGCCGGAAAAGAGATCTACTACGGCCCCATGAAGGATGCTCGCCCGTTCATGGAGCAGCTTGGTTTCGTGTGCCGCGACGGAGCCAATGTTGCTGACTACCTCACCGGTGTCACGGTCCCTACTGAACGCTTGATTGCCCCCGGCTACGAAAAGACCTTCCCCCGCAACCCCGACCAGCTGAGAAGCGAGTACGAAAAGTCCAACATCTACCAGAAGATGATCGCCGAGTACAGCTACCCAGAGACAGAGGAGGCCAAGGAGAAGACCAAGCTGTTTCAGGGCGGCGTCGCAGCTGAAAGGGACAGCCACCTCCCCAACAACAGCCCCTTGACCGTTTCCTTCCCTCAGCAAGTCCTTGCCTGCATCATCCGGCAATACCAGATCCTCTGGGGCGACAAGGCCACCATTGCCATCAAGCAGGGCTCGACACTGGCACAAGCCCTGATCTCCGGTTCTCTCTTCTACAACGCCCCCAACAACTCGTCCGGTATCTTCCTCAAGGGAGGTGCCTTGTTCTTCGCCCTTCTCCACAACTGTTTGCTCTCCATGTCTGAGGTTACCGATTCCTTCCACGGCCGCCCCGTGCTCGCGAAGCACAAGGCCTTTGCCTACTTCCACCCCGCCGCCTTCTGTATCGCTCAAGTCACTGCCGACATTCCCGTTCTGCTGTTCCAGGTTTTCATTTTTGCCATCGTTCAGTACTTCATGGTCGGGCTCACCATGACAGCCGGCGGTTGGTTCACATACTGGATTGTTGTCTTTGCTACCACCATGGTGAGTTTATTCCCGCTTCTGTCTCTCCCTTTGCCTCGCTAACGGGGTATTTCTTCTAGTGCATGACCGCCTGCTTCCGCATGATTGGTGCTGCGTTTTCCAACTTTGATGCCGCCTCCAAGATCTCGGGCTTGGCCGTCAAGCTGCTCATCATGTACACGGGCTACATGATTATCCGGCCCAAGATGCACCCCTGGTTCGGCTGGATCTTCTGGATCAACCCCCTGGCTTACGCCTTTGACGCTCTCCTCTCCAACGAGTTCAAGGGCCAAATCATTCCTTGCGTCGGACCAAACCTCGTTCCCACTGGACCTGGATACATGGGCCTCGAGGTTGGCCAGCAGGCATGTGCTGGCGTGGGCGGCGCCGTGCCAGGTCGCAGCTACGTTCTCGGCGATGACTACTTGAGCTCCTTGGAGTACGGAAGCGGCCACATCTGGAGGAACTTTGGAATTGTCTGGGCTTTCTGGGCCTTGTTCGTCACCATCACGATTCTGGCCACCACCAACTGGAAGTCTGCGTCTGAGGGTGGGCCCTCCTTGTTGATTCCCAGGGAAAAGTCAAAGGTTGGGCTTCATGGCGCTCGCAGGAACAAGGCTGGCGACGAAGAAGCGGCCGTTGACGAAAAGGGCGGCTTCTCCTCGGGCAGCGGCAGCGAGACGGACGAGACACTTGCCGTCAAGGGCGCAGATGCGCAGATGCAAAAGCAGGAGGTAGATCTTGTTCGCAACACTTCGGTCTTCACATGGAAGGATCTCTGTTACACTGTTTCTACCCTTGACGGCGATCGCCAGCTCTTGGACAACGTGCAAGGATGGGTCAAGCCTGGCATGCTGGGTGCCTTGATGGGCTCTTCTGGTGCTGGCAAGACCACTCTCTTGGATGTCCTTGCGCAGAGAAAGACTGAAGGTGTTATCAAGGGAAGCATCATGGTCGATGGTCGTGAGCTGCCTGTCTCTTTCCAGAGAAATGCGGGCTACTGTGAGCAGCTTGACGTGCATGAGCCGTATGCTACCGTCCGGGAGGCGCTCGAGTTCAGCGCCCTTCTGCGGCAGCCTCGCGAGGTCCCCCGTGAGGAAAAGTTGCGCTATGTCGACACCATCATTGACCTCCTCGAGCTGCACGACCTGGCTGACACCCTGATTGGCCGCGTCGGCATGGGTCTGTCTGTGGAACAGCGCAAGCGTGTCACTATCGGAGTCGAACTTGTCGCCAAGCCCTCGATCTTGATCTTCTTGGATGAGCCCACCTCGGGCCTCGATGGCCAGTCTGCCTACAACACGGTCCGCTTCCTCCGCAAGCTCGCCGACGTTGGTCAAGCCGTCTTGGTCACGATTCACCAGCCCTCGGCCCAGCTCTTTGCCCAGTTCGACACATTGCTTCTGTTGCAACGCGGCGGAAAGACGGTCTACTTTGGTGACATTGGCGACAACGCTGCTACTGTCAAGAACTATTTCGCCCGCTACGGTGCCCCCTGCCCCAAGGACGCCAACCCTGCCGAGCACATGATCGATGTGGTGTCTGGCCATCTCTCCCAGGGCCGTGACTGGAATGAGGTTTGGCTCTCGTCTCCCGAACACAGCGCAGTCGTCAAGGAGCTTGATGAGATCATATCCGAGGCCGCTTCCAAGCCTGCTGGCTATGTGGACGACGGCCGCGAGTTTGCCACGCCCCTTTTGGAGCAAACCAAGGTTGTCACGAAGCGCATGAACATTTCCCTGTACCGCAACCGAGACTATGTCAACAACAAGATCATGCTGCACGTCTCGGCCGCGCTTATCAACGGCTTCAGTTTCTGGATGATTGGCGACGACATTTCGGATTTGCAGATGATTCTTTTCACCATCTTCCAGTTCATCTTCGTCGCTCCCGGTGTCATTGCCCAGCTGCAGCCGCTCTTCATCGACCGCCGCAACATCTTTGAGGCCCGCGAGAAGAAGAGCAAGATGTACTCTTGGATTGCCTTCGTCACGGGTCTGATCACGTCTGAGATTCCTTACCTCATGATTTGCGGCGTCTTGTATTACTGCTGCTGGTACTACACAGTCGGCTTCCCTACCTCGTCCAAGCGTGCCGGCGCGACGCTGTTTGTCATGCTCATGTACGAATTTGTCTACACGGGCATGGGCCAGTTCATCGCAGCCTACGCCCCCAATGCCGTCTTTGCCTCGCTCGCCAACCCCTTCGTCATTGGAATCTTAGTCGCCTTCTGCGGTGTCTTGGTCCCCTACGCACAGATCCAGGTCTTTTGGAGGTATTGGATCTACTACCTCAACCCCTTCAACTACCTCATGGGGTCCATGCTGGTCTTTGCTGCCTGGGACTGGCCCATCAACTGCAACCCTCACGAGCTGGCCAGGTTCGATCCTCCCAACGGCACCACTTGTGGCGACTACCTGAGCACCTATCTTGAGAAGGGGTACGGCATGGCTGCGAACTTGTTAAACCCCGATGCTCTTTCCGAGTGCCAGGTCTGCCAGTTCAAGTCTGGAAGCGACTACCTTCGCACCATCAACCTGATGGAGTACAGCTACGGCTGGAGAGATGCCGGCATTGTCGTCATCTTTGTTATCAGCTCGTATGCTATGGTCTATGGCTTGATGAAGCTGAGAACAAAGACCAGCAAGAAGGCTGAGTGAAGAGCACTACTGGTTTTCTTTTATCCTATTTTGGCCTTGTTCACGGGCTTTTGGTAAAACGTGTACATTTTTTGCATACTCTTCTTTTCTTTTCTTTTCTTTTCTTTACCCACTTTGATACCTTGATAGACATTTTGCATAGACAGACATTCACATAATTAATTTCAATACTGTTCCTGTTGATCACTATGCCTTCATAGGTGCAAGCTCCCTCCCCACAAGCCTCTCTGGGCTATCCTCACCCGAGCTGTAGACATCATCTGGCATGGGGGGCGCAATGGAAGCGTCGCCCCTCTTGATTTCAATAATCGAAATGACGGGCAGCAGCAACATCAACATGCCCAACAGCTGGCCGAAGCTCCACGTCTTTTCCCCCTCATCAGACAACAGGACATCTGGTGTGCCAAACGCTTGGGAGAGGAGGTAGGCCCGCGTGGTGGCCCCGAAAGCAATGCCTGCCATGGCAACAATGCCCATGGCTTGTACCACGCGAAAAGCGCGTGACTTTTGCCTCCTGCTCTGAAGATACCAGGTGGCAAGCCCAAAGATCAGGCAGTTCAAGGCTACCACGACCACGGTAGCCACCACGTCCAGGCCGCCGAGTCTAGTCGTATCAGAAGGGCGAGTCCAAGCACATGCGATGGGCAGGGTATCCGGCAGATCTTTGATCTTGGCCTGCAGCAAAAAGACGCCGTACACGATGGAGAGGAGCAGGTTGAGGAACATCAAAAGCTGTCTCATCCATCTGAGCACCCAGTCTCTCTTGAAGTCGTTTACCAGAGACAACAGCGCGGCGTTGTGGGTGGCCATAGACAAAAGAGAGAGCATACAGATGATGAAGAAGTGATACGGGGAAAGCTGCCACGACTTGACCAACCCGACAGACTGCAGGCCGATACCCACGAGAATCTGCTGATCAGAGTAGCCCGAGAGCAGCTTTCTTCGGACGATGGAGGGGTTCCGGATACACTTTCTTGGCCACCGAACATCGTGGAGAATGAGACTTGCAGCCATGCCTATGACAAGGAAGGCGGTAATTGTGGATGATAGCAAGACCTGGGGCCCACGTTTTGTTAGCTAATTTGATTCAGCCAGGTAGTTGGACTCGACTTACACCAGCTCCCGCTACACCGGCATCGCTTGCAATGCTTTCTGGAATGACATTGCAACTTCTGCCTGCAAAAGCCGCCATTTTGCTTTTCGGCGGTTTTTTTCGGTTTGTTTTTTTTATCTTTTTCGTTCTGTGGGTTGGTGAGGAGAAAAGGAAAAGGAAAAAGAAAAAGAGGATGGATACACAAGAGTTGCGAAGAGTGGCAATTTGCGAAAAAGAGCGGAGGTGAAAACAAGAATAAGGTTATTATATGCGTGCTGGGTGAAACAGATCGGCGGCCGACTGGTGTAAATGTAGATGCCAATCAAGTAGTGCGCCCCTTTGCGCATTGTTGCAGAAAAGGCCTGCTTGACAAAGGAGGCGGTTATAGCTGGCAAGCCAATAGGAAGGCTCCAATCTATATATAGGATGACGCAGATAAAAGAATTGATAACAATCAGTCCCATTGTGAGCATTGCGAGCATTGTGAGCATTGTGAGCCGCCGACGACAAATCTATTTTATATCGCTACTTATTTTTGTAGACACGGACGGTTTCAAAGAAATTCGTTGATGGCCTCCCAGAAGTCGCTCGCCGCCTCGGACATGGGCAAATGCCCGGCGTTGGGAACAATCTTGAGCTCCGCCCCCATCTCGCCGAGATTGGCCTTGAAACCCTCCATAGCCTTAACCAGAGCGCCCTTGCCATCGCCATCGCCCACAACGAAGAGAGTGTTGACCTTGCATCCCTTCATTTCCTCTCTCATGTTGTAGCCCCAGAGTGCCTGGCAGCTGTACTTGAAGCCCTCGACGTTGTTTCCCGCCACCATGTCAGTCATCCACTTGGCAATCTCGGGCTTCTCAGTCATGGTGTGAGGATGGAACCATCTCTCCACCGTCACACCGGCTAGGTCCCGGATGTTCTTCTCAGCCACCACAATGCGGTCCTTCCAGGCAGCTGTGTTGGCATCAGAGCTGGCAACGTTGAAGTCGCAGGCCACGATCCTGTCCACCAGCTCGGGGTACTTGAGCGCAAACTTGAGCGTGGTGGCACCGCCCATAGAGACGCCGACCAAAGCATGCAGCTTTTCAATCCTGAGGCCCTTGAGAAGAGTCTGAAGGTCGTCGGCAAGCATGTCCAACGTCGCCGGAACAGGAGGCAAGGGAATCTCATGTCTGCCGCGGGTGTCATATCTCAGGATGCGCAAGTCGGGACGCGCAGCCTTCAGAATGGCCACCAACTCATCCCACATGTGGTAGTCCGTCAACAGAGAGTTGCTGAATGCCACGGTGGGGGCCTTGGGCGAGACGTTGCCCTCCAACCGGTAGCGGATCGTGAGCCCATCCTTGGCATACACATAGGCATTCACAGCCGCCGTATCCTTCCCAGGAACCGTCTCAATCTTGCCGTCTTCCCACTTGAAACCCTTGCTCTCGGGGAGCTTGCTCAGTGTCTCCAGTTCTCTTGGGCCCGGTCCAAACACGTAGAACAGCTCATACGTCCGCCTGTGCTTGGCCGTGATCCACTTGTCAAACACCTCAGTCCGCCACTTGGTGTCCATGGACGCCTTGTGCTCCTCCCCTCCCAGCCCATTCACCTTTTCATATTCATGCAGCGTCACAATTCTGACCTTGTCACCTCCCTCGATCAAGGAGGGAGTCCGGCAAACCCTGCTCCTCAGCCAGCCCGGAATCTTGCTCAACATGGGAATGTGCTCCTCCTGGTACCACTTGGTGATCTCCTTCTCCCCTTGCTCCCCGCCCTTGACTTCAACCTCGACGGCGATCAAGACCTGTCCCTCGGCCTCCCGATCGCTCAAGTCCTCAATCTTGGTGAAGCCCTCCTTGGCCTGTTCTCCCAGCAGGTCGAAAAATCTCCTGTCGACGTCCACTTGGCCAATGGTCTCGCCTTCCCGCTTGGTTCTGTTCCCCCTCAGCTGCGTGTAGACGGGTGTTTCCAAATGGCGCATTTCGGTGACGTCGTAAATGGCCAGGAACTCGGGCTTCAGAGAGTCGGTGGCCCGGTAGCGGAAACCATTCGGGAAAATATGCGGCAGCCGGAGCCGGGTCGGGCCGTGCTCGTTTTGGTACCACTCATGGAACTGGTTGAGGAACTCCTCGTCGTGGCGACGAGGCTCCATGGTGACGTACAAGAGGCCGGGATTGGACATTTTGTCTGTTGAAAATGCAGAACAACAAGTGAGGTGATGCTGACGGTGCAAAGTTGAATTGAAAAGGACGATCGATATATGTCAGTCACCAAATGCTTAAAGTATGTGCCAAGCGTGACGTTGACCCGACTCAATCACATCCTCGCTCACTCACAGTTTCGGCAGTCAAAACGGAACGCGAACAGAGAAAGTGGAGTTTGCTGCTCTCGGCTCTTGTTCCCGGGGTTCCAAAAAATACTGAGGCAAAGCGTTTTTCCGCTGCAGCTGTTTTTGCACTTGGGTGGGTGGGGCTGCAGCTTCCAGGATGACTGACGGCCAAGTGCCTTGAGGAAAAAAGAAAAGGGTTTGAAAAGGGGGTTGATGATAAGAAATGGCCATTTTGTTTTACGCTTACTTCTGTATGACCTCAGAATACACTAGACTACAATCATATGACCCAATGGATGTTGATATCCACGACTGACCAACCGACCGGGGCTTTTGTCTGCCCCATTGTGTTTTGTTTGCCAAACCCGATGCTCGCAGCCCTATGCTTCCATTCCCGGCTGCCCCAATGTTGAAGATGCAAAGCCCTCGAACCAACCCAGGCACCTAGTTGGCTCAACCGTGAGTTCAAAAACCAAAAATGGCCCCGTCAGTACGCCTGCTCGATCCCACCTTCCCTTGCATTGTGTACACTGTTAAAAAAGCACACGCCGTGCACCATCTTACGCTTCTCCCCAAATCTCATCAGCAATCTGGCGAACAAGTGCCAACTTCTTCTTCTCGTCCTCCTCGCTGAGGGGGTAGCCTGTCTCATGGGTACTGAAGCCGCACTGAGGGCTCAGGGCAATGCGCTTAAGAGCCTCCTCACGTGTCTGTCCACTGCCTGCAGCCACGAAGTCGGCGGCCTTGTAGATGCGCTTTTTGATTTCCTCCTTATCTTCCAGATCACGCAGCTTGGTGCTGATGGCACCAATGACCACATGTCGATCCTTGGGGAGGTACTTCAGAGGCTCAAACCCGCCAGCACGTTCGGTGTCGTACTCGAGGTAAAAAGTGTTGACCTTGAGATCGGTGAACAACTTCTGGGCAATGATATCATAGGCGCCCTCGGCAAAGTGGCGGCCGCCAATAAAGTTGCCTCGGCAGAGATGCACACCGGTGTGAAAGTCAGCGGGGAGCTTGCTGATGGAGTCGTTGTAGAGCTTGATGTAAGCGTCCAAAAGATCATCCACCGTGCCAATGTTGTCCTTGTCCTCCTCCCATCCTTGACGGAACTTGTCGGAGCAAAAGTCTACATACATCCCAGCATTGTTAGTCTTTGGGCATGTGTCGAAGACTGGAGGGAAACTCACAAGCAAGGCCAGGGTCGTCAAACTGGACATTTCTGAGGCCAGCCTTGTACAGAACACCAAGCTCGGCCTGGTACACCTTTGCAACGTCATCAAAGTACTCGGCATCGTTAGCGTACGCCTCTTTGGTGTAGGCTCGGCCTTGCTTATATCTCATGTGGAACCTGAACACGTCTGTCAGTCGTCCATTTCCTAGTAACACCAACGCACCCCAAAAGAAACTTACCAGGCAGGAGTGATCATTGTGAGCTTGATGTTGCCCCACTCGCTCTCGGGCACAAACTTTTGGACCAGGCGGAGCTCATGGAGGTTAGAGACCGACTTTGCTGGGTTGTAAGACAGCTTTGAGCCGGCAATGACCGAGTCTCCCGGCATGACCTTGCGGTCTCGCTCGATCAAGCTGACGACGTCTGGGTGATAGAGACGGAACATGGATGCCTCGGCGTCCTGCAGACGGATAGTGCCCTCAAACTCGTCCCACATGAGACCCCAAAACCTAGTGCGGTTGTATTCACCACTCGTGACAGCCTTGAAGCCAAGGTCTTGCTGAAGCTTGACCACATGCCCGACCGCCTTCTCCTCGACGGCAGGAAGGCCAGCCTGCTCCTCACTGAGCCCCTTCTCGCGGATGGCCTCTCGCACGTCGAGGAGCTCCTGAGGCCGCAGGAGCGAGCCCATATGTTCTGCACGGAAAGGCGCCATGTTACTGTGTCTGTGAGGGCTGGCTGAGAAGTAGTTCCTGGGACGCTTCGGGGTTCACTAAAAAACACAAAAGGAGAGGGAAGGAGAAGAGGGAGGGGAAACCAGGAGGCTGTGAAGGAGGGGCGGGAAAGGTAGATGAGTGTGGATGGGAGCGGGGTTCATATGGTCAGACTGTGACCTCCACTGGGGTTGATGGGTAGGGGAGGCGGATGATACAACAACGCGTGCATGGCTTCCGGCATATCCAATTCAGCCAGGCCGTGGCGCTTGTTTAACTGGCTGGCCTTTCCACAGCCCCCATCTTTCCCATGCGAGAAGGGCAGCCCGGCTGGGTGGAAGAAACCGAGGGCGGGGTTTGGAGTAGGTGGAAAGGCGGGGTGGAGATCAGGGGTGGGCTCTTTGCCCCAACTATTGCGGGCCATGATTGCAACCATTACGACTTCATGCTGAATCGGGATTGAATGGAAGAGCCGAGGGAGAGGGAAAGCAGAAGGGTGTGGTAATCGAGAGGTCGAGTTGCTGGTTCGTTGATCAGTTTTATAGCGTGTTTTGTGCCATGCTGGGATGTGCCAATGCTTTGGCAGCAGTCGTCAGTGGGAATGGGAATAACCTCAGTCAGAAGCATGCCATCACCAGTCAACATCTGATGAACGACCAGGTCACTATCAACACCAACAGAAAATTCCACTGCGGATGTCAAAAAAAAGCGCCGACTTGCATGAGCCAATGAGAGCAGCACAATACCACTTTTGGCCCACTGCTTCAAACAGACAACCGAACTCCACGATCTCTTGTCTACGTGGAAGCACAGCCCCAAATACTTGCTGTAAAGAAGATGCCTCTCGACTATTTTCAAATTTCTCTCGCCTTGAAACTTTTCTGGATTAGATATCTTTAGATCCCTCTCAATTAAGTATCTTTGGATTTCTCTTATCCAACTTTAAAAGGCATAATGTTGTGTGTATTTGGCCCCATTAACTATCTTTCAGGGCCGTTATCCATCATATTGGTCTTCATTCTTTTGTTTGTGGCGTGGCGAAGGGATAGCAAAACCATCTGCTGTCGGCCTCAGTGCATATGCAGTTGCCTGGGAGGAGGAGCTGCACACTTGGACATCCAGTGAAAGCAAACAACTCGAGGTCATTGGGCCATGGGCAGCAGCTATCCGTGTAAAAGTTCGAGGTCGCAAGCCATTGCTGCTCAATGCATTTCTCATTTTCTCCCTTTCTTCTCATCTTTCATCTGCTCAGTGAACCAGCAATTGCAATGGAGATCCATATACCAAACATTCCCGTGGATTTGACTTTCAAGTCATTTCAGCGCCTCATTGAACCAATCCTCAACAGCCTTGGTATTGTCGATTACCTTTGTGAAAAGACACGTAACAAAAGGTACGCCAACATCACATTTCTCGAGCCGAGTGATGGGAACCGCTTCCTATCAATCTATGGCCCTCACGGAAAGCCCTTGTCGATGCTGGGCCATGCTGTTCGCTGTCGGTTGAGCAACAAGGGACCCGATCAAACGACATTGAAGGTGATCAGGAATGCGATAGACGAACGTCAGAGACGCAAGTCAAAGCCCCATGTCCAGCCCCGGCCAAAGTCAGAACCGCTCCAGGCTTCATGTCTAAGCTGTGGCTTGCACACATTCGTCGATGGAAGGTTCTCGTTTGTTTCGGAGTGGGATGCTCAGGAGGGCTGCTTGGTTCGCTTTACCAAGCGGCATCTCATCTTCAAACTGACAGATAGAGGCATCGATGTCCGCATCCCACGCAATGCCATCGTTCAACTGGTCTGGTCGGAGAGCGGCAGAGCGTCTGTTACCCTGTCACGACCACCTATTATCCTAGCCAAACGGTCGCCTGAGAAGTCAGACGTAATAGAGCTCGATGGCCTTGGTTCTATTCATCTTGATTTTAGCATATTCGCAGATATATTTTCTCGTCAACAGGCAAAGCCCGAGTCACGACAGCGACTTACTGCTATTGACGATGGCCACAGCAATATTTCCGCATTTTGTCTCGTCTATCACTTCCAAATCACCGCAGCATCCATTGGCACACATGGCGCCGGCGAACACTTTCACAAAGAGATGTGGAACATTACAGAGAAGGAGCCCTATCAGGTCACGCGAGCTGGTATCAAATTCTATCATGCATCTGACCTCCCGAGGCTGGGCCGCTTTAGTGAAGCTCTGACTCGTCTCAACAACCAGCTTGACTCGTACACGACAAGTAATGACTTGCCATTCGGTATTTTATTTTTGCTCCAAGCTCTTGTCTATAACTGGTGTGTGGAACTGGCGCCGGCTATACGGTTGTGCACATAGGCAGTGACTGACATCTTGTAGTTATCTTCATCCAACAACGGTGCAGGCCCTGGCTAGAGAACTTCTCGGCCGTTCCAACATCTCGATTGACGCCTTCAGGAAGCTTTTCGACTGGATCGACTACCCGGCACCTGAGAGCAATCCAAGACAGTTCGAAGTAGATGGGATCATGGAAAGCCTCGATGTCGCAGAAAGACAAGTCCACGAAGCCCAGCTCATGAGGGCGGAGCTGTTCAACGACAATGAAAATTCGACACGCATCTGTCGGGTTTCAATCTCTCCCATGCGTATAACCCTCCACGGGCCAGAGCTGGAGACTAAAAATAGGATCCTCAGAAAATTTGACGGCAAGGCCGACTTCTTTTTCCGAGTCCAACTCTGCGATGAGAACGGCGAGGATTTGCTCTTCAACCCCACCATCTCACTTGACACTGTTTACAGTCGGTTCAAGTCAATACTATGCAAAGGAATTACAGTCGCCGGCAGGCAATACAAGTTTCTGGGCTTTTCCCACTCTTCGTTGAGAGCCCATTCACTGTGGTTCTCAGCCCCGTTCTACCACGAGGGTAAATTGCAAATCCCCGAACACATCATCGAGCAGCTGGGCGACTTTGCGCCCATTAGATCACCGGCTCGCTGTGCTGCTAGGATTGGTCAAGCGTTTACTGAAACGCCATACTCCGTGTCCCTTGTAGACAATGGGGTCCAAACAAGCGAAATCCAGGATGTGGAAAGAAATGGCAGGGTGTTTTCCGACGGGGTGGGGGTGCTTTCACCCCAGGCAGCAGAGGCAATCCATGATGCTATCCCTGAATCCAAGGGCAAGCCGACCTGTTTCCAGATCCGATGGGCCGGGGCCAAAGGAATGCTTTCTCTGGACACGGAGCTCGAGGGCAGTCAGATCTGTATCCGGCCGTCCATGAAAAAGTTCGAGTCACCCGACGAAGCAAACCTGGACATCTGCGACATGGCTTCCAAGCCAATACCAATGATGCTGAACTGCCAAATGATCAAGATACTGGAAGATATGGACGCACCACCCTGGTGGTTTTTGGAGCTGCAGAGAAAGGAAGTCAACCATCTACGTGCCATCACGAGGACCGTTTCCAGTACGGCCAGCTTCCTGACCATGAAGGACATCGGGGAGAGCATTCGTCTCCCACACCTCCTCCGGCAGACCGAGGCCATGGGGGTTGACTACCGCCAAGATCCGTTTCTTCGCAGTGTGGTGGAGATGGCCCTGCTGAAGGAGATCAAGTTGATCAAACACAAGGCACGCATCCCTGTCCCCAAAGGTATCACTCTGTTTGGTGTCATGGATGAGACGGGTTTTTTGCAGGAAGGCCAGGTGTATGTGAGCTTTGACACCATGCAAGGTCGGTACCACGAGCCTCCAGAGTGTCAAAAGGTTGTAATAACCAGATCCCCGGCACTGCACCCCGGCGACATCCAGCTCGCCCACCACGTCATCCCTCCCGAAGGCCATCCTCTCCTGGAGCTACGCAACTGTGTCGTGTTCAGCCAGCGGGGGGGCAGAGATCTGCCCAGCATGCTCTCGGGGGGAGACCTCGACGGGGATATCTACAACATAATCTGGGATGAGGCAATTGTGAGCCAAGTCAGGTCATTTTCACCAGCCGACTACCCACGCCTACCGATCGTGGAGCTTAGCAGAAAGGTGGAAGCAGCTGATATGATTGATTTCTTTGTCGACTTTATCAGCCAGGATTGCTTGGGGGTGATCGCAACACGGCACATGATACTTGCAGACCTCGCACCGCAAGGCACGCGTGATAGCGACTGCGTTAAACTGGCCGAACTCCATTCCCAGGCCGTGGACTTTTCCAAGACGGGGAGGGCGGTCAATCTTCGCGAGCTTCCCAAAACCCCCAAACAAGGACGACCTCATTTGTGCGTGCATCACCAAAACTGTCTCGATGTCTGCCTACATGAACAGGTTGTGCTGACGTGTATCTCAGTCTTGCCGCAGGGTCCCAAGTGCTCGTCCAAGAAAAAGTAGATGTTGAGTTGCTTGATGAACAGGGAGGTGATGAGGATGATGACGACGACGAGGCCGATCAGGATGGGCCGCGTCATAGCTATTACCGCAGTGACAAGATCCTAGGGCAATTATACGATGCCGTCGACGAGGAAAAGATATGGCACCAAGACATACAACTGCCACGTTTGAGCCCCAATGACAATGCATTCTGGCGCCAGATGCTGGTGGTCCTGGAACAGCGCGTGGCAGCGGCTTCAAAGGTCAACTGCATGTGGCGGAACCGCTTGGACGAGGCGCATGGAGTTCGCCATACGTCAGTATTTTTCTTCCCTGCGTACATGATATGCTAACTGATTTCTACAGGTATGAGGATGCCATGTACGACATCATGGTGAATTATTCCGACTATCCATTCAAGCCCCTTCGTGAGACGGAAGTGTTTTCGGGATTTATTGTCAGCAAGACCGGGCCTGCAAGCCGCCGCCAACGCGACAGGTCCATCAAGATGAAGGACGAGTTTGAGCGTGTGTCCAAGTTGGTTATGACGACCATGCACAAAGGGCCTGGTGCCCTGGAGCTGTGTCTGGCGTGTGTGCACGCTGGACTGGTGGTAAAGGAACCTCGAGGTAGGCAAGCCTGGCACCGAGGCTCATCTGATGATATCGTGAGCTTTCGGATTGTGGCGGTGTCGGCGTTGCTACAAGAGCTCAACGCCCTTGAGAGCAATGATTGTTTAGTTTGATATATTCCGCGAGTTAAAGTAGGTAGTCTGTTCTTTTCAAATACAAGTTTGGAAAACAACTCAGCAGCACCGTGATATTATCATCTAAAGTCGGACAGAATTCATGGGGTGATAGGTTCAAAGGCCGGAAGCATAATTATATTCTTATAGAAATAGCTGTCCCATCCATGGGGGTTTCATATTCATGCTCGTCATGAAAACATTTCGATCCGTTGGCTTCATATCACTCAGATGAAAGCCTATGCTCCACACTTGGAGGGTATGTCCACGCAACCGACCACAGCATGAGCTTATAAATGGCTCTTTTGAACAATCCAGCGTTTGGCTTTTTTCTTGGTGTCAGATCTGGGGTCGAAAACACAATCACGACATTGCCCATGACGTTGAATAATCGAAACACTCTGGAGTGTCACTCACCATTAGCAAACCAAGCTGTTTTCAGGGTTGGTGGGATCAAAACTTACAAGTTCAACCCAAACAAGGCCAGCGCCGCCTGCATTGCCGCATCAACGTCCCTCTCTGGGTGGTTCACGATCTGCATGCTGATGTAGTAAACGGGCGGGATCCAGCACCCCAAGATGGCAAGCTCCAACAAGAGGGTGTATCGGTATGCCCGCTTCCTGCTGCCTCGGAAAAACAGGAAGCCCATGACGATCCACAGCAGCATAAACGACGCGACGGACGGTGCAAAAACCATGACTGCCCCTCTCCAGTACCGCCAGCTCAGCCCGGCTCCCGTGATGCCGAGGGTTAGTTGAACCCAGCCCAGTATGAAGAAAAACAAGAGGCTGTTGTTGTAGCTACGATAACAGTTGCCCTTGTGAAAAGGACGGCCATCTCTCCTGGTTCCTGGACTGTTTGGATCGGGAGGCCCGGCCACGCCTTCGTGATTCCGTATCGGTCTTCCACACCAACGGCATATCTGAACCACGTCCTCGGTGCCCAATTTCACCCTCTTCCCAATCTTTAATCTCTCATCGTTGGCCACCAAGGCGCAGTCGACGCACTGGGATGCCAAAGGCCACCCCTCATCCTCGTGACTACAAGAGAGCAGGTTAGAGCGGAAGGGGTCATGCACCAGGCACGTCTTGCAATGCTGAAGGAGGAGGGTCGTCAGTTGCTCGCGGCCAAAGAGGATGCGCAGCTGGGGAGGTGAAGCGAGGGTGTGGAAAAAGCGACATGTCTTTCGGAGCTCCAGGATAGACACAAAGTTCAGATGGCGCAGAATGTTGTTCAGCAGCTCAGTGGGCAGGGCCAGCAGGTGGAGCGGAGGTTTCTCATGACTGTCTTTGCCGGCCGATGCTTGACTATCTGGAGGGTGAGGGGGAGAGTTTGGTTTGGGTTGGATGGCGATGAGACGAGTGATTTGAGCATGTCCATCCTCGGGCTTTCTGGCGTGCTGTTTTCCCTTGTTGGCGAGAGACGTCAGCGAGCGTCGGACCGTCGTGATGATGGATGAGAAGGGAGCTCCAGCTCCAGGCCCCACATCAGACGTAGCTGTTGTGGCCATCCCGTCTCGGGCAAGTGTGAGAGTGCTTCGACGTTCCCAGATGCCCCCAAAAACAAAAGAATCCAAAATGAATCAAGATTCATGGGTGGCCCCAAAGGGCGCTACAAATGGAATGTTTTGTTTATGAGTGAGGGGTGTTAAATCAGGCAAGCAGGCAGGCGGGCGGCACTGAGGCAGGACATCAATGAAAGCCAGAAAAGTGGGACCACGGGGCAGGTGGGGCTTTGGGCTGAACACTTGGCATATCCGCCCACTGAGACAGCCTGCCAGCCCAGGTTGACACCAAAACACCAAACACCCCGACACCCGTACGTTACACAGAAGCAAGTGGCAAAAGTACAGAGATCTTCTTGGATTGGCCTTTCTACTCCGCATTTCCTACATTTTCTACATGACATCCAAATACCTTATTCCCAAACTCCTATCACTGTTAATGCGGATACTGTTGTCCCAGGTTTGTCTGACCTGGCCCCAGCTCATAACTTCCAAAGAACCCTCCTGGCGATGAAGCTGTCACCGTCATGGCCGAGTGCGGGCTGATGGGCGACTTCCCCTGTCCCGGCATCTGCAGCTGCTGGGGCTGTAGCTGTAGCTGTTGCGCATGCGCATGCTGCATGTGATGCTGGTATGGCCCCTGCTGCTGCTGATACACCTGGTTCATATCAAGGCTAAGTGTGTTTGCGCTGCCTCCCTGGAAACCACCTGCGCGTCTGATGCCATGTTGGAATTGCTGCCGCACTGGAAGATTCGTGCTGCCAAAAAAGTGGTTCGGGACAAGATTGACACCCGGCTGCTGCCGCAAGAGATAGCCGGCTGCCGCAGCCGTGTCGAAGCTGATCCCCGAGTCCCCCGAAGGCACCCGCATATGGTGGGAGGCACTCCCATCTGTTCCTCCGGAGGTCCCCAGAAGCGGCGCGCCAAATGTTGGCCGCTGTACCTGCCGCGCTGTCGGAGCCGGCACAGCGATACCAAGCTGACGCCTTGATACTTGTGCCGGGAGAAGGGATGCCACATTGGTGTCACTCAATCCTCCCGGACTGACGGCCTGTCCATAGCCTCCCGGTGACGGCGCATACGACATCAACGGCGGCTGGCTGGGACTCGGCCAAGACGAATCGTTGTTGATGGGGGTGCCATGCGTCGAGGACGCCCCGCCGCTTTGGCCGTTACTCCCCAGTGTGTCTCTGCTCTGAATCGAATGGAGAGGTGCTGTGTGGCTAGCTCTTCTCGCCCGCTGAGGGCTTGCTGTTGGCTGTCGAGGGCCCTGGTTGCGGGTCCGTCTTGGCCGCCCAGAGAGTTGGCTTGTCTGTAAGCGGCAGGTGTCCACAACAGAGTCGATGTGTTCGTTGAAGAGGCTGAGCAGGAGGTCTGGGTCGTGGAGAGGAAACTCTGTCGCAAGCCGCTGCCTGAGTTCATCGCGGGAGGACGGCTTCCTGAATTCGGCATGCACCTCATCCAATTCTGTAGGGGGCACAAAATCTTACCAGGCGTTAGTAACTATATCACACCAAAATTGAGTAGTTGTGGGTGCTTACTATGGTCAGGGATCCCTTCCTCCGTGCCAAACAACACGTCCCAGAGCGTATCCCAACAGTCCACCTTTGAGTTTGCTTTTCTCCCATTGAGAACCTCCTCCACCTGTGGCGTGATGCCGTCTTCGGGCTCCAGACTTGATGGCACATCCCGTACTTCACACATGAGATGTATCTCTACGGCCGAATGGGCGACCAAGTCCAGGTGGCTTCCTAGGTCCTCCTTGCATCGCGGACACATAAACGGCGGTATTGAGTTTTGTCGGTGGAAGTTCTTGATGTGCCGTTTGAGCTGAGGGATGTCGGGGAAGGACTGTACCGCGCAGCTCTGAAAGTCTCGAACGTTGAATCTGATGGGGTTTCTCTTGCGGAACGGACAGCTAAAGTTTTGGCCGTGACCATGGTCCGTTATTCTTTGTCGCTTACCGCCACCGCCCTGGCGATCATCTCCCTCGTCGCCATCCCCGTCTTTTTCTTCCTCTCCGCCTTCGAGGCCCCCACTGAGTCTTTTTTTCGTCCTGTTGTGGTTTTTACGACTGCTCTGGCCACTTGATGTGCCGCCATAGCCAGTTGTGTCGGCCGTGCCTTGGATAGGAGTGCTGTTGAAACCTGCATGACTGCGAGCTGCCTCGTTCACTGGCGGGACGGCAGAGTCGGCGAAATGCCGGCTACCGGACCGGACAATATATGATAGTTCGTCGAGACAGTAACTTACCGATTGGTAGGCCGCTGACGCGGTGCCTTGGCTCAGTTCACAGAGCTCGACACCAAATACATGCTTGAGGGCTCTGTCGAGGAAATTCTGCACCGAGTTGTCGTCCACTTCTACGTCGCTCAGAGAATTTGGCGTATTTTCATCTGCCGAGGAATGGAATCCGTCCAATGTGGACGGACTGCCTCCATCTGCTTCAGAAGATAACTCATCCCGTTGCTGTGCCGGCTCGTTGTTATCGCCGTCCTCCTTGCCAACTATGTCGCAAGCGGCCCTGAGGTCTGGATTCGTCGCGTCATCCGTAATCGATCCAGCTTGTTTCTCGATAGGTGGAGGATGTGTGATATAGTCTGAACTCCTCCGGTGTGGCCGATCTGAATGCACTTTCCGAGGTGATGGCGGAATGTCACTGACTGGCTGGCGTTGGCGAAATGAAGAGGATCTGTCAGTATCGATAGGAGCCAGAGGCTTTGTCGGTAACGAAGAGCAAGCGATAGAGCGAGATGGAGAGCCGTGAGGGTAGGGAGGTGATGATGCCAGCACCGATTCAACATCAAACGTTTCTTCGTCAATGGCATCAGGACTTTCGGGCTCGGTGATGTCGGTGACAGTTGAAGCGGCAGTTAATCCAGAGGCCACAGACCAGCCGGTGTTTGACCTTCGTTGTTGGAAGTTCAACTGAAACCTCTCACATGAGTCTCGCCTCTCCGGCTGACGGCGCTCGGCGATGGTGTCCTTGATGGTACGAATGGGAATAGGTTGATTCTCTTGAAAGCCTACCCGAAGCGGCCGGTCTGGGAGGGTTTCCTTGACTGAAGAATCTGTACCGGATCTGATATTCTTTGCTGGTGCTGGTATTGCTGCTGCTGTGACGGAAGATGCGTCGTGGGTGGCGATTGCAGCTCGTGTTGCTGGTGAGGTGAAAGATTCCATTATACGCAAAGGTGAAGGGCCGGGGCCCTATGGAGTGTAGAGTCTGGTTAACGATAGGTCAGGTGTAGAATGTGGGCTTCCTCGTCGGAATCAACGTCGTCGTGCTATATCAGATTGTGTTGTTTGTGTGTGAACTGGGAACTGGTAGGACACGGCTGCAGCTAATATGCATCTGGCAACACAACCACACAGTCTGCCCGGGCATCGACGGGGGGAACCCGTAACGACAACCCAGACATTATTCCTATTTTAACTTGTCTATCCAGCAAGCGCAAGGCGGTGGTGGGATGCCGCTCGCACCCAGCGTGGTGAGGTCAGGGGCGGGCCTCCATGGGCTGCCGCTGATGCGCCACAGATGGGAATAACTGAAGAGGCACTGGCTGGCGGGTATGGGAAGCCGCTTGGAAGGGACCGGGGGTTTCTGCGGCCCAGCCTCGACCCAAACTACAGGGGGGAGTGCAACCCATCAAGGCAGAATGTATGGCAGCGTGGCAGTGCCTTTTAACTCCGCCGGGGGGGTGCATCATTGGCTCTGGTGCATTGGGTCTGCCGAACTTCAACCTCAGACTTGAAGTTTCCAGCCATGTTGTCGTCTGCTCCCAGTCGATTGGTTGTGATTGCCCTTTCTCAGGGTGCTGCTCAAGTGCTGTTGATTTTCCGATAAGAACACTAGTCCTGATCTTTACAAACCTCCTTGGCCGCATTCGTTGTTGCTGTGTAAAAGTAGGCGCAACGTGAGCCTTCTCGGGTCGGGTAATCCAGCATCATGTTGCGCTGACTTGGGGAACATCAAACTCGATGGTCAGGTACCATGTGGCCCATCCCGTAATGTCGCATAACCAAGCTGTCCAGAAGTAGGAAGCGATCATGAAACCAAACAGAAGGGACCTGTGAGGGGGCAAGAAGGAAGAGGCAACCACAGAGATCAGCCACGGCCTGGCGGGGACTGTGCACAGCTTTCTTGGCGTGGAGGTGGCTGGAGCGCAAGTAGGATGGTGGGTCCATCAACAACGACATCACATCACAACGTCTTCAATGCCCGTCTCAAATCGACAGTCAGACCAAGTTTGAGCCGCCATTCCGACCACCGCCGCAACCCTCGCAGAGGTTGCAGACACCTCGAGATGGTGCTCCTGACATGTTTCTTGGAGACTCTTTGTCTTTTTAACCCCTCCTGACTGACCAGCATGGTTGGTTCAACGGTCAACCTTGCGAGTGTCTGCCCAGTGCTAGCAAACAGCCAGGCACACATACTCCAGGTTCTCTGAGCGACACACAACCCAGCCCGACCCAACGCTTCTCTGCAGACTCGACCTGTAGGACACCGCGGGAGATTTCATGCCGTGGTGTCTCTGGAATGTCTTGAGCAGTCCCTGCTGTTCTCTCGCCAGTCCAGCACAGGCAGACAGGCTTCCCCTTTTCCCCTCCCAAGAGGTAGATGCCCGGAACTTGCCGTTCAATGATCGGTCAGCTGCCGGACAGCTGGCAGCTGGTGGTAGTCACTGGAACAAACTTTGCACAAAGAGCTGGTGTGCACAAAACAGAAGGCTGGAGGGGCGGGTCAGGTGCACAAGGCTCGCTTATTACCTTAGGTACCTTGGTAGCTGTAGTTTGCGGGAGCTTCTGCTGAACACTGCCAGCTACAGCACCTGGGGTAGCAAACAAACCAGCAACACATCAGAAGCATCATCAGCGACGGCCGGGGGAGCTTTTGATTTTTCGACTCGTCAACAACACCCGTCGCGAGAAAAACACCCGACAACAAATCCATCCACCAACTCCACGATCTTGTTGTTCCCATTCCTGTCCTGTTCTTCGATTACACAGCTCCCATCAATCAAAGCGCTACCGCCTATTTTTTTGCCCACCCATCTGCACCGCACACCACACACCCCGCGCCTCGCAGCACATCACAACACTTCATCATCACCATGGCTGGCGGAAAAGGAAAGTCCTCGGGCGGCAAGAGCTCTGGTGGCAAGACATCCGGTATTGAGGGTTCCAAGAAGCAGCAGAGCCATTCTCAACGCGCCGGTCTGCAGGTATGTCGCGTCCCGCTGAAGCTGGCCTCTTTTTCTTCCATTTCGTCGTCGACCCCCTCCCGCTGCCCGCATTGGGACCTGCTCCGTGAGCTATCATGAGCACGCGTCTGCCGCGCATTCCGGACCTAGCTGTTGTTTTTGCCCTCCCCCATCGCCCAATGTCGCGCCCACCTTGTCCACCTCGGTGGTGCTCTGCGCATGCATTGCGCCTACCTGCCCGCTGCTGTCAGGTCAGGCACAAGGTCTACCATCAAAACCGGTGCCAGACATTGTCGCATTGCATTGATGCTTATGGCAATTTCTTTGTTGTTCTTGGGGGTTCCCCCGCCTCGCAGTTGACGCCAGCATGCTAACTCCCTATTCTTTAGTTTCCCTGCGGCCGTGTGAAGCGCTTCTTGAAGCAAAACACCCAAAATAAGATGCGCGTCGGCGCCAAGGCTGCTGTCTACGTTACTGCCGTACTGGAATACTTGACTGCCGAAGTTCTCGAGCTTGCTGGAGTACGTTGTCCCATCTCAACCCACCTCCTCGTCTGTCCGCCTCGAGCCTGGGCTAACTGTTATCTCTTTGAATTTAGAACGCTGCCAAGGATCTCAAGGTCAAGCGTATCACTCCCCGCCATCTCCAGCTCGCGATCCGTGGTGACGAAGAGCTCGATACCCTGATTCGTGCCACCATCGCCTTCGGTGGTGTTCTCCCACACATCAACCGCGCCCTTCTGCTCAAGGTGGAGCAGAAGAAGAAGGCCAAGGCCGCCGAGGCATAAAAACAAGTCCCTCTCGGATCCGGCAAATTTTCTTTTGGGCACTCTATTTGCAAAACAAGTGCAACATACGTTTAACTGATGAACCGGCCGTTGTAGCAGCACGTGCGATGATAGGGTGGTGTCAATTTTGAGGGATGCGGGTTTAATTTGTTTGCTGCACCGGGATACTGATATCTGGTGGATTTTTATTTTCCTTTAATGTCGGAAGCCTGCGGACACTAGCGACCGAGGTAGAGGGCTGGCTGCCAGCAGACTGTGCAATACAGGCAGGTCTCCCAGTGGTCTTTCCACGACACACAAGCCAACCTCGTTTGTCATCATTATCTGGGAACAGTGATGAGCCCTGACCCATGACAGGACGGGTGGGAAGGGAGAGGGAAATGCCAGTGGGAAACGGTGCTGATCCTTTGGTCCTGCATACACACATGCGCGCGCGCGCGCTTGAGCAACACCTCGATATGCTACAACAATACAGAGCAGGATAATGGTGAGGAGAGGTTATCTTAGGTAGCGAAACCAGGACCCTGGGGTCCACGTGGTGCCAGATGGATGCTTTTACTACGCCCCTGTCAGTATTTCATTTGTCACTGCTATGTGAATGTCTGTTATTGGTCAAAATTTCTTTGCTCATGTGTCTTTATGCTAGGGTTGACGACGTCTGGAGGGTAATATATAGGTAATTTGTACCATTTAGGTGATTCCATCCTCTTTTAGTTGCTGTGCTATGCTGACTCCGACAGCAGCATCATGGCATTGTACCCTGCTCCCGTTAGCCGTCTCGGCTGGTCTAGATCGCCACTTACTTCGCCTGTCTTGAGCTGGATGCTTTCAGAACAATGTCATTACCGTATCGGTGTCTTTCTTCTCGGGCTCGGGACCCGGATCAACAGCTTCCCACCTGTAACCATTTTCGTTGTCTCGTCAACGTTACCCTTCCCTGTTCATAAGCCTCAAAGATCATATGCCGGCACTCGGAAGGGTAGTCGCAGTGCAAGAAGCAGTCGTGCTTTTTGTTGACGTACAGGCGTTCTTTGGCCAGGACGACCCTTTGCCTGTGACTAGATGTCTTGATGGGGAACCACTGTACCTTTTCCATTTCAGCGCCGTCTTCATCATCGTCATCCGAGGCAGGGGAGAAAAAAGACAGCGGGGTGGGCTGAAAGGTAACATAAGATTCCGCCGCCAGCTTTGCCGGTGTGCAGGAAGTTGAAGACGAGGGAGAAGACAAGGCCAGGCGACGCCAGGAGCTGTAACGCGCCCAGCCAGAATAGTCAAACGTGGAGGCACAGGTTCGGTTGCCCCGTCGCTTTTGAAGCTGCTTCGGGCGCTTAGAATTGGGGTTGGGCTTGACGACGGGAGAGGTGAGAGTGGTGCAGAAGTAATGCGAGCAAGCCAGGCAGCGGCGAGTGGTGGCAATACAGTACTTGGCGCCGCAGTTGTGACAGTGCCATTTCCATCTTTGGGGGCTTGGAGGGGGAGGAAGGGAAGTGATGAAGTTGGTGACTGGTGGTGAGGGTATTCGAGGAGAGGTGGGCGGGAGGATTGCTGGGAGCATTTCAATCATCGTCTTTGATTTGAGACAAGCACTAGTTCGTGAAATCGGTGGGCGTGGGCTTGACAGGAGAGATGCTAGGCCTATTAGTTTTTCAGTGTCAAGACAAAATGGAAGTAACAAGTGAGGTTCTGGCTTAGGTTGGTTTCCAGCTCTGGTTTGAAAACGGGAGCCGCACCCGCTACTTGACACGCCGTGGATCAAAGAAATGGCCATGACTTTGAACAACAGAGACAACAACATTCTAGTTTTGGCTGATTCCAAAAATACTGCATGGCCTCTTTGTGTCGACACTTGGCCCAGCTGTATCAGAGCATCGACACCACTACCTACACCACGTTAGAATCTAGATGCCCGGCGCTGAAAGAACAAAGAGTCAAAGACTTCTTTCAAGAAAACACTTAGGACTTGTCTTTGACAGCGGCGGCAGGCACTAATACAATGCTATTTTCGGATGGCCAGTCGCAGACACAAGGTTACTTGCAACCATGTGTGTGACGATGGCCTCTCGGCCGCCATCTGGCTCAGTCCCTGACAGGGTGGCAGCTTGCAAAGTGAACCCACGTCACGGTGAGATGAGATGAGGTCACAACGGCCAGAGGTGTCAGTCGGCGGTGGTCGGCATCAGGGTCGTGTTGGCGAGATTAGGAGAGCTGGCGTCGGCTTGCACAGTAGATCCAAGCGTCGGGATACACTGTAGACGATACCCACAAGCAAACACTGCGGGACCCTTCCGAGATGACGACTCCAGCGGCCCCGCAAGTAACGGCCAGCGCTAGAATCAGGAGAAAAGGGGTTCTTTTATTCTGCCGGGTTCAGCTCCGAGATCAGCCCCCTTGTTGAGTGTTGACAGGCACACAGGGGAGAAAGAGGACGGGAGGGAGTCGGTCGGCGTGGGAGGCATCATGTGACGGCCATGGATGCCCCGGGCATAAAACATCGAGGATAGGAGGCACGCCCATACAGGCTCTCGACCAGTGGAAGGGCTTTGTTGCCTTGCATCCAATGACGAGCACTGGGGAGCCAATGGCAGGGCCACAAGACGCTCTGACAGAAGCATCCATCCATTCAGGAGCCGGGCGGCAGAACCTGGAACTTGACGGCGGGGAGGGCGGCAACGCACATCTTATACGAGAGAAAGAAGCAACAAAAAATGGCGACGGGAGTGGATAGAGATGGGCATCTGGCATGGGGGGGAAAGAGAAGACAATCTGAATGAATCCAACCTGGAAGGGGGGAAAATGAAGAAGGTGCAAGCCATGGGGACGAGCTTGCGCTTGGCACGCTGGATGTGGTGGGGCCATAAAAAGGCGGGACGATTGTATCCATTCTCGCTCCCTCCCGCTGGCCTGGTCTCTTCACCCTTTTTAGCCTCTTGGGACTATTTTGTGGCCGACTGCCTCCCCACCCTCTGGATCGCCTGTTTTCTGCATTAACCGCCACAGAAAAAGAGGTCCCCAGCAACAGCGTCCGAGTTGACTTTTCTGACAAGCGCAGCTGCCACCATCTCGGGTCGCCTCTCCATCTCCTCCTCCAACCCAATCCGCCGTTCTCCAATCTTTTTTCGGTTTGGTCAACCCAGCGAAACCTACGACTACCACCGCCAGCAGACGACGTGATGACATAGACCTTTCCCGTTCCCTTTTTTCTTCGAGTTACGCTTCCACTGCTGTCGCCGTCTTCTTGCCCTGTCTATTGTCGTCTGTCTCTGTTCCACTTTTGCCTCTCTAGGTGCCTCTGTCTCTGAACTAGCCCTGCTCGCTGCTGTCTGGCTGTCTGTCCGCTATTCCGCTGCTGCCCGCCGCACTGTGGGGATTTTTGAGAGAGAGGGAGGGAGACCAGACGAAAGTGGGTGAGAGAGAGCGATTTGCTTTTCACGAGTTTTTCCCCCCCCCCTCCCATCGTCCCGACGGACGATCGAGTCTTTACCATCACCTCGCCCGTGTCATTGCGAACCACAAAATCACCGCCCAAAACCACACCAAAAACTCCACCTGCAAAACTCTGCAGCCTTTTTGGCTTTTCGGTCTTCGGCTATCCCCTTCTTCACCCTTCGCACCGTCCGTCGAGCGAACCGATCCGATCGACCGCCCCGAGCCACGCTGGGTCTCTCGACTCGCAGTGTCAGAGCCCGACGCCGTCCCATTCCCATCGTGTGCCGCATGAGGCCGAGCCTCGATCCCGCTGTCTCGCAAACGTCACCTTTTCCCAAGCTTGGCTTCTGTCTTGCTGGATCTTCGCGCTAACTGTCGCGATTGCTAGTCTTCGGGCAAAAATGAGCGAACAGTCGGGCTACTACAGCGGCTATGCGCAGCAGCCAACACGGTCCTCCCCCATCTCGTCCAGGACGGGCTTCAACACCGTCTCCGGACTCCCAAGCGCCATGCGACCTCAGCAGCGCCACCAGATAGACTCCTTCACCCAGGGGTCTGCCTCTCTATTTCCTGCCGAGGACCGCTTCAACCCCTACGAAAGCAACTCTTTCAGACAACAGCAACAACAACACAGAGCACCACCAACACCAGGCTTCCCGACCGACAACTATATTGGCAATGCCCAGGCATGGGCGTACAACGGTGCCAACACGGTGAACGGAGCAATGGGCGACAGCAGGCTTCGGCCGAGTGCCTCTCGCAGAGCAGCTCTGCCCACGGTTCGTCCAACTCATCAGCCACATCCCGCACGCGCAGCTAGATATTGTGATCTTTTTTACTGACTTTGCTTTTTTGTTTCCACAGGAATGGACCATGAGCGGCGAGCAAGGTCTGGGGAGTCAAGCCCTCAACACCCCTTCAACACAGTATTCGGCCATGGCCAACTTTAACAACCAGAGCATGGGGATGATTAGTGGTGATGGCTATGGCTCCGAGCGGCATGGCTTCGCGAATGGCATGTACGACCCTCGTCACGATGCCAAGTCCATGTCTAGCGACCTGATTCCGACCGCCATTGTCATCAAGAACATCCCGTTCAATGTTCGCAAGGAAATGCTCACATCCATCATGTCGGACCTGGGACTACCCCAGCCATATGCCTTCAACTACCACTTTGACAACGGCATTTTCCGGGGACTGGCCTTTGCCAACTTCCAGAGCCCTCTCGACACACAGACTGTCATTGAGCAGCTGAACGGATACGAGGTTCAGGGCCGCAAGCTGAGAGTGGAGTACAAGAAGATGCTGCCAGAGCACGAAAGGGAGAGGATCGAACGCGAGAAGCGGGAGAAGAGAGGCCAGTTAGAGGAGCAGCACCAGCCCCTAACACTGCAACACCAGTCCTCGATGCACTCTCTAAATGCCGCCCACAGCACCCGATCCCGCACTTCGCCGCTGCGTAAGTCCACGACAAAATCAACAATGAAGCTCTCGGCATCAGCTAACCCAGCATCCATTGCAGGGGATGTGGACCTCAACAATCCAGACACTCTGCAGTTCTACACGGAGCTTACCCTGTTCCGCAACGATCCCAACCGTGAAATCCTGGTTTTCCCCTCTACCATTACACCGCATCAGCGCCGAACCGTCCACATTCTCGCGCACAATATGGGGTTGGAGCATCGCTCGGTTGGCGAGGGGCCGCAGAGACAGCTGCACGTTCTCAAAGAGTCTGCGCCACCTGCGTCCCTCGTGCACAACCTGCCGGGTGTGTCGGCCGATGCCCACCGCCGTGGTCTAAGCCGTGCTGCTACCATCGACTTTGCTGAGACTCGGAACAGTGGACCAGGCCACTATGCCACCATGGGCCGCTCTAGCCGTCATGGCCCGACATTGGAGCTTCCGGACAGCCCAGATGGTGGACTAAATGCGCTCCGCGGTGTCAAGTCGTTTGCCGACCTGCGTTCGTACACGCCCAGCCCTTCCCTGTCCTCGACAGGGTTTCCTCAAGCTGGCAGTGTAGCTCAGTACGGAGAGTACAGCGCCAATCTTGCCGGTCAGAACAGCTCATTGACCACACCCACGACTCCGGGTACCAACTCCAACAATGATCCCTCCATGTTGATCCCGGACCTCAGTGGCATGACATTGAGCGAGAACTTTGGCAGCAACAGACTGCGCCCTCGGGACGCACCTGGCGCCATCGGGAGCCAGCGGCCCGTGATGAACGGGTCCAGCACCCGCAGCATTCCCGAACGTCAGCCACTGGGCCCAAATGGAGATTGGGGTGAAGGCATGGCCGGTTTTGCTGCCCGCGGCCGGGCCAATGGCCACATGCAACGGGGAAGCGGTACGTGATCTTTGCTGGCCAGCTCTTTGAACACCACATTGACTAACTTTTTATTGCAGAGTCTTCAGATACCGCGGTGCGTTCAGCAACCACTTCCGCGGCCAGGTTCCAATAGGAGCGGAATCGTGCACCTGCCAGTTGTGTGTATGTTCGGCGTGCTGATCTGGAACGAGCCAACCGGGCGTCGTATCCCTCCGGCTTGCCCGCACAGCAGAGCCGACCGCAGGCCCAACAATTACCTCACATTCGCTATCCTTCCCATTTTCTTCCTGGGCCGCCGCTTCAGGCTGGTCAGAGAGTTCTCGTGTTTCCACCCTCGCCTCCCCTTTACTGATGGCATTGGAAAAAATCGATTGAGCAAAGTTCGTGTGGGTTGAATAGCTGCCACGGCTGTTGGATTAAAATAATTTGTTGGAATACGGACGGATGGGCGCCATCATTGCGACCTGCAACACACCAAAGCAAAACAGCAAAACAGCAAAACAAAAAAAAAAAGACAACTATCCGCATCTACACATACACTCGCAACAACCGCACAGAGTCATTTCTTCGCCCTTGCTGCCTCCGCCGAGCATACGCCTTGTAATATTGTTTCAGAAGCACGTCTTCCGCCCTTCCAAGACTCTGGTTTTCCTCTTTTTTTTTCCCTCGACCTCCCTCAACTGTTCATGGTTCGTACCCAAGCTCCATGATGATTGGCGACGTTGCCGCTCCTTCGAGCCTTTGTGCTATGCTCTCCCGATAATGAACGACGATGGAAATACGAAAAGAGACGGGAAAATGAACGAATTGGGTATACAGAGAAGACTTTATACACCTCATCTGGGCGACCAATTTTGTGCCAATCTTTTGATTGGCATTAGGCAAACCTCCGCAAGGCAGCATTCCAGGATCACTTTTTCTTTGAGCTGCCTTGGTTCCTTGGACGCCCACCAAGGCTTTTCCCCTGACGCAAAGCGTCCTGGGTTTGCCCCACCAACCACTTGTTTTATGAATGTTATGGTTGTTACGACGTCACGTCCTAGATGGCTACGGCAAAGCTACACCACCCCTTTGCTTGGTGGGCAGGGCACTTGACTACTTGTTTCGACTCAATGTGCGGCCCGCCAAGAAGAGCACAAAACCGGTGCTATGGCATACGAAAAAGCAAAAGGAACTCATCTAATAGACGGCACACTCAGGTGTGACTATCCACGCCCCTTTTTCTACCCTTTCTTGATGCATATAGGTGTGTCCCTGACAATGGACACCACATTGCATATGTCAGCATGATGTGGTGACCAGATGGTGATGAGCGCCGGTGGGGGGATGGTGGCGCACAAATCTTCTACAGGTTGTCGTTGAAAATAACAAAAGTTTGACTTGGTCCATGTTATTTCAGCAAAGCTGCATTTGGGTTCCTGTTACTGTTGGTTTGACTTATTCGGTCTACTTTAATATATGTCTTTTGCCTCGATGTTTCTTTTCTTGTGGTTTGTGTTTGTCTTTGGTTTGGGTGGGCTGCTGCGAGAAAGACGATTCAAGAACGCACTTCAAGGGCTGTATGATCACACCATCCTTCCACCAGCGACAAACTTTTCTGGGCATGATATGATGGGTGGTGATAACGGTTGATGATGGGACCGGGGCGCGAATGAATTTGGCTGTCGCAGTTCAAGCCAAGAGACATGAAAATGGGGGCAAAAAAAAATAGGATCGGGATCACAAGCAAGAATGCTGTTCATGGTTATGAAGTATGAGTACTTCTATTTGCTGGGAGCGAGATATTGGCGGCTTGGCTTATTTCCATCATTCTCATCAAATATGCGGATACCTTGACTCTTGGTGTTGGAGTCCTTGTGTAGATAGACCGTTGTGAGTTCTCCAATTATTCAGGCGTCGGGCAATTACCGGGCTAGTCACCTAATATGAGGTTGGCTGTTCCTTTTTCTCTCTACATTGGTATCACGTGAAGGGGTTTTCAACAAAATATAGGGACTGCCAGCTACTCAGCAAGGGGATGTTCAAAGAAGGTTGGGCCACTCATGTCACGGTTAACAAGCCTTGAAATTCGGTAGCCTTGAAAGCTTGGCAATGAGCTTTTAATCATTAGTAGGAGGAGGCCTTGGAGGCAGAATACTCGTTGATTGACTTCAAATATATACCATAAGGTAAAGACCAATATGTCTCGACATGGTCAAGGCCCTTCTTATTTTTTGATGCAGTTCCTCGTGTTATGTCTGGGAAAGTGGGTCGGTCCCACATATAAGGGGGTGTCTTGCAAACATTCCCCTCTTTCGAGTCACGACATATCCTCACTCACACACATGCTCGCTCAAAAAATGGATTCGCCACTCCGCCACGAACTCAATCTCGCACTTGGGCTAGCTCGCCAAGCTGCCTTGATCAGCCGGACCGTCTTATCTGGGTTCCTTCTCACTCACCAGAAAAGCGAGGTTGATTCGGTAACAAAAAGCGACTTCAGCCCCGTTACTGTGGCCGACTTTGCCATTCAGGCCCTTCTGGCTGGCACCCTCAGTAAGGCATTCCCCGACGATGGGCTAGTGGGTGAGGAATCGGCAGACGAGCTAAGGAAAGACCCTCGACTGCTGCAAAAGGTTGCGGCCGTGTTAAAAGTCGCAAAAGGCTGGGAGGCAAGAGACGAGAATCATGTGTGTGATGTCATTGACCTCTGCAAAGGCGAGGGGAAAGGAAGGACGTGGGTATTTGATCCCATTGATGGCACCAAGACATTCCTCAAGGGGCAGCAATATGCCATCAATATTGCCTTGTTGGCAGAAGGGGAAGGTTGGCGGGGCAGGGAGGAAGTCATGAGTGTGGTTGCTTGTCCGCTCTTGGACTGGACGCTGGGAGCCATGGGGGAAGCAACGGTGATAAATGACGCGTCTGTGGACAAAACAGGGAAAGGGGCAGTGATATACTGTGTCAAAGGCCATGGGGTTTTCGTCGAACCATTGTTCAACAAGACAGACGACGAAAAGCCGAGACGGGTCCCTCAACATGCAGGCCAAGTCACGGCAATCGAGGAACTGAAGAGTGTGACCTGCTGGCAGAGTCTAGACTCGGGAGTTGACACGATGCATGAAAGGGTAGCTGAAAGACTGGGCATGGACTTTCCGGGGAACGACCTTCTCGGGTGGGTAAATCGATGGGTGTGCCTTGCGCTTGGCCTAGCAAACACCACGATATGGGTATACAAAAAGAGAGAGAGAAAGGCAAAAATATGGGATCATGCGGGTGCCATGCTTCTTTTTAAGGAGGTTGGTGGCAAAATTACGGATGTTGATGGGAAAGATATCGATTTGACCCAGGGGAGGCTGTTGGGCCAAAATTTCGGCTTCCTGGCGGCACCACAAAGGGTTCATGAATTGGTGTTGGAAGCAGTGAAAGAGGCCATGAGGGAAAGAGAAAATCTTAACACGGTGAGCGGATCTACCTGATGCTGGCTTCTGCTGGTTTCCAGGCAAACGTTTCTTCATGATTCTATCTGCATACATTTCGTCATCTGATCGGCAGTCATCATAACTCAGTAGTTTATGAGCAAGAGTAAATGGAACTAGAACTGGTCCCCGAATCTTCCAGTAGCAACTTTGCCACGTGGGAGAAAGTGTTGACTGCTCGCTTACACGGGCAGTCTTCCGGCGAGACTAGGACGTGAGTCTGACAAGCTGTGAGACATTAAATCAAAAGCCACGTGGGGAATTCAAAGACTTGGGCACCGAGCTCATTGTGCAAAGAGCGACTCGGGACCCAGAACCCAGCGACCAGCCGTTGGGTCCGCAGTAACAGTGGCGGTCTATCCATTTCTTCGAGGATGAATGTCATGCCCAGCTTGGGCTCATTTGCATATATCACTGGGGTTCCATAGAAGTCTAGATGGCTGTGGAGTTTGCCCTCGAGAATTGACAACTTGGTACCGTGGCAGTGCCTGGGTAACTAATATCCCCCCATTGGCAACAGACAAAACACAGAGAACAAAGCGGCAGTTTCTTTTCTTTCCTGTTGAACCAGCTAAATGCCCAGAATTTCGATGCGCGGATGGCCTGCCATCCTCCTGCACCTCGGTTTTCCCGGATGGCCTGGTCGGAAGAAACCGAAGATTGAGTAGCACAGGCATCCAGACAAACCCCCCAAAGGATAAAACTAAGGGAAGGAAGAGAACGTGGCTTGTGGGGCAGAACATGGAAGGGTGTGACTGCTCGGTTGTCGGTTGACAGCGACTTGCCGCCTCGCCCGCCGCAGCACATGGCATATATACATACCATGTGTTTGATTACTTGACGCCAGGAAGGCCCGAAGCGGCCCAGAACAGACGAGAGAATGAACGAATGGACAAGTTTCCCCGCACCCCAGAAAATGGTGCCCACCCACTTTTCCCTATCATCTCCATGTTTACCCCAGATGTATTTCACGTTATATTCCCAAACCCCATTTAGAAATGTTTGGTTCTGCCCTCCCATACGTCACTTGTCTGGTTCTTAATGTACCCAACACCAAGCGAGGGCGGCTGCGTGTGAGCAGCGTGACCTTGGATAATCAACGTGGGAGAAGGGGGCGGCTGCACCTGATTTTACCCGGCTGTATACAGAGCCTTCACAAACAACAAGACATCAATTCCGGAGCTCCGGCAATTGTGGACGAATACGGCAAGGGGTCCAATAACAGCTCGAATCTTTCTCCACCAATCACTCATATTATACCCAAATGATCAGAGAACATAGAACAAGTTCTGTAGTATCGGCAGTTAGTACTTGCCGGGAGCCTGAAAGAGTTCGAAGAGACTCTACCCGGTCGAGACGGGGCCATCGACGCCATCGTGCCCAAAGCAAGCAAACAGACATGGCTGGAAATCAGAAATAAAAGAGTCCCAGCCGGCCCTGCTTTGGCTGGAGAGCCTCTCCTCTCCTTTTCTCGTCACCGACGAATACTACTTTCCATTTTTTCTCCTCCAGGAGCGTAAGACCTTCCTCTGGTGAAGCCTCGCAAGAGATCAAGCCGCCACCTGCACCCAACGACAAGACACCAGCACACAAGGGGGACAGATCAAAGGATCAACAAAGGGACAATATGCATTCGTGGTCTACCCTCACCGCGGCCTTTGCGCTGCTGGCCAACGGAGTTGCCGCTCAGAACATGTTGCGGTTCGCCTGCTCCCAGCTCGTTGTCGACCGTGTCGATCCTCTCGTCAACCCCGGCGTCCGCTACACTCCCCATCTTCACCAGATCGTTGGTGGTAACTCCTTCAACCTGACCATGGAGCCAGTCGAGTATGACTTGGTCAAGAGATCGACCTGCACATCCTGCTCGTTCCCCCAGGATCTGTCCAACTACTGGACGGCCGTCATGTTTTTCAAGCACAAGAACGGATCGTATCACCGCGTTCCCCAAGTCGGCAACGGCGGTCCCCAGGGTCAGCTCATCAACAAGGGTGGTCTCGACATCTACTATATTCCCAGCGGCAAGACCACCGCCTTCAGACCTGTACGTTCTGTGCTCGTGGGCCCAGGGATTTGTATCACTGACAAGACTGGCATCTAGGGCTTCCGCATGCTTGCCGGTAACGCGGCCAACACCGAGGACAGCAAGGTTTCCAAGGCCAACATCTGCCATCGCTGCTGGACATCGACCAACGAGGGCAACTTCATCGGCGGTGCTCCCTGCACTGGCTCTGATACCGTCGGCATCCCTCAGGAGCCGCGCTGCAAGATGATCCGCCAGACCATCATCTTCCCCCACTGCTGGGACGGCAAGAACCTTGACACCCCCGACCACAAATCCCACGTCGCCTACGGCCAGGGCTCTGGTGCCACTGGCGGCGGCGCCTGCCCATCCAGCCATCCCGTCAAGCTTCCTCAGCTCATGTACGAGCTGATGTGGAACGTGACCAACTTCAGTGATAAGAACATGTGGCCCACCTCGGGCCCTGCCTTTGTCTACAGCATGAACCTCGGCGGATCTGCCGCTCACGGTGACTACGTCTTCGGCTGGGAAGGCGACACTCTTCAGCGTGCCATGGACAAGGGCTGCAACCTCAACCGTGCTTGCCCTGCTGCTGGTCTTACTTACCAGCCTCCCGAGGTTTACAACGCTTGCAACATCAAGCAGCAGGCTCCCGAGCCCGTCGACGGCTGTAAGTTTTCATCCCCAACCCCTTTACAAACGTCTGAGAGAGATGAATGCTAATGATATCATCAACCAGGGCTCAAGGCCATGCCGATGGGCGATGTCGCCATCAAGGCTTAATCTCACGCAATGACAGCGATTTCCTAGTGTTCAAGAGAACAGGACCAAGACCATGGACTTGTTTGAAAACTCTACATGTTCATCATTGTTTTGAAAAGAGTGGTCTGGTTGGGTGGTTAAGCACGCCAGCAGAGCGGAGTCGGCATCAGTTTACACAAACATAGTATTACTTTTATTCCCCCTCCTCACTCGTCTTGTAATTTGTGGTGAATCATTCCTTGCCCTGGTGTGCCCCATTGTGTGTAGTTTGATTACATGTACCGCCGGAATTTGAGCCTGGCTCATTCCAGAATATCTGTGTGTTCATCGATTTAAATTTTTCAAGTCAGTAGCTGGTCGTGGCTTGACCCACCAGTAATGTCGACAGGACCAGGGGACAGCCCAAATCTTCGCTTTGCCCACATTGTGTTCATGCGGCGAGCATGATGCCGTGGTCGAAAAGCGCCAAGCAACCAGTTTAATCTATATAAACACGGTGCTGATGTCTTCCTTCCTAAGCTGGAAAGGCTGAACTGGGAGGTTCGGTACCTATTTCTGCGAGCGATGGACATTGAGCTCCCTTATATTTCCTTTGACTTTGTCAGGTCTTCACATGCTTCAGTCAGGAGATGCTCCTTGTCTCCTTTCTTCAGACACTGGCCCAAGACGCCAGGCATCAAGGTCTTTTGCCTAAATTTGCTCGATTAGTTTTGCCCGCAAGCCAGAACGGTAAAAGTCCCCAACCATGAACGAGGATCGCCCCAGTTCATGTTGACCCGACTTGACTCTGCTCTCCGAAATGGAAACATTGGTAGATACCGGGGTTTGCAATGGAATGTGAAGTTTTGATCCTACCTCAATCAACGTTGCACGCGTGCAGGTGTGATGCCATCCACTGTCATGAAACGTGGCAACCACGTGCTGCTCAAGCATGTATGTATAAGAAAGAAACAGGTTTCCCTTCTATAGCAGCACAGTAGCCCAGCTGGATGTTCACTTGGTATATCTTTGACCCACACATTGTCAACGCTTGCCGCCAAACCTCCCAGCAACGTCCATGGTGTCTTCAAATCTACAGCAGGGGTAAACAATAGGTTAGAGGGAAATGGGGAATGCATTTCTCTCCTTCTGTACTAACCCCATCGTTTCATGACCAGAGACAAACCAGCCGATGCACCTTTTCTGTCGCTTATCGTACAATCGCATCTCCATGAAGAACAGAGTACAATGATCGTGGTAAATGTTTACAACGCGCCTCCGCTGCCGCTAACTGTTAGGGGGTGACCCTCGCTGTTCTTCTTTCTTCTCTACCAACTTAAGAGATATTCCAAGCCAATTATTCTCAATGCTTGGTTGAGTAATTATTCATGCTTTGCAAAAGAAAAGGAAAACAAGAAAAAAAGAGAGAACACCCGCCACATTGTCGAGACAACAACGCCCTTTTTCGCCGTGAACTAAACCAAACTCCTGGTATCTTCTGTGAACCCCAGCAAAAACACTCAATGGTAACAGCAAAAGAGCGACTGATCCCTCACATCAAGGGCCTGATCCATCCAAGAAGCGGCGAAATGACGAGGTGGCTGGCGTGCCAAAGAGGCTTGAGCTTGGTGGTCTGGGGGATGGCGGAGGCAGATCACGGGAGTGGCGAGGCACCGTCACTCCCAGCGCATTATATTGGGCGTGGACGGTGGCATTGTGTCGACCCTCTGACCTCGAAAGTCTCTGGTCGTGGCCGCGACGGTACATCTGCTGGTTCTACCGCGCAAACACCTTGACCACACCGTCGCCGCCGCCACTCACAACCCAGCGGCCGTCCTGACTCCACACAACAGAACAAACACCCTCACCGCGCATCACCCTATGGCTCGTAATTTCTTGTGTGCAGGAACGTGTTTCCAAGGACCAGAACCGCAGGGAGCCGTCATGACCGGTGCTCACTAACTCCCGACCGTCGGGGCTGAGGGAGAGACCGGAGATGGAAGCGGGATGGGCAACCATATTGTAGGTGCATTGACCTGGGTGACTGGGTTAGCAAGGGAAAATGGCCAAGGCGCTGGTGGCCGTTGTGAAACTTACCGCTATTGGCGTCGAAGAATCTCACATAGCAATCTTCGTGTCCTGAAATAATGACACCTTCCACACCCGATCCGGCCATAGCGCGCCCACCTCCTGTTGGTCCGCCGCCGCCGCCGCTCTCCTCCTCGCCCAGGCCTTGGGGCTGATCAAGCCCAACGACCGTGGCCACCACCGCGTTGACACTGGTAGCGATGGTTCCATCATAGGTTTCTAGACTGGCCATGGTCCCAGTGGGCTCTCCAGTCCGGGTGTCGTAAACGATGATGGCAGCATCCGAGTAACTCACCACAAATGTCTCTCCGTTGGAGCTCAGGGGTGTGATCTTGGTTGGACTGGCCTTGCCATCGGGACGGGGGATGGAGTGTATCAGCGAGTAGTGGAAGGGGGAGTTGGAGGCGGTTGTCGGCTGGGGCGAGTTCGGGAAGCTGGAGCCGGAACTCATCGAGTTGCCTCGTGTGCGACCGCCAGGACCCCTCCGTCCCGTGCTGGGCTGCGGTGAGGTGAGCTGAGGTGGTGCACTGACTGCCCACAGCTTGACCGTACCATCAGCTGAGCCTGAGACGAGGAGGATGCGGTCCGGTGAGCCATGGGTAGTGTTTTGGCCAAAGACGGAGCCAAGGTTGGCGGGAAGTACGCAGAGGGCCCAGACAGCATCCGCGTGCGCATCCATAGTGGCTTTGGGGTCGACACGTCCTCTTTCCCACACTCGGATGGTGGCATCCTGACCTCCCGAAAAGATCCATCCATCGCCTTGCGCACGCCCGCCCGTAGAGAAGTTGGGCGATGGTGACCACGATGTCAGAGAGAGAACAGCATTACTGTGACCGCGGTGTGTGAAATCGGCAGTCACGTCGAGGTCGCCGACACCAGCGCCGGGATGCCCCGGATGACGATCCGGGATGTGGAATCGCTTGATCGTCCCGTCGTCTCCGGCGGTGCAGATCTCGGGCTCGCCAGGACTCCCGCCTCCAGAAAAGATCACAGTACGAACGGTGTCCAGGTGGCCTCTCAGTCCAAACTTGAGCTTGAAGTTGGTGTTTTCTGTTTTCTGGCTCATAGAGTTCAGCGAAAGCTCGTGGTCCGCACTTCTCCTCCGGCCCATGGAGCTCGAACTCTTTCTTCTATGAGACAGAGCACCGCGGTTGGGGGATTTCGGGATGTTTTCAGCGGCGGGAAACACATCGGTATCCGGTCGATTGGGAGACGCCTGATGAGGCTGCTGCTGCTGTTGTTGTTGTTGTTGTTGTTGTTGTTGTAGTGGTGGTGGTGGCGCGTTGGGGGCAGTGGGATCGGGAAAGTTGCTATCATTAAAATCCCAACTGTCTGACTTGAGCCCGCCGCGCTTCTCGGAAGGCTCTCCTCTGTCCTCCGCTCGATTGGGGTGCTTGGGCTGCAAGGCCGGCTCCTGGCCCGATTCCGCCGGAGGCTTTGCGTGGATAGGTATCTGGCCAATCCATTCGCCAGCATTCCCATACATGGCCGATGACTGCTCGGCATTTGATGTACGCATCATGGGGGCAGACTGTAAATCAAATTGCTTGACGGGATAGTTGCTTGGACCAGGTGCGCCCTGACCACGGTGGGCTAGAGGCGCCGCGTTTCTAGCTTGGTGGGTCAGAAGCTCACGAACGTGAGCCTGTTGCTGCTGTTGTGAAAGTCCCTGCTGTTGGTAAACCGGGTCCATAACTTGCTGACCAAACGCATCGGTTTCCCGCAAGTCTTCCATCACAGGAAGGGGGGGCGAGTCTCTCGGCGGCATGGGATTAGCAGGTGTAACCATGAGGTAGGTAAATTCAGCCTGACACTGGTCAAGGAAGGTCCTCAGCTCGTTGCGCTGGTTCTCTTCATCGGCGAGGTCGGCTGCGAGCGTGCTGGGCACCGTGGGGTCACCTGAAGCTGCATCGCCAGCCTGTGTCAGCCATTCCGCAAGAATAAGATGCCAGCAGACGTGCCATAGACTTACGAGCAAGCTTCTCCTTCAGTAAAGCAGCCCGATCTAGAGGTTTGGGCTGTGAGGGGTCGACACCCTCCTTTGACTGTGCCAACTGCTGCTTGACCTTCTTTTCCAAAATGGAAACATATTTCTTCAAGGTGTTCTGGGTCGCGTCGGCTCTCCTGGCCTGGCCCTCGAGACCAGCTATCCTGCTCTTCATCTCCTGCCTCTCGATTTCCCAGGCATTGCGATCGCGTTCGTGTCGGTGCCATTCGGTCTGCAGAAAGCGCATAACACCTGCGGCAGCGGTTAGCAAGCAACCACCACATCAGGAGGGAGTTGGTGAGAAAGACATGCGGACCTTGCAGTGTGTACTCAGTGGCAGGGGGGTGGTTAGAGCCCATCATGCCTCCGACTTCGTGCGCGCCCATGCCACTCCCTCCATTGGTGCCCATGGTGGCAGCAGAGCGAGCGAACCACGAGATGCCGTGACTGCGGGCGAAGAAGCGGTGGAGGTGAGAGTTGAAGAGAGATGGAGGTATTAATTAGCTAGCTGTCCATATAACAAAAGCACTAGTCGGTACAAAGAATCGGTTCTGTCTTGCTGATACTGTTTGTCGCCTGTGCCTGGCTGGCTTCAAGTCGGTGCGATGGTCGCTGGCTGGTTGGTTGGCCAGAAGTCAACGACACACGGGCCACTTGCCTCTCCCGCTGAGGGAGCTCGAATGGCTCCACGAGGGTGCCGTGGGATTGGGCCAATCAGAGGCTGCTATTTTGTGCTATGCAACTGCTGTATGTGTATAACTTCCATTTGTGGGACTATTGATTTCGACAATGTCTCCCATGTTCTTTATGTCTTATCATACATAGAGAGAGAGAGTACAGGCATCAAAACTCCATTACCTCCACCTGTGAGCCGCAAGTCAAACATGTCTTGACCGTCATCCCCTCCGCATTCTCCACGGTCCTCCCCCACTCATGGGCATGTTTCCCTCGATCCCCAATCGCATCTCCAAACCTGGCTGCTTTTCCAGGGCCCGAGCCCGAGCCGTTGCTGTCCCCTTTGGCATTGTTCCTCCTGAAAGCCTCGGTCCTGGTCTTGCGCTTCAGGTCCAACAGCTTTTCTTTAAACTTGGCCTCCTTCCTCCTTTTTTTATCTTGCTCTCGCTTCTCGAATTCGGCGTCGAGTGCCTCTGCTGAGCCCCATTTCTGGTTGATGGCATACTCCTCGACCTGGTATCGTAGAAACAGCATCATGTCATGCCAGTGTGACTTGTGGGGATTTGGCTTGGACAGGTGCGGTAGCAGCTCGGGATCTCTCAACTCGGCTTCGCAGGAACATCATGTTAGCAGCACAGCACCATGATCAGGACACCCCTGTGATGGACTCACGATCCGTCAACAAGTAATCCTCTTTGCACTCCGTCTTGGTTAACAAGCTGTACCTTTCGGGAAACTTTTGCTTGCACCCGTTGCAGACAGCACACCCGAACACTTCTTCCCAGACAAAGTCGATCTCGACAGTCTTGCATTCCCTGCATCGTTTTCTCGTATTTTCATCTGCCAGCACACTCAGCCCGGGCTCGAAAGGTCCCGACTTGTTTCTCTGCAGTTTCTTGATCAGCTGCAGCCTTTCCCACTCGGCAGCAGTCATATTCGCCGGCTTCTGCTCCGCCTCGGGCTTGCCTGGTACGCCGGCAGACATGCTCTTGTTCCAAGGGTCATCTTCGATGCTCAGGAAGCCGCCCTTTGTATCTGTCATGGCGCTAAAGTTGTAGTCGACATATTTCGTAAATTTGCGCGAGACTGGCTGCAGGCCCTCTCCTTCCTTGGCCGGACTCGTACGCGCATCCCGGTTTGTGGCCGGCACTTCGGCTCGCGATATCGACCCGTATGGCCGTTTCTTCCCAGCCGGGGCGGCGGTTGTCGTTGATCCATCTGTCTGTTGTACATCGGAGGCACGGAGCTCGGCGTCGCGCTGCTCACGAATGGCTTTGGCGCGCAAGCGGTTTTCTTCCTGCAATCAGCGCGCGAGGTGAGCATCCATGGCGGTACCTTAATATCACTCGGAATTGCGGAGATGGAAGTAACCTACGATGCGACGGGTGATTTCAGGTGTTGGTGGAGATTGTGGCCGTCTGGGGATGGTTGTGGTTGTCGCAGCCTCTCTTGGTGGGGTTGCTGGCTTATCCATGGCGAACAAAAATGTGGTTTGGTGTTCTTCGGGAGCCGTTGCTGTTTCGATTGATCATGTCGTTATCTGATAGCAGGTAGAGAAATGGTGTCTGCTCTTGATCATGGAAGCATCGTGTTGAGGTGAGAGCAACCTGCCTGAGCTGGAAGCTGGGGGATGCTCAAAGCGACGCAAGGACCGCCACCGACCACTCCCATCGGCGGGATGGCTATGACGCGTAGGTTGCTGCGCGGGACGGGGACTGGCCACCACCCCCAAATACTTTCAGGTCCATTAATTACTCGACAATTTTTACACACAGGAAGACGGGACACTCCATGCACTGAACAAAGAATATCCATAGAAAGCCGTAGAAACAACCATGAGCAAAGTCGATTGACGAACGCACTTGATTATTGAAAAGCAAAACCAAGAACACCACGCCCCCCTCCGCTAATAATTGCTGATCCAGCCGACCCGCCATCCATTTCCCCCCAAAAAAATCTATCACAACGAGGCGCCCCCCGCAAGGGAACTTTCTTATCAAGAAAACCCCGCCAAAGCGCGCGCAGCCAACGGGACCCATCCATCCAGGACCATACATTTTGTAAAGTACTCTACTCCTCCTTGGCGCCACCACGGCCGGCACGTTCGGCCGACTCGACAGCCTTCTTGTCGCTCTGGGCGGAGCCGTTCTGGAGACCGCTCATGAAGCCGGCAGCCTGCTTGAATGGGCGCTTGAGATCACCAGATGCGGGCTGGCCCCAGACGTGGATCTTGGTGAGGTTGGCCTCGAGGGCGCCCTTGAGAGGGATGATGCTCTGGATGAGGAGGGGATTGGTGTATTTGAAGTACAGGTGCATCACACCCATCATCAGGACACCCATCATCTGGGAGCGCATCAAGTTCTTGAGCTGGGCGAGGTCGTAGGCCTGGACCGTAGTGGTGACGAGCTTGCCCTCCTCGCTGGAGCCCATTGGCGCGGGTTCGACATACTTGAGCGTGGTAAGATCTGTAGAAAACAAGGACGCATGTTAGTCTGGGTCTCGCGGAGGCGCAACACGGAGAGAACGGGGAGGACGGGGAGGAACGGGAAAGACGGGGCGACGCACCCTTCTTCTTATTGATGGTGTTCTGGATGTAGAGGTAGATGCTCAGAATGATCAGGTTGCTGGCAATGTAGCCGGCGCGGCAGAGGTTGAGAACAGACTCGTCTTCGAAGGGAATCTTCTTGGCGACCTGCATCATCCCGAGGATGATGATCAGGTTGGTGCTGGAAAGCAACAGGTTAGCTGGCAGAACGAAACAATGGGCGCAGGGCCGGCGCCGGTGCGACGGTGCCTACATTTGTGGACTGAGACCCATTGTGACAGATGTGACTGCGTATGGAGATGCGCGGTGCAAGTTTGTCGGTTCCAGCGAGCGGTTATGGATGCTTGGAAGTGAGCGTGGACAGGCGATCCGGCCAGATTTTATTTCTCTGATGTCTCCAATCCAGAAACCCGTCTCAGCTCCGTGGCCACTCGCACGGATCCACTGCCAAAGCCCATAGCTTGGCATCCAACAAGACCAGGAGCGTGTTTGCAATGATAACCAACTAGATACCTAATTATTCATTTCATCGACCAAGAGTCTTCGGGGAAATCTCTCTTGTATTTCAGATCATTTATGGCTACCTCTCTTTGCCCTCTCGAGCTCGAACTACGGAATCATGACAGGGGAAGGCCCCCGAATCATCTCGGAATAGAAAATTCAGTATATAGATAGCTTGAGAATACACCCTCCGTAGTTCGCCAAGTTTCAAGTAGAACCTCCCGCCTTTCACACTGTGGTGACCTCCAGACCCACTCCAGTGTCTCTCAGACCCTGGGGACATGTCGCTTGCAACGCTCTGGGTTTCGGCAGAGCAACCGTTGTCTCGCTCCATTCTTCCGCCACGAGCCAACCTCAACAACACTTAAGCTTTTCTGCATACCGGTGTACACCCACGTCGTCGTTCACAACCATGTTATGGTTAATCCTCTTTTCTGCGCAGTCTCGATGTCACCTTGCCAATGGGGGTAGCTGTTTGATGACAGCTGCATGTGGCGACCTGCAACTCTTCAACACGTCTTTGGATATGCTATGGAACACAGAGATGGTTCTGAAAGGCCTCTCTCGCCTTCTCAGACGGGCAGATACCTCAACTAGCTTTACTGATGGATAGCATGGGCGTTTGAGAGTATTTGTTTACTTACAAGAATGTCGACCATATCACTTACCTCTACCACAGCACTCCTTCACAGTGATCCCACCTCTTCGTTTGCCTCCCATTTTCACTTAACAGCACCTCCAGCACGTTCGACATAGCCTACCTGCCAGATCTTTCCCGTGATAGCCAGAGGTAGTGTGCAAGTCAGTTTTGCCATTCCTAAGATTCCAACTGGGCCGTGAGAATACATAACTCAGCCGGTGGAATTCCTTCCGAATACACCATGCCAATCATCCTCAGACATACAATTCTTCCGTTCAACCAGCAGCAACGTTCAATGCTCAATCTCCGTATCACGCGGATTATTTGGCAGCATCAATCGACATATTTAAAGTCCTTTGCCTATCCACCCAATCGCGACGACATGACGACCTACCATACCTACAACTTTAACCTCTCCTGGTATGAACTATCTTTCCCGAAAGATTACGCAGCTCCAATACCTTTCAGTGATCCACAAAAGTTAGGGGGTTGGCATGTGTGGTAAACACTGTAGACAATAATTCTCGCTCACCAAGCATGATTTGTCTCGTCAACATTCAATCAATACATGCATATAAATAGCACGACTTTCTTCCTCGCGTCCTGAGCAAGCCCAGGGGCACAATGAAAAAAGAGAAATATGGCCGGTCAGACTTCCATCGACACCCACCCCGTCCAAGCGCCCGAAGGCAAGACCTTGAGAAATCGGGGTACAGATCATCGCCACTCTCTATACAGCCGCAGCACAAAGGCCAGCGACCGCCACCTTTGCAGGCAGGTCGAGAGTATAAAAAAAGGCTCCTCACTGTTGGGCGCCGAGGATATCGTTCATCAACCCGGGTGGGATCTGTGGCTCCTTTAGGGAACACAAAAGAGGACGACTACTATAGAAATGATTCTCTGAAGTATTGTCGACATGAAGAAAAAAAGAAAAAGCTAAATCGAAATGGAGGGAGGAGAGCACTCAATTTATACCCATTACCGGTGGCCAGTGCACGCATGCAAATTTGCACTCGCTCGCACAGACCATTCTCTCCACCCTGCAAAAATTCGGGCATCAAGTGGGACAGAATGGACCGCAAATCGTTTTGCCGACTCAGACCGCCAAAATTTCTCGCGCTGGAGAAGAGTTTTCCAATTTTTGTACGTGACAACGCTCAATATGGCACCATTGAATTTTGTTGGACAAGGCATCTCAGCAATCTATTCCCGATACAAGCCCTCCTCTTCAATCCACCACTTTACTCCGTCACTAACCATCTTATCCAACCTCTCCCTGTTGCCCTCCCTGGCAGCATCCCGTGCATAGGTACTACTGACCACCTCAGTCCCCGCCTCTCTTCCCTCGACCATCTCGATCCTCTCCGCCCATTCCTTGCTCCCGCTTATCCTTCCCAGTCCATGACCTCCCCCCTCTTCCCCGTCATCATCCTGTACCAGGTCTTGCAGATACTTCAGCTGCTCGTCCTTCCCACCCCACTCATCATCTGTCCGCATCGTCACCCTCAGCCTCGCCCTTTGAAACAATGGCCCAAGAGCCTTTTGCATAGGCGTCCTGGGCTTCTCTTGCTTGTTCTCCGCTGCTGTCGGCACACTCGTGTCCAGCGGCGTACCAGGCGGAGGGGCCGCCACCGGGCCGTAATACTTTGGATTGAACACCCGTATCAACGTGTCATAGCCCACCAACATGACCTGCCCCATCTTGACCTCTGGTGCACCCCGTTGGTAAAACCCGACCTGGTCAATCGCCTCGCTCTTCTCGTGGAAGAATGGCAAGGTTGATAGCCCAATGTCGACATCGATTGCTGTGTTGGCTTGCTGCTGTAGCCAAGCCTGGACATCTTGTGCAAAGGCCCACATCAATCCAAGGCGTTGATGAAAAGGGGCAGGTTTGGGCGCTTTGTCAGCGTTGTTGATTGAGAGCAACAATAGCAGCCTAGTTGTCTCGGCTCTGCCGCCTACATCCACGGCATTTTCCACGTTGTGGTTCGTGGTTGTTGGTGGCCGGCCCTCGGAGAGAATAGCGGATGTGGCCATCCGCAGGTGAGCCCGTGTTGGAGGGTTGAAGGACGAATCGAGGATAATCAGGGTGCGTGGTCTAGCCCGAGGGGGGAGAGGGCTTGGGATTGCAGGTTGGTCATCCTTCTGGCTTGTACCGACAGGTTGCCGTGATGCTGTGCAGATAACTTCGAGCTTCGAGGAGGTGGCTTTGAACGAGGTGAGTGCTTGGGAGAAGAAAGCTGTCAGGACGCGGGCCGAAGCCGATACTCGCGGACGCATGGGTTGGTAACCAGCCTCTGGGGGCTCGCCAGGTGAAGAGGACATAGCCTGGCACGCTCTACCTTGAGTAACGGCTCTCTGATGCTCACAGAGCTCTCATGCGGTTGCTATCGAGGTACGGATGATGACACAGCCAATGCAAGTGTACTTCCTGCTTGTGCAGCGGGGGTGGGGTAGTGGGGGGACAGGGTTTATGGGCCGCTTGCTTTTCTTATGTGCGAGAAACCCGGATCGTGAGAACCTCAACCCCAGATATCTGTTGTCGTTTCCTCCAAGTCCGCCTCTTCTTGTGCTTGTGATGTTTTCGGCGTTTGCTTGCTGATTACTAGGCCACGATGAGCAGGGTCACAATGCAAGGCTGGGCAGCGTGTCAAGCACAATTAGGGAAAGACTGTTCAGTCTGTCCCTAATTACCATCAACATGACCCCCCAGGTTTGGCTTGTTACAGGCAGCACTGCTGGCATCAGTTGAGCTCTTGTGCAAGAGATCGCCGCGAGAGAAGACAAAGCCATCGCCACGGGCCATAACACCATCTCACGCATTGGGCATCGCCAGTCTGAGAATGTCGCGCTGTTGGACCTCGACGCGACCGCCTCCTTGTCTGAGACCCAATTCGACGCCTCCCAGGCTGTGTCCATTTATGGCCACATTGATGTTCTTATCAGCGCGGTGGCTCAGGGACGCAGAAGTACAACCCCATGGCTGCTAAGAAACTGTTCCATTCTTAGGGACCGGATGTAGAATAGGCCTCGAAAGATGGATCAGAAGTCATTCAGGCTTTGCAGGCCGTCGTTGATGCATGGTCGTCCAAAAGTCGAGTGAAATGTGTGGCGGTCCTCCTGCTGTTTATTTCACATCGGTGCAAACGGAAGCGGAGACAGGTAAATGCAGAGTCCTTTCTATACTTATCAAGAGTGACTTCAAGAATATATACCATTTCCAGTTATTGGCTATTAGTACCGCCGACAGGGCCATTGCGTTCATCCATCACAAGAAAAACCTGACATGCCACACGCCAGCCGGGTACCTTATCTAGCATCCATGCTTGCACAACCCAATGACCCTAAATTTTGTCGACCACCAAACGCCATATACATGCAAAACTCCTCCAGCCGCCAATACTCATACAACGTACCTCCTTAAATGCAATAGAGGCAGCAGGTGGTGTTGGTAACAAACAAATCCTTCAGCGAATCTCGGGCTCCCGCATAAAGTCGGGGAAGTTTGAGAAGCTCCCATCCCCAGAAGGCGGATGTTGGTCAAAAGAATCAAGAAGCTCCTGGAGAGTCTTTTCCTCGTCCACGGTCAAGCTTTGCAGTGTGGCTCGGTTGGAAGGGCGTGAGGCAAGATTGATGGTGGGTTCCCGGGGCAGGTCTTCTAGCGCCGCTCCCCCCACCAAGTTCTCATCCAGGCCGTAAATCTTGATGCCACGGATGTGGGTGTCTTTGCCATTTTGGTGGTTTTCTTTGACGTGCATCTGCACCACCCAGCAACACAACGAGTGTCCATCATAGCCGCCGCCAGCATCGCTGATGGGAACGTCTTGCCAACCTACGGGGTTCACCAGAGGCATCTCGGCAAACTGAATCAGATCATGAGGGCTTGTCCCGGCATAGAAGACAATATTGGTAGGCGTATAAGACTCGTCTTGGCTATAATCCACGTAGAACCGGATGGCACGGATCTCAACACGGCGCACAAAATGCATCGTGAGAAGGTGAGGCTGTTGGCCGTCCGATCTACAAGACCAGTCAGCAACCGCCGGCGACACAGAGTCTTCGATGAAGGGCGTTTCACTTACTGCCAGTACTTGTCTGTATCGTCGCTCAAGAGCTCGGTAACTCCATTTCCGGGCTTGTGGCTGCTGACTCCAAAATGCGCAAGGTTGTTGATCTCCTTCAATCCGAGAGCAGTGGGGTCAAATGGGGGTTCCTGAGGCTGGTCGGAACCGTCCTGCTCCTGCCCGTCGTCAAAGTCGTCTTCATCCATGTATTCCTCGCTGTAGTAGGTGTCGTCATCGCGAGGCTCTCTATAGCCATAGGCGTCGGGGTCGTCGTCCTCCGGCGCCGGCTCATCTTGGTCCAAATCTCCCTCTGGCCCATCCTCTAGCTCCTCTTCAAACTGGCCCCGAGCCTCTTGAACTGCCACCTCGTGGTCTTGAGTTCGGTAGTGCTCCATACCGACTTCCTCAGCTTCCGCAAGTGGCTCCTGGCGAGACGGGGTGACAGGAGACAGAAACTGGGGCTGTTGGTGAGTGTAACCTGGGGCCTGGGTAACTTCGGCCGAGGCTGCGGGTAAGCTGCCCTGATAGTTAGTCAATACCACCACCTCATTCATGCCGTGAATTCCACGTTGCACTCCGGTCAAAACAGCAAGCTTGTTCTCTTGCTCTAGGACGATGGGGCGGCGCTTCATGGGACCGTGACGAGAGAGACAGAGGTCATGGTTTGAGTCCAGCTCTCCCAGCACACGTCGCTTCTGCTGAACTACAACCCGACGAGGTCGATTTTGAATCATGGCGACGGCCTGATGGGGGTTGTATTACTCTCGTCGCCAGGAAGCTGGAGGGAAAGGAGGTTTGAGGAGGCGTGGATTGGATGAAAGGCGGTGGATGATGAACGAGAGAAATAAAAAGATGGCAGAAGAGAAGAGGCCCTTCGCTGCGGATTAGGGCACCAAGAAAAAACAGCAGTGGAGGATGAAAAGAAGAAAAGAAGGGAAGGAGGGGCAAGAAGCGAGGGGCGGGGGGCGAGGGGACGCAGTGAGCAAAAGATCCAGGAAAGGAAGTGGGAAGGTGATGGCGAGGGGCATGTTGGAGGAGAGCAGTGGATGAAAGCTGCGAGCGCCGAGACGGGGCCAAATTCTGAGTATAAAAAATGAGGGTAATCGTTGGGAAAGTCGGCGGTTGTGGTGCTTTTTCATAGGATGAGTTTACTTACACTGGGAAATAGGGGGGCCCCTTTGATGTTATTCCGATGCGAAGACAGTTCTCGCGGCTCTACCAACGATGGGAACAGCTGTCAGAGAAGGTTGTTCGACCACGCGCTGAAATAGACGGGTATGACGGGTGCTAGAGTTCCGAGTTGGCGCATCTGCCATCATCCCTTTGAGAAACTCGGCTTCAACCAAGAGCATACTATCATGGCTTGGAGAGAGTTGGTCTGCATCCCTGTCGACAATACAAACACACAGTTTGGAAAGATGGAGAGGTGCGTTGTACCTTTCAAGCCCCACCTCATCAATAGTGGGGCAGCAGAGCTCGTGACTGCGCGTGCGGTGGTCGTGTTTCCCGCTTTCCTTTGCGCGACTCTAACCTCAAGCTCCATTGGACTTTGACACTGAACCCCAAAATCTTTATCGCGTCGACAACGGCAGCAACGATAATAACAGGACCACACTACTTTTCCAGTATCCTCTCCAATTCTCCCCGGTGTTTTCTATCCTGCAATCTCTAAAGCCCCCTTGTCTGGCTGGCAGTGCCTGTTTCTCGAAATGCCACAAGCTCCAGGTGGGTCGCCATGGTCTCTTTCTGCTCCTGTCCCAAGGCCCAGTCGGTGCTAATAGTAGTCCACCGCACCTCCAACAGAAGAGGACATTATCCGCATACTGGTGTCGACCGACAATCATGTGGGCTATGCAGAGCGGGATCCAATCCGGAAAGATGATAGCTGGCGGACCTTCGATGAGATCATGCAGATAGCGAAAGCCCAGGACGTTGACATGGTTCTTCTTGGCGGCGACCTCTTCCATGACAACAAGCCATCTCGAAAATCCATGTATCAAGTCATACAATCTCTGCGGAGAAACTGTCTGGGCATGAAGCCCTGTGAGCTGGAGTTTCTGAGTGATCCGCAAGAGGTTTTCGGTGCATCAACCGACTGCGTCAACTACCAGGACCCCGACATCAACATCTCCATTCCAGTCTTCTCTATCCATGGAAATCATGACGACCCCAGTGGCGATGGTCACTACTGTTCGCTCGATCTTCTACAGGCTGCCGGGCTCGTCAACTACTTTGGCCGTGTGCCTGAGGCGGACAACATCCACGTCAAGCCGGTTCTCCTGCGAAAGGGAGAGACTAAACTGGCCCTCTATGGGCTAAGCAATGTTCGTGATGAGCGGATGCACAGGACATTCCGAGACAACAAGGTTCACTTTTATCGGCCAGGCCAGCAGAGGAACGACTTCTTCAACCTACTGACCCTTCATCAAAACCACTACGCCCACACACCAACCAGCTACGTATCAGAGAACATGCTGCCCGAGTTTCTGGACCTTGTCATCTGGGGCCACGAACACGAATGCTTGGTGGATCCCATAAAGAACGATATCACCAATTTCCATGTCATCCAACCCGGTTCCTCCATAGCCACCTCTCTTGTGGAGGGCGAGGCGGTAACAAAGCAGGTTGCAATTCTCAACATAACCGACAGGCGTTTCACGGTAGACAAAATTCCCCTGAAAACGGTCCGGCCATTCGTCACCAGGGAGGTTGTGCTGGCGGAAGACAAACGATTCAAGGGACTCGAGAAGAAACAGGACAACCGCCAAGAAGTCACCAAACGCCTGATGACAATTGTTGAAGAGATGATTGAGCAAGCTAATGCCCTGTGGGAGTCCACCCACGGCGGTGATGCTGCCGAGGATGAGGAGACGCCTCTTCCCCTGATACGACTCAAAGTGGAATATACCGCTCCGGAAGGCTCCAAGTTTGACGTGGAAAACCCCCAGCGCTTCTCCAACAGGTTTGCCAGCAGGGTGGCCAATCAGAACGACGTCGTGTACTTTTACCGAAAAAAGACAGCAGTCACAAGTGAGTGGAGGATACAAGAAGAGCGGCCGTGCAAGAAGCTAACCAAGCGCAGGGAAAATTCCCAACGACTCAAAGGAGCTGCGAGAAGGCGTTGCAGAAGCCCTGGAATCGGTCGATACCATCAAGGTCGACACTCTTGTGCAGGAATACTTTGCCCAGCAGTCTTTGAAGATTCTGCCACAGGCTCCTTTTGGAGATGCTGTCAACCAGTTCGTCAACAAAGATGACAAGCATGCTGTGGAGATGTTTCTGCTCGAGTCACTCTCCACGCAGGTCAAGGGGCTGCTGCAGCTCGATGACGAAAAGGTGACGGACGACTTGGAGGCACAAATCGAGGAATACAGGAAAGTCATGGAGAAAAATTTTGTCATCGGCCAGCACAAGCAAGCACAACGCAAGAGGAGGTTCAAGCCCAAGCCCAATGGCTGGGATTCCGATGTGGATGGCCACTGGCATGCCCAGCCGGAAGCGCTTGAAGAGTTGGTGGCATCTCCACCACAGGCAACTTCCAAGAGCCGAGGCGGTGCTCGCCCAACCTCTGGCGTTGTCTTCAGTGATGAGAACGAGGACATGTTGGAGGAGGAACCGGTCGCGGCGGAGCCAAAGCGAGCAGCGAGAGGAGCCCGAAAGACTGCTGCCACACCAGCCAAGAAAGCAGCAGTGGCCAAGAAGGCGGCAGCGCCTGCGAAGAAAGCCACGACGAGGACTGCCAAAGCAACTGCACGAGGTCGAAAAAGGGGCAACCCCTTCGAGGACAGCGACGAAGAAGAAGAAGACGTGATCATGGAGGACGATGATTTTGAGCCACCTCCACCCTCGACACGTGCTATACGGGGTGCTACCAAAAGCACTCGGCAAACCACACTCAACTTTGCCTCGCAGTCCCAAAAACCGGCCAGGGCGACGCAAAAGGCGATCGAGATCAGTGACGATGAGATTTCAGAGGATGATGATGCCTTTGAGACCATGCCCGCCACGAGCAAGAGGGGCAAGCGTCGCTGATGGCTGGTGCAATTAGGGCAGGATATGCCGATTTTGTATGAATAAATGACCAAGTGTAAAGAAAAGACAGAAAAAGGGCAAATGCATTCAATAGTCTGGGCAGCTATCTGAGTAGCCAACATATCCATATCATCTCTCCTGTCTCCTAGCGGGTGTAGTGTGCTGCTGGAGGGGAGCAAAGAGGCTGGCACGGTGCGGGTGCACTGTGAGAGGTTGCCGCTGAACACTGTACTTTGCAACCATGCACCTTCTCAAGTCCCAAGCTCTCTCTCTCTCTCTCTCCCATCCCAACGACGATCGGGCTGTCCAGCATTTTCTTTCTTCCCATACGTAACGTACGGTACAACCGGCATACACGGTACCCAAATCACTCCATCGCGCTTTTGCCCGGCGCACGCGCTTTCACTGCGGGCTTCGAATCGGGAGATCCATTTAGACTTTCGACAATTCATTGCTGTCGCGGCGTCTGAACAACCCGCAATCATAACCTAGAGCAATTGAAGATGGCGACCGGCACTCAACCAACCGAGAATCCCGACCAGAGTGCGTCCGCATCCACACAGCCCAACGGCACGCAACCACCACCTACGAATGCGACAGCGACTGGCGAGGCTGCCGTGGGAGCCGTGGAGGGAGGGCCCGTCGTCCCGCCCCTCCTCGAGGCGAAGACTCCATTGAGGAAAGATGCTTCGCTCAAGGAATTCTTGAACAAAATGGAAGACTACGCTCCCATTGTACGTATACCACCCCCTTCGGAGTCCAATTCATTCCCTGTGTCTGACTTTGCTTCACCACAGATTCCCGATGCAGTGACCAACTACTACATGACCCGAGCCGGCCTCCCGCCTCCACCGCAGACCGACCAAAGGCTCGCCCGCCTCTTAGCGCTTGCCACGCAGAAATTCATCGCCGACATTGCTGCCGATGCTTATCAATACAGCCGCATTCGCGCAAGCAACACCAGTGCCAACAACCCCATGGGCAACCTGGGCGCCGCAGCTGGTTTCCCCATCCCAGGACAGCCGGCAAATCAGCCTGGGGCCAAGGATCAGGGTAGGGGCGGGCCTTTGGGCATCCAGAGGCCAGGCTACGGTGGTGGTGGACAGGGTAGTCAGCAGAACAGGACGGTGCTCACCATGGAGGACTTGGGCATGGCCGTTGGCGAGTTCGGGGTGAATGTCAAGAGAAGTGAGTTTTACCGCTAGACTCTGGGGTGTGTAGTCATGAAATGGGCAAGCGACACATCGGTTGGCATGGGCACACGGAGTAATTTTTACCGAGTCAATAAGCGGGTCACACAACACAGGCGTTTGGGAACAAGAATGGAGGGCCAGGCGTTTTTTTTTTTTTTTCGGTAGGGAGTCCTGTATCTACCATGGGAAAGGACCACGGGATCGGCCATCTTATTTCTTGGTAGTTGATTGCTTACAAGCGAAAGGTTTATTATTTGGTTCTGCGGTTCTCTTGACCCTTCTTCTTCCTCATATACTTGGCCAGGCCGAAGTTAATCCTTGGCGATGATGCCAGCAGGATGTTGGCTCGCCAGTTCTTCTGCTTGGCCCGCGACATAAACGGTGCCGCTCCGTGCTATTGATACAGCAGTTGTACAGGGTATCATCACGTCCCAAACGGGAGCGCAATCTTCTATTTCTTCTTGCCCCAGATGAATGGTTTTCGGGTCCTATGGCCCAATACATAGTCAGCTCCCACATTCCCGTGCCCATGCTTTCTTGACGGAATGTTGTGTACGTTGAAAACTCGCCGAGCTTATGTCCCACCATCTCCTCGGTAATGGTCACGTCATGGTAGACCTTGCCGTTGTGCACCTGGAACTTGAGCCCCACGAAGTTGGGGAGAATGGTGGCCGACCGGGCCTGGGTCCGGATCGGGGCAATCTTTTGTCCTGGCTCGGGCCGTACAATAGGGAGTCTTGAGCTTGTCAGTTGTCGGTCGGGAGAAGCAGCCCTCTCGTGAGCGACTAGGCCGGGGGAGGACGGCCGCGGGAGGACGGGGACTTGATGGCCTTACGGGACAATGTGCGGGCCTAGACCAGTCAGTAAGCCAAGTCAGTCCATCGTCAAGAACAAGTGCTGCAACTGACCTTTCCAGACCGAGCGCTTGAGCAGGCACCTCGTGGGCTGCATGTTGGGCAGGCAGTGGGAGTGTGTGGTGGGACAACAAGAAGCAAGCACTCCTGCGTGTTGGCTGTTTGGCTGTCCACCAAGGTGCTCGCCGTTGACAGAAATCCTGGCCGCGAAAAGTTAATGTGGGGCCTCAGTCTGTCAGGTCACGTGCCCTCCCTGAGCACAACCACCTTTCGTCTCCTCTGCTCACGCTGACGTTCCTCGTCCCTGGCCATTCGATGCGATGGAATAATTCGCACAGCCGGTGCACTGACAGCATGGTTCTTCTCCTCATCCCCACAAACTACGATCCATCATCTGTGCACTCTCTGGTGAGCGTCGGCAACAGTCACCACACCATCATAAAGGTACCCACAGACCTTGGGTAGGTAGGTAGTACTATCATACTCATCCGTCCTTGGCAAACCAGGCTCATCTGTGGCTGCTATAATAAGGCTCTTTCGGCCACGTGATGATTTCACATCCAGCTATCAGTCAACTCAGCTCTCGAGTTTGCTGATCTCCCGAGAAGGAGTCGAGGTCTTCATTGCATGAACCTGCCAGGAAGACTCGGCCAACAAACCAATGGTACGACATGGATATACGCCCAAGTTGCAGCAATATGTGGTACACAGTACGGCTGTCTGTCGTCATCAGTCATCATGGTTCCCACCTCTTCGCTCTGGCTTCTGACAACTCAAGGGCATCTCGCCAATTGAGGTAATAAACTCCATGTCACCTATCCCAGGAGGTAGCGAGCCCCTCACCTCCCAAGCAGAGCTGCAGTAGGGAACTCCTGGTCAAACATCTCAACCGTAACTGAGACGAAGCACGCCAGTCATCAGCTCCATGTCCGTGACCAAACTATCATGTCCACCGGCAGGGTTTCCGCGGGGCAGTTGGGAGACTGTTTCGACATGTCTCTTGGAGGCTCACCTCCGTACGCGACAACAAAGCAGGTCACTGGGCTTGCAGTACCCGCATGTCGTCCATGCCCGGGCTCGATAACCCCAGTTGGTCCCATATTGATAACATCTCCTGCCGAACAGTCTTCGAGAGTCCGCTGGCGATTTCCTTTGACAACAGTTCCCAGCTCGGCTCCTCCTAATTCCAACCCCGGCCTTATCACTTTCGGCGCAGCAGGGCTGCGATGGGCCTGTGGTCCGACTCAGCGGGTTGTCCTTCAATGAGTACAGTTGATCGTAACTTGAACGATATATTTCATCTTGTGCTCCCCTCGCCCGATTGCCAGCGCCGAGGCGATCATTGCGCATCTCTGTGCCAACAAAGCATGGGGCACCACAACGAGCAATCATCTACGGCTTTCTGTGTTCCCATGTCACAAGATGCCTAGGCAACATCTCACCCCAAACGCTTGTTTGGTATGCCGCAAAAAGAGAACCAAAGTAACAGAGCATCCCCTTCCCCATTTTCGAGGTCCCAACCACACCTCTCTCTGCCGACAATATCACTGACAAACTTCCATCAGTGTGATGGACAGATACCATGTCGCCGATGCAGGTCAAGGGGCGAGGAGTGCTCCTACGAGGATAAGAAATGGAGGACCAAAGACCACCTGCGATCCGAAATTGAAAGGCTGAGGGCAGAGCAGCGGCAAGGCGAGGCTGTTATCCAAGCACTTGTTGACAACAAGCCGGACCAGTGGGAAGTAATTCAGGACCGCATGCGCGCCGATGAATCCCCCGATGCCATTGCAGAATGGATTCGCTCACTGAGAGGTTTGCCGGATTCTTCACAGACTCACCGGGGTCTATTTGGGAGTACGCCTGCTAGTGGGCTAAACAACTTTATACCCACACCCTTCCAGTCACAATTCAACCCAACGATGCCTGGAATAGGGAGTGTGCCTACCGGCGGCTTCCCAGAAGCAGGATCGGATGTCCTTGATGCATTCACTACGAATAATGGGCCAGGCAACGTCGGAAACGGCGGTACCAACATATGTCACGTCACCAGCACCATGGAGGGAGCTTCTCGTCCAAGTTTTTCCGCTGACTTGGTCGCTCCTGGAGATCGTATATCATTGCAAAAACACGGGACCTTTGTTTGCCCGTCCCTGTCGCCCACAGACAACTCCTCCCATACCATGAACCACCCACTGGACATGGCTGGACCCGCGGCTTGTCGTCTTGTTCCGAATCTAACCCCCTATGGGCCTCCTGTTCGGACCTGGACTACTGTTACATCCGACAAGCATCTTGTCCAGCGACTCCTTTCGAGATTCTTCTCGGGACTCTTTCCGTGCTTGTCATTGATATCTTACGCGCACTTCATTCATGATTTTGAAGAGGGCACTGCGCGGTACTGCTCAGAAGCGCTTGTGAATGCCATCCTCGGCACAGCATGTAGGCTCTTCAACGCAACATCTCAGCTCATTTCGAGGATCAGCTTCGGCGACGCCTTTGTGGGTGAGGCAAAGAGGCTGCTAACGGCTGAGGATAACCACGTGAATCTCCCAAGCATACAGGCTCTCGCCATCCTTGCTCTGGGGGAGATGAGCCAAGGGAACGATGAAGAGGCCGAAACCCTCCTCCGGGAGTCGGTAAGGGCCTCAGTTCATCTTGTCTTGGAAGCTCGTGATCTGGACGGGAAGGAAAACGAGGATTTCAGAGTAGTGCGAGCACTGGCATACTGTGGTGTATTTTCTCTCATGAGGTCTGTTACCCTTTGGGTCGGCTGTCATTTGGATCCCCTCTAACCTGAAGAAACTTAATATGCCAGGTTCCTTCGCCTCTTGACGGGAGATCTCGAGCCAAAAGTTGGGCCGTTGTTCATCCGACTTCAGCCTAATTCCCCGAGTCTTGACGAGGATACGCCCCAAACACGAGTGGAGCGAGGTTTGTTGTGCCCAATCCATTCTTCGCGGCTTCCAGGTTTTGCTGGCTAATGTGTTGCTGCTGTAGGCATCGCGCTCCAGACGCAGTTCTTTGCCGAGTTGCGGTTTTGTCCGCCATCATCGAGGTTTATCTTTGAGGTCATGGAGACAGCACACACCTTTCTGTCTTATAATTACTCTCGAGCCATGACCGCCAGTGATCTCGAGAGTGCATACGACAGATGTGTGTGCTCATATCGCCAGTTTCTAGAATCGTTAGCGCCAGCCTCCAGTCCCTCACAGGACACACTGCTCGCACAGTATGCCCTTACTCTCCACCCCCGGGCTTTCGTTGCCGTTGTCGGCTTGAAGTATATACTAATCTCTGCTGGTCATGGCTTCTAGGATTTGGTACCATTTCTGCATGCTGAATTTGATGCGGCCCTTTGTCTCGAACTCGAATAACCTCGTGGATGGCACCACCCCGAAACTGTCTGGTGGTGCCAGGCCCAGTGTCCTATGTCACCGAGCTTCAGAAGCCATCATTTCACTCACTGGCACTTACCAAGCCCGGAACTTCATTGCATATCTGCCACCCTTGTTACCGTATATGGTCTTCACTGCCGTCCTGTTTGAACTCACGTTGACGGCCAGCCCGGTTTTGTGTCAGCAAGGCCTCACCGATTCTCCGTCAAGTTTGTCTCCGCTTACTGGATATCAGTCACCCAAACAGGCCGCCTCCAAGCCAGGGACCCGTTGGTCTCAACTGCCTCAGGCATCAGCTCCGCGTCCAGGATTTTGTTCGTCCGACTCTGAGCCCGTATCCCCAGCGTCTACCAGACAGGCCAACCAAACTACCCACCGCCGGGCGTCCGGTGTCTCGACTATCTCCACCGGATTTTCAAGTAGCGAACAGAGCAGGCGACCGAGTGGCTGTAGTTTTCTTTCTGGCACGCCACCTGACCAGGACGAGATATCGACATCGGATACAGAGTCAGACCTATTCCCCGTGTTTTCGTCGCAGCCTTCGGATCTTGTTACCGTCGGCTCACTGCAGTTAGCATCCATGAGCGCCCGCCATCTTGGTGCCGCTGAGGTTTCCCGCCTACTCCGGGGGTTGGGGAACATTCGAGATGTCGCCGAAGTCAGGCTCAACCTAGCTGCACTCACCGCTTCACTGCCATTTCCAGCTGTTGAATTCGGAACTTCTATCCTACTTACCGGCCTTGGACTTCAGAAGGTCCCGGTTGCCAGCGTGGTCCCGGGCGCTTCGACATTTTGTGGAGGGTTGAGTCCTATGTCGGTCCCAAAAGTCGAGTCTACTAAATCACCCACCGGTGACCTGTCTTCAGCCCAACTACCTACATCTCTGCAACAGGCACCTGGGCCATGATCTGGGGATATGCCATGCGCAGTGGTGACCGGTAACAAGTATGGATGGCGTCAACATAGCATGTAGAGGGCTGGCCCCTATTTTCAATCAAGTCTTTCATTTTGGCGGAGTCTTTTTGTTGTTTCCCCTGCTTGCTACATGTTCCTATATTTGACCAGCATGACACCACCACGTTACCAGAATCTTTATAATAGATATCAAGAGCTGCGCTGATTATGCGTGTCTCTTTTCCCGCCGCTCGCGGTGATTGCTGGAAATGAACAAATTTGCTGATGTGTGTGTATCAAAGCTCGTCATGTCCTGATTCATGTTGCTCCTTGCCAGGGCTTCTGTTTTCGGGTTGCAATTTGCCGCTGCTGATGTCGATCAGATGTCTCTCGACATCATCTGCCATGAGTTTGACACTCCCTGGAAGAGGATACAAAGCACCATCTGCGGAATTTTCGAGTACCAATGCCGTTGTCGAGTCTGTTGCTCCTCCGCTCCCACCCAATAAATCAGAATATTCATTCAAGTCCCTGATAATAAACTTCAATTTGCCAGAGTATTTCTTCGCCAAGGGCCGTATTTCCGCCCTGTACGCCTCCTTTTCTGCCTCTGTGCTGGCAAAATAGTGGAGAACGCTTTGCCCTGTCTGTGGGCATGTGGCCTTCTGGTGAGTCTAGTCGTTCTGTGACTTGAATTCTGGCAAGGATGCTTACCGAGATGTATTCGGCCTTGTTGATTATGGTCAGTTCGGGGATGAGGGGCTCCGCACACAAAACGACAAAGTCCTCCAGGGCCTGAGTGGTCTGGGTATCGGTAGCCACATGCTTCACATCGTCGAGATTGTTGTAGCAGATGACGGCGGTGGAACGACTCTCTGTAACAGATGGACCTACCAGAAAGGTGAACCGATCCCTATACCTGGCTGCCAGGGCAGTGAAGCGGTCATAAATATTCCAGGTGTCAGACTGGGCAAGAGGGTGCATGACTATGACAACGTCATCCAACAGGATAAAATGCTCTAGCAGTTGAGCGTCGGCCTCGAGGAAGAAAGGGCGGATGACACGATTCCGAAACATGGCTAGTCTGGTGGATGAACAGAATTAGAAATGAACATGAACGGGGAAGGGTCTAAACTGTACTCTCTAGCTTTGTGTTCACCTCTGTACTGATCTATTCTGCCATCCCGGTGATATATTCTGATGGTTGGGTACGAAAGTATGTTGAGTTGCTGACAGAATTCTCTGTGTATGGCACAATCGAAGCTAACAATGTTATCGTCATCCTTTTCAGTTTCCTGGAGGGTAAGCCATTGTTCTTCGAGATCTTGACTAGCCTTCCTATCGTAGTCCACTGGACATCAGCACAGCAATTTGAACAGATCCAGAGTACTAGTTAGCTAACTTACTGCGAAGGCTACATGGGGACGAAGTGTCAGTGGGCTTGCATAGGTGGACTTGCATTCAGGTGTTTTGGCGGGGGAAAGAGAAAGGCGATGCACTTACGAGAATAACTGAGAGAGAAAATCAGCACATCGAACATACACACTGGGGCTGCAATAGTGACTCACATGCGGCCAGTGTATATGCACTGGAGTCCAATACTTCTCTCAATCGCCTCTCTTCAATATGTCTCCATGCTGCAGAAGATCTTCCGAGGATCAATGATACTGCGAATGAACAATATAGGCTCTTCATCTTGTCCGAGGCATGCGCCGGTGTTCACCAGGATACAATTCCACAGATAATCTACCGAATACATTATCCCTATATAAAGGTCGAAGAGAGCATCGAAACAAAAAGGACAGGTTACCGCGAAGGCACTGCAGTAACTAGGATTTAGCCGGTTTAACACAGGGAGCAGAATAACCGGACAAATTAAACGATTGAAGTAATGACATTTAATTAATATAGAGGACATTCGAGCTATATATTATATTTTCAACACAGATATATAGCGCGATATATAGCCCAGTGTTATATATGTCCTCTTATATGTAATTTAGTAACTTATTAAGTAAACTAGCTATATAAATAATAATTTTTTTATAACTAATAGGTTTTTTTTTCTTTTTTTAAATCCTTTCTATAACTTTATTATATTAACCTTAACTTTATATTAATTCTATAAAGTACATAAAGTCAATATTTAATACATGAAGTAATAATGAAAGCCAAAAAAAAAATAATAAAATAAAAAGGCTTTTTATTTTCTGTTGAAATAGGTGCTATTGAGGCCTGCAAATATAGGCTCAAATAGCTATCGGCGCAGTACACTGAGAGCGAAGAAGACTTTGACTGCAGCATTCGACAGTTGCCGTGGCACTGAAGGAAGGAGGATTACAGGGCGGCGCCCTGTAATATATAAAAAGAGAATCACTGTAACATAGGCTTGTGAGGCACTGATGAGTGTGGTGAACCAGTATATTGATTGAACCTTGTAGACTAAAAAATACCACAGTGGATAGGGTGTGAGGCAGAGGTCTTATAGGCCATCGGCCCTTTACTTGCTCCCCGAGGGTGACTCCGTTCCCGGGTCTGAACGCGCGTTTCCCGGGCCCGAACGCCCGCTAAATGCGCTAACCAAATATAAGGTTAGGGGCCACGTTACAGGCCACGTTGCCGCTACCGTTTGACCACTGCAGGGCAGCGGCCTTAGCGCTCGGCTTTCCGGGACCTCGGATTGCTTCCGGGGGCCGAGCTTCCGTTCCGGTAACCGTAGTCCCTAAACACTGCTGATCCAAGCTATTGTATTGCCTCTGAGGCCCTGTAATATACAGGGCTCAGATACACTGTAAAATCCACAAACAAAAGCTGTATTTTAACATTTTCTTTTATATTTTTCATTCTTTTTTATTAATAACAATTTATAAAAATAATTATGATAATATAGAATGAGCATCCTTTATCAAATTAAACTAGTTTAAACTTCTAAATTTATACTTTTAATTATCAATTACATAATAAGTGGATCCTCTTTTAGAAATGTGAGTTTAACTACATTTAGTTATTATTATATATACTTAGTAATTTTAATATTTTTACATGGAGTTTAAAATAAATTTAAAATTTCTATTCTATTTGTATCTACTAATATAAATACTTTTGTTTTCGTTAATTCAATGTTTAAGTAATATATTAAACTTATATTTATGAAGAAATTTTTTGGGAATTTTATATTGAAATCTGCTTTTTCTGCTTTTACATTTACTAAATTAAGCTTTTCTCATTAAATCAAATTATGGAGACATTTATTGAATTGAGATTTTTCTTTTGAATGTAGGAAAATAAATAAATGATTAGAGTGACTAGATAGGTTTTTCTATCAAAGAATGAATCTAATTTTTAGGTTAATTGACTAATTTCGTTAATAAAATTAAAATTTAATTATTACTATTTGTAGTTATAATAAATGCGTTCTAATGAGTAATATTTATAATAAAATTCATAATCTACTTTATGATTGATGTCAAACTTAACAAAGTAAAAATACGCATTCTTTTATAAAAACAATTAATACATTGAATAGTGTGGATTATGAACTGCATTATATAATAAGATATTAGTAGAGTTAGAAGAAAATCACTAGGCTTTTATTATAATTTATTATCAAAATTTCTATAAGATACTTTCAAATATTTTAAAAGAGAAGATATTACTATTCACTCTTTATGTTTTATTTTTGTATTCCCTTGTAAATAATATATTACTGATATTATGATTTTAATGTTTAAAATATCCTATATTTTTTTACTATGGTATAGATACAAATTTTTCATTTAATCTGTAATAAGATTTGGTAGTATCGACTAAGTACCTTCTAATAAATATTTTATGAAAATTCGGCCTCTCTATTTATAAAGACCTAATTAATTAGGTTTTTATAGGTAAGGGGTTTTTATATAAGGCAAGGGTTTTTTTAGATTTATAGATATATCCATATATTAGCCCTGTAAGTATTTTGTTAGTAACTTTTAGTGGTAAATTAACAATATCTCTACTTACTATTTTTATATCACCTTAGTATTTTTCTTTCTTTTATATGCAATTAAACTACTTCATAAACTTTTTATATTCTAGTTAATACATAATTTTTTTCTATTATCTGTAATAAATAATGATTTAGGAAAAGAAATAGGAAGGTACCAGGGTATAATATTAAAGAAGGAAATAGTAACTTACTAACTATTAAAGCAACAAATAGACACTAATACGAATGAGCTTAAATAACTTTAAATAGCAGTATTGTAGGCCTTCAATAAATTTATATATAAAACAAGTTTTTCCTATGCAATACTACACTAAATAATAGATTAAACTATTCAATTACATTGATATAATATTACTCTCTATTAAATACTAAAAAAAGTTCATCCTTGACTGTAAAACTACGTTTAAAACTAATTTTGTTTCTATCATACTATAAAACTGAAAAGCTGTATTACCCTAATCTTATAAAAGGTTATTTATTAATAGTTACTAAGTAAGTATTTATAGTTCAAATAGACTTTGGTCTTTTGTCTTTAAAAAAATTTAAATTTAATAATAAAATAGAAGGTATACCTTTAAAAAGCTTATAAGGACTTTAAAATTAGTAAAAGGTTTGTTGATACTGTGATATAACTCAAAATTTGTAAGAAAATGGACTAGTTAGTGAAGTATAGAATTTATACTTCTAATTAGAGTAAAAAGGAAATGTGTAAGACCAAAAAATATAGGATTAGCAGGAAACAGTATTGATAATTAATGGTTAGATGTAAACAAAACATTTAAAAGAATTACTAAATAAGTATTCTATAACCCTAGACTTTTTTACTTTGACCTCTATAAAAAGGTCCTCTACTCTTAGGGGCCTAGTTAGTTAAATTTCTATAAGTAAAGCCATGAATGATAATTTTAATTTAAACTCTCAACTATTTTGGTTTTTTATTTAAAAAGATATAAATTTAGTCTATAAGGTAAAGCTAACTATTATAAAGGTAATTTATATTTATTGTGTTTTTTAATGTCTATGCTTGGGTGATAATATGAAGAGATTATAAAGTAAAGAGTTAAATAATAGAGACTAATTTATTACTTTTATTACTATTATTTTAAAATATAAGAGATAAATCCCTATTAATTAGTTTTCTTTTAATCTTCATTTAATAGATTATTATATCTTTTCATAATTAGTGTGATAATTTATTATATTTCGTTTTTAATAGAGAAAAAAATGGATTTTTTACTGTTTTCTTAAAGGTACTAAAAAGTATTACATTTAATGAGAATCTGATAAACGTTCTATTTCTAAATTTTGGGTTTTATTTTACTACAATAAATAGAGCTAATAATAAAGTATTACATTTGATATATTTATAGTTTCTTATAGTTGTTTCAAATTTATTAATAGGCAATATATATGTAAGTAATAGAAGCCAGTGATATATAGTATAAGTAAAATACGTGAATTCAATTAGGAGAGCGAAATCCCAAAAGAAAAGTCTGCATTGTATAAAAGGCAAGTAATCCAGCTTATCATTCGATATACTACCCGTTGCTGAAACACTATTAAAACCTATTAATCCCTAACTATACTTTTTAAAATATTAACCTAATATTATCTTCTTTCATATATACTCCCTTATATATAAAAAGAAGAAACCATCTTAACTCTCTATATTACTAGCCTATACAATTAAAATTTTCATATTTTATTATTGTTTGATATTATCAGATTAATTATATATTATTTACTAATTACTATACTTTAAAAATTAGTAACAGTCAAAATATTAAAAGTCTGTTGACTCTATCTATATTTCTTTTCATATATATTGATATGATAAATCTTGTTAAATTTTGAGTTTAATTGTTAATAACTGAGTAGTAAGTTAATAAGGGTCGTAAAGGAATTTCTAAGCGTTGCGATAGTCCTTTTTATAAAATTAAGCCTTTTATTAACTCCAAAGTTTTTAGGCTCTCTATTAAAATAAAGTGCGTTATTTCTATAAAACGGTATATAGCTATAATAATATATTTAAGCTCCTTCTCCTTCACCACGTACGGCGGTAGTAGCGTTACGTAATATACCGAAGGATTTCTTTACGGTCTTAATAATAGCGGGATGGGCTTCAAAAACCAGTTAATACTTTTTCTATTAGCTTCGTTTTATTATATAACATGTAGATTTTATAGTAAGCCTTAATTATTATTATTACACCATTTTAATAGGATTTTCTATTTATTATATCTATTATTTTAATTTTACCACGGTATTTACCCGGGACCGAGGTATAGGCGTAGGAAATAAGTTATAGGTATAGCTTACTATTGTCGGGGTTAATAAGAAGCCTATCGCCGTAATATATCTTATCGGTAATTACTTTATAGGCTATAAACGAGATCTTTAACCTTTTTCTCCTTTTGAGGAGCTACTTTATAGGTTATTCCTTTATCCTTATGTCGCTTAATACTATAGTTACGTTTTAGAAAAATAATAACGATTAGTAACTCGTATTAATTAAGTTATCAATATAAATGATTAAGTTAAACTCGTAAATCCGAAAGTCCTATAAATATTTTTTCTCCCCCTTTAATAATAAGAAAGTAATTGAATGGAAAGCTGCCTGGTTAACTATCAAACGGTTATAATTCCTTGATTTGATATTATTAACTCCGTTTAATATATTCTTTAATTTTTTATTGAAAGCGTTAAGCTTTATATTCGCTACGCTTAGCCTATATATAATCCTAAAGTGAAACCTTAAACGTAACTCCGACTATTTTCTTTATCTTAATAATAATTAATTTATAATAATGAACGTTTATAGATTTTTGATAATCTGTAATATTATTTTAATTTATTTTTTTATTTTTTCAAGTTCAAAACGTTACTTTTTGCATACTTCAATAATCGTGAAGAATTCCTTACTATAAATCTTATAATTATATTCTTCTATAATATATTTTAAAGAAAGGTAAACGACCGAATATAATTACTTACTATTATCTATTTATAAAAGTATATCATTATTATTTAGTCCGAAGCGTTTACTTCTATTACCGTTGGTTTATTTTATGTATGAACTTTTAAAACTGGGGTAGTAAAAAACGTCCTTTTCAATACTTTGAACCTACTTTTTATAAACGCTTTATTAATCAAACGTGCTATCCTTCTGAATAAGGTTATAAAGTCCTTTGGCTATTTCGGAGAAATTATAAGTAAACCGCCGGTAGAAATTAACGAACTCGAGAAAGTATTGTAATTACTTTTTTATTTTGAAAGGTAACTATATTTTAATAGCTTCGACTTCCTTTAAATTTATCTTTATCCCTTCGGGCATAATAGTTAATCCTAAATACTTTATTTTAATAATATTAAATTCGTATTTATCGATATTAACTTGTAGGTGTGACGAACCCCTGTACAGAACTTCTGAAAGGGATACGGGTTGAGGGCAACTTCTGACAATTGGTTCGGTGCAGCTAAACAGTGCACAATAAGATATCTCAAATGTAAACACAAGATACCGTAAATGCAAGCTGTGATTACATACTGCGGAACTGTCTATCCACACTAGCTAGTTCCTCCGTATATATAGACCTGGTAGTCTCCTAGTTCATTGATTCTCGTCAATAATCCCGCGCTAGATCATTGCCCCTTAGCAATAATCCTACAAGCGAGGCTACTCCCGTCCTGATTAGTTCTACTAGCGATTTGCTGTGCGTGTTGCGCCCCGCACACAGTCTGACCTATTCTTTTTCCCACCTCTATTAGAACTTTATATTTTTTTTAAATTAAATAATCAAATAGCTACGCGATATTTATATACCTTTTAGTAAATATTTGACAGAAATTTATTAACCTTGAAATCTTTTAATATATATTTATAATTATTGCGTAAGCTAATCCTGAATTCCCGTAATTTTCCTAAGTTTTATACGAACTTCGCTTCGCAGTATCAAATCTCTTCAATATACTATCTTTTATGAATAGAACTCGCTTTTCTCTTTATTAATTCAAAGTTTAGTTCCGTATAGCGCGTTGAGTATTTTCTTCATATATTACTTATATTTCTTTAAAATATATAAGTAAATAAAAGTATTATTAAAATAATATATTAACATTTTATGGAGGTACTTTCGGATTATATAGTTAAGAAGAGATTAAAACGTTGCGGGTATATTACTTAATTTAAATAGTATTATGAAATATCTGATATAATGATAAAATATAGAAAACGCTATTTCTTTATTTATTCCTCTCCTCAATCCGTATATAGGTATATTCGATAAATATATTTAAGTACGTAAAATATCGCGCTTTAGCTAATGAATTCCGCAATTTAGATATTAATGGTAACGGGTAATTACTTTTTACCGTTTTGTTATTTAATTAATAGGAATCTATATATATACTCGTAAACTACCGCCCTTTTTCGGTATAAAGAATATAGAATATCTTATTAGCAATGTAAACTTTTTAATATATCTTGTTTTTAAATTCTTATTTAAATATTTCCGTTACTCTTTACTTTACTTTTTATTAGTATAGGAAACCTTAAATAGTAAGAGTTTAGCTCCTTCTTTTAACTTGATTTTATAGTCCTATGGTCCTTATTTTAAAAGTCATTCTAAATATTTAACCGTAAGAATTAAGTATCTTCGATATTCTACTGGTACCGCCTTTTTTTCGCTTTTCTCTATACTATTATAATAATTATATTTGTTAACCTCCAATATCTCTACTAACGTTATTAACCTTACTCTTTCGATTTTACTACTTATATTAATAAAATGTATTATTACTTCTTAAGCTCCTTACGGTAATACCGTAAAAGATACTTATTCTACACTTTACTCTATGTATACTTCTAATCTCCTATCGTTAATTAAATACTTTTAAAACTCTTTTAATTATAAGTAGCTACTATCCCTGTAATTAATACTCAAATTATAACCTTTGTACTATAGTTACCTTAAAATTTCATCTTCTAAGGGTCCTATATTTCTAAAATTAAATATAATTAAAATTATTTTTCTTTTAACTATAGTATTTAAAAATAATATTTTTTTCTATAAATTCTTTATCTCGGAAGTAGTCTTTGTGTAATAGTATATTCCTTCTTTTTTTTCTATAGTTTTTTAGTTTAATATATAAACTATAGCGAAATTAAATATATTTTCTTACTTCCGTCTTCTAATATTACCCCTTAAAATCTTTTTAATATATTATAAATTAAATTCTTTTTTGATCTCTTCCCTATATAACAGTATTTTCGTTCACGAATATCGGGTCGTTCTTCTATACCTTTACTTTACGTTAATATTCTTAAAATACCGTTCGTAATTTATTAAACGTTACCGGCCCCCGCGAAAACCCGTAAGTTATTTTTTAAGCGGTTATATTATTTAAAAGCGTTCTCCTATTCCAGATTATTTCGTAATATAAAGTCTTTTAACTATCTCCGCCTAGTTTCCTCCTATCTTTCGTCTCTTACTTTCGTCTCTTACTTTTCTAAGATTTTATTAAATACATTTTTAATACAACTTTAGTTATTTAGCCGACGCTTTAAAATTAATAGTTTAATAGTATTACCTAATTTTCTATTATAAATATAATATATAGTCTAGGCCTAAGTGCTACTATAGTACTATTCTTTACCCCAAAACCTCGCTATCAACTATATACCTTTCGTTTATATACCCGAAGTAATATCCTACTTCTTTCGGCGTAAACTAAATTACTTAAAATTGATTCCCTAATTAAACTATATGTCTTACTTTCTATAATAAATAATTGTTCAACTCTTATTTACTTTTTCTACTCTACTATTATTTTCCTAATTAATTATAACTTACTTTCCTTACTTACCTTACGGACCGGCTAATAGCTATATAGCGATTTACTTTAATAGTATTTTATGGACTTATATATAATATATTAGAACTAAAGTACTTTTTAATATACTGAATACTTAGGATAAAATTATACCGTATTTCTTTTATAGGGTATATATTATATAAGTATAGATATATCTTTTAGTAATTCTACGATTCTAATATTGATAACCTTTTTATCCTTCTAAAATTCTTTCTATCTTTTATACCTAGGTCTCTTAAACTATATATAATAACGATTCTATACCGATTATAATATTTTTTTAATATTATTTATTAAGTAGGTCCTTCCTATTATATAAAATTCTTATTTTTAGCGACCTCCGTTGTAGTTTCTATAGTAACTTTTACTATTTAATTCTATAATATATATATGTAAAGATCTTTTTTTTCGTACTTCGCCTTTAGCCTTTCCACTACTTCCAGTAATTCTTAGAACTCTACTTCCTTTTTTTAGCGTATTAATAAAGAATCTCCTCCAAATTTAGCACTTTATTTTATTAATACCTAATAACTATAACCTTTATAACCCTCGGTCCCTTTAATATAATAACTATTATCATTTTTTCCTTTACCTAGATTATTCAAGTACTTTATAATTGTTTTAAAAATATTTTACTCTAGCCCTAACTTCACGGTCTTTATCGCTGATAAATATCTATTTTTATAGGTCCTATATAAATAATCCCTAAAACGTAAGTCCTATAAAGCCGTCTCTTCCTCTTATCGTTAAAATAATAAAGTCTTTATACGCGTATACCTTTACGTTCCTTACTGTATGAATATTATTAATTATCGATACAGACCATATATTATAATATATTTATTAATAATTTCCGGTCGCTCCTATTAATATTACTTATATTTAATTTCCCTTTTAAACCCGTTATAGAACAATTATATTAATTCTTTATTATTAATCTCGGTACGGAATATATCTGTCCTAAATACCGTAGTGTAGTTAATAATAGATCTAATTTACCTAAAGTTAGCTAGTCGCTCTTAGGCACGCTTACCTTCGTCGTACTCTCTAAATACCTCTTTAATCTTCTCTTTAAAACCTTTATATAATATAAATACTTTTAATAATATCCTTCTTCTCGTCGTACTTATTACCGAAATAATCTCCTAAAATCGGCTCGAACTAAATAAATACTTTATCGTTAAGCCTAAGCATAACGTATAGCATATAACTTTCAATTCCTTATCCGGGAAATAAAAAAAATAGTACCGAAAGTATACTTTAAGCTAAAATAAAAAACCCCCAGCTCTCACTTTATACCTCCATACCAGTTAAATACCTCGAGCTTAATACACTGTCCTTCTTTACGTAAAGTACTAATTTCTTAATAGAGTATAACATTTTTTTACGTAAAGGTATCGTAAGAAAAGTATAACTTATCTTTAAGCTCTTAATCACGAACGAGAAGCTAGTCGATAGTAAGTTAGGTCGAAATCCCCTAAGTACTAACGTTCCCGGCTATAGTATCAACTTAATACCTTTAATTTATCCGTAATGGAGTTAAAGTGAGTATACAACTTATAACAAACCCCTATATAGAACCTCTAAAAGGAATATTAATTAAAGGCCTCTCCTATAATAGTTCGGTATAGCTAAACAGTACATAATAAAATATCTTGAATAATACAAAATACTATAAATACAATTATAAATTATATCCTGCGGAACTATCTATCCACACCAGCCAGTTCCTCCGTATATATAGACCTAGTGGTCTCCTGGATCATTGATTTTTGTCAATGATTCCACAGGTAAAGCTACTCCCGTCCTGATTGGTTCTACTAGCGATTGGCCGTGCGCATTGCGCCCCGCATACGGTCTGACCTGCCTGTTAGCTTAACCGTGATAATTTCCTTCCTGATAAGACCTTAATTTCAAAATACAACTAATGTAATTTAAATGATTAGAACATGAACACTGAATATGCCTTTTTTTATGTAAAATATTGTAAACTTTAAGTTACATCTAGTAAGATCAATTGAATATTATATAAGATTTATTAAATTATCATAAATAGCCTTTGATATGAAAATCGTCACGAAGCTGAGGTGGCAATAGGTTAAGGCCAATACTGTATTCCTGTAGCTAATGTAATCGTGAGATAAAGATGAATAAAAGAAAGGAACGTTTGTGGGTGGCCCGTCTTGTTCTCTAATATATCCTTGCCCTGCCCTGCTTAGCCTGTACCTTCCTCCTGCTCTACCCTTGACCGCAGCCTCCCTGCTCTCTCGCCTCCCTGCACCTCGAACCCGTCCTGTGCTCTCTGTCCTATGCCGTCACAAAAACAAATAAAATTTATCAATAGAGATATTTAGTGACCTATATAATATTAAATAGATTAAAGTGTATAATTTTAAGACTTTCATCATAACTTTTCAAAAGAAAAATTATGTTCTAGTTAGTAAAACCGTTATTTTTCAATATCAGATCAGCTAATAAACTTCAACAAAATGGGTTTTTGAAATTAACATTAGAACTGATAAATTCATGATTTTATAATGTATCATATTAGAAATCTAAATCACCATGAGCTATAAGTAATTAAAAGACTTCAACGAAAAACAAAATATAATATTTTAAATTATATTAAGGCTTATAACTATGAATGTTGAAATTATTAAATAGTATTATAAATATTAGAAAAAAGATACTATTGTTATTATAGCATTTAAATACTCTATAAATACTCCAAAGAAAAGTTTGTCTAAGGATTTCTTTCTATACATATAAATGTTAAAGCTTCTAAAATTAATTCTTGTGTTACAAAAAAAAACCTAAATTCACTTTGAGTTCTTTCTATATACTAAATTTAAACTTAATAAAGTATTATTTAAATTCGGTGTACAAACTTTCTTATAAGTGGTAAACCTTTATATAAAGGTTGAGGCATAGATATGCAAAGTTACAAAATACTGTTGAATAAATTCTCTCCAATATTCTAATTACCTTGATTAATTAACAAACTATATCTCATCCTACTGACTTTATATATTTCTAATATTATATAGTTTCTTTTCACTTTAATTAAAAGTACAAACTTTATTTCTAAGTTATTCATTCATTGTATTCGGAAATTTTAAATCATATAATAGTATTTGTAAGTTCTTTAATAGTTTTGCATTTGCATAAATTTCTTTAAAAAACCCTTTTTTATTAATAATATAAAATGAAAAATATATGGAAACTATTCATTTAGATTTACTAAAAATAAAAGGATAAAATATATTTTCAATTTTAATACTTATTGTTTGATTATGAGTACATAATGTGAGAAAGATTAGGATCTGGAGACTTTGAAATTTTATATTTGATCCTATAGTAGGTATTAAACTTTATCCAATATTCAATCGAACATGATGGTGTATAAAAATTATTTGTTTTAATAATGATTTAGCAATTTATTGCATTGATTCTTTCTTTGTACTACAACTAATTTTTTAGATTCGTTCTCTTAAAGGCTTATAATATTCTTCTCGGCGGCTATTTTAGCTTTTCATTATAAATAGTAGTCTCATTATTCTAGTAGTGAGCAAGGCTACTATTCCTTTCTCTTATGTTCTACCCCGGTTTTTTTTGGGGAAAACAAGAAAACATTATCTATTTTTAAATAGAACTTCTTATTTGCCATAAAGTTAGGTTTTAAATCTTAACTACCATACTGTGTTGAAGTCTATCCTTATTTCTGTTATACTTACAAACTGAATAACCTTTGCAATTAAAACAATTATACAATTTATACTTCTATTCAAAGAAAACGGGAAAGTATAATACCGAAATAATAAAAATTTAATACAAAAAAATAGAATTGATCGAAAGTAAGAAAATAGTTAAGAATTAAAGTAGGAAAATTGTTCCCTTTAAATTTCTCTACTTTAATATTTATCATGCAACCTCCTGCCTGAAAAAAAATCAAAATTCCTTCAAGTAGAAATTCATAATAATCCTAACGATATTCAAAATTATATCTAAAGTATATGATGCCTTATAGTTTTGTTTATTTCACAAAACTAAATGTAATTCACATTTTCAAAGTTTTTATCTATTTATGACTTCCGGTTTCTTTTAAAAACAATATACCCTAATCAAATTAACTTTTTTGTTTTTTAGAAAAAAGAACACAACTGATTTAACTATTAAGCGTTTCTACAAACTTGTAAAACTTTATATCTTTAAATATATTTTTAGTAAGGCCTCTTATAGTTTTATTAAAAATTTGGAAGGATGTAAAATGTTACGTTTTGAAAGCCTAATTTATAGTTAAGATTAGAATCACGATTAACTCTTTGAGATTTATTAGTAAATATTAAAAAGTCAAAATTAACCTTTCTATTTTTGAAAGATCTTATAAATCTGTATATTCCAAAAAGAATTAATATTACAAATAGAAAATAACTGTCAGTATTTTATAAGACTTGTATAACAAACTATTCTTCAAAAATCGCGGGAGTCCAGCATAACAAAACCGAATTGTAGTTTCACTCACTATTAAAATAAAAAACTGAATCAATTCAAAAAGTGCCTGCTTTATAGAGGGCCTCCTATTTAAAGGGACCCAGTTAGCTGGATACCGATGAATAGGGAGATATATTCTGATACTATTGATATAGTAACATATCAAAGTATGGTGAATCTACCTATACTATCATATTCTTATTTAAATAATTATCTAATTATATTTTAATATATAATTTGTGAAATGTTGAAATAAGTGATAATAGGTGTTAGTATCGTAAAATATTATGACTATCAGATTTCTTTAGCATTTTTCTTTAAAATGCTTGAAGACTAAGTTTATATATGTACTAACAAAGCAACCTTCAAACCAAAAATAATACACATAAGTTAAATGTTTTGAAAAATTAAACCAGTTAATAATAATATTTAGATTCAAACAATTCCTAATGAAGTTTATTCCGCCTTCATTTAGTTCATAGCGATGTATTATTAGTAATTTTAATAATTTTAATCATTTAATAATTTGATGAATTTAACATGTTGATTATTTTAAATAATTAAATTTTTTTTCTTTGTTTACTTACTAGGTATAATCAAAGAAAGTACTGGTTTATTTTGATTTAATTATAAAGATTTAAATAATGTAGAGCTAATACTCAAGAGGAAAATTCTTTTGCAATAATATATTTGCTTTTGTAAACCATATTCATCATTTAAAAAAATTGAAAAGTATATTAGTCTCTTATATAGTAAAATATTATACTGTTGTAACTACTTTTTATGAATGTCATTTTACTATAGTGAAGTTCTTAATAAAGCTGTTAGAAAAATATATAGCAACATATGCTTATTGTAGAAGATCTAGAACTATATTGACAGCTCCAAAGTTTTACTTCATGATTTAACTTTAATCTATTTATTAAAAAAGTTATCGTTAATATCTTTACCATAAAAACCATTATGTTTAGTAAATACTTCTCTTAAAGATTAGTGGAGTATAATGTAAGAGATGGAATTAAAAGCCTTACCTCTTATTAAACTAGCAACACCAACCGTAAAAACAAAAGGCTAAATAATGTTGAATAGTATTATAAGTCCTAAAAAGATATATACAAGCCCATTTCTTCTTATATACAAGGACCAACTAATATAATGAACTTTAAATTAATATTGAAAGAGTATAATACTCATTAATTATTCTTATTTAATCTTACACAATAAAATTCCAGCGTACCAATTACTACATTATGTTAAAATTATTCTTCATTTTTTGTTATATAAAACCACAAATCCTAGGGAATCTAAAAATTTTATCATTTAAAATTTTAACAGATTCCTCACTAATAAGTAGTATATAAGTATTTATGATGACAAAATGTTTTACTATTCCACTTTCAATATAGAAACTTCCCTAACAATTACTAATAATTCAGCTTTCAAAAGCCGAAGTAATATAACTTTTACACTCTCTAAGCTATTAAGTTTTTATAGTATAATAGAAAGAAATCTACTTTTAATATAGTGTAGTATTAACACACTTAATTTACTTTTTGAATATGTACTGGGTTTTTCAATATTTGGTGAGCAATAGTATTATGCTAATGTCGTACTTGTTCAATGTTAATTTAATAATATTTCTTTTGGTAGTTTTTTATGTGGTTTTTGCAAAGCTTTATAATATGATAATTTAAGCTCGTTTGAGTCCTTCCTTATTAGTCATAATTTTATTACTTTAATCATACTTAAGGTTATTATTCCCTTTGTTTTTCATATGCCTGGGTATTTTTCCTTTTCAAAAAACAAAAGATTATTCATTATTGATTATTTATTAGTTTTTACTTTGATTTTGTTTTGTGTAAATAGTAATCCAGCTTATAGAATAAAATCAAATATTATAGGAATAGTTGATTTTTATTTATATATTATTAATTATATCTTTTTGATATCATTTAAAAAGCATGCATTAAAGTATTAAACTATAAGCTTCAATGAATAACATCATATTTAATGTTCTTAAATAAAGGAAAATAGAGGTTTTTATTTAAAACTTTTTAATTTCACTTTGGTAGCTTACTTGATGTTCGTAAAATTGATTACATAATTCTTATTACATCTTTTCTTTTTAATAAATTAAGAATAGATATTTTAAATTTCTTTTAAAAAAGCTTAAGAAATGCCATAGGCTCTTTCTCTCCACTTTAGCTTTTTTCTTTAGTATAGTAGATAGAGCTAATATTAAAATATATCTTATTATATTTTTTTTATATCGTATGTATATTATAACTTAACTTTCTAATAAGTCTTACATAAATCATGAATATTAAAATCAAAGTAGTACTGTATGAAATTTGTACTCCTCCCATTCAAAATATATAATTTAGTCTTCCAAAAAGCTTTCTATATGTCAGCAAAATATTTTATATTACTTTTCTAAACATTTACAACATCATCATCTAGGGTTATTTCAGTTTTGTATGATAAATAATGAATTCTATTCTTTTACTATGATATAACGGTATTCATTCCGTTTTCTGTTTTCTTCTTTTTCCTTGTTTAAATACAACTACAGTTCATGATGAGTTCTTTTTCTGATATTATAATAACTAAAGTTCCTATTATGGATGGTTCTTGTCACATTTTTTAAAATTAATATCGTGATGATCATAAAAGTTAAATCAACTATATTACTAAAAACCCGTTTGCTTCTATTTGATTAAAAAGTTATTGTTTGTCTAATTATAATTGAATAAGTAAATTCATATTTATGAAAGTTTAGTTTGTAATTAGTAGGAATAAAGAACTTCAATCCGGACCCTTTGAAAGAAATATTAGTCAAAGGCACTTTAACATAATCTTGATTTAGTAAGGCTAAAAATATATAATAATAGCTTATCTTAATTAAAGAAGTCCTAATACTGATGAAAATACCTTGTAATTATATACTACGGAACAATTGACGAGTTTAATTAATTGCTGCATATGTATAAACCTCGGGACCCTAAAGTACTTAACCCGCTACAGCCCCGATTGCCGCTAGTATATTATAGCCTACGAAGTGCTCGTCGTGCTATACCTTCGATCACTCCGAATATCTTATATCGTATAGCGTATTAAAAAGATATTTAAACGGTACTATTAATAAACGGAAGTATAAAAAAAACCTAATTTCGCTATAGTTTGTATACCAAACTAAAATACTATAGAAAAAAACAATCGTTGTATAAAGACTATTTCTAACGTAGAAGGTTGATGGAGAAATACTATTTTTCAGTATTATAATGAAAAGAAAAATAATTTCAATTATATTAGATATTATAAATATAGGTATAAATATAGGTCCTTCGAAAAATTTGATTTTATAATAACTATAGTATAAAACTTATAATTTAAATATCGATTAAAGGGATAGTAACTGCCTACCTACAACTAGAAGCACTTTAAAAGTATTTGACTAACGATAGGAGATTAGAAGTACGTATAGAGTAGGGTATAGGATAAATACCCTTCACGGTATTACCGTAAAGACCTTAAAAATTTAGTATTTGAATTATTAAACGTTAATCGATGATTTAAGATTGAAGTTAATATATTAAATTATACAATCTGTAAATAATTAAGTTAGTAAATAATAATAAAAAGTTATACATAATAACTTTCCTTTCGAAAAAACGAAAAGGGATACGTTAAGATTACTTAATTTATAATAACAGGTTATTTTTTATTATCGAAGCGGTCGAGGAATAAAAGTTTTACTTTAGTAGTATTAACTATGAAATATAGGTTTATACGGATTATTGAAATCTATAATACTTTATTATTACGAAGGTCTTTAATATATAATAAACGTAATAGTTAAAGTTTCTCTCGGAATTTAATTCTAAATTAACTATAAAAAGGGTTCGGAAAACGCTAGTGCAAACGTATTTAACTAGCGAGCCGACTAATATAAGGATACACCTAACGAGTCACTACTACTATTTAAGGAGATACTAAATAGTACTTTTAAATACTTATTTGAGCCGTAAATAAAGTATTATGAAATATATTATAACTAATTTACTTTTGAAAAAAGTATTAGAAAGGGTCAATAATAATATTAGTCAGCAATACTAATATAAACAGTTAAAGATATAAAATATCTAAACAAGTAGTTAGGGAAACTATAATGTAAAATTACACGTATGTAAAGCTAGGTAATAGAACAGCACTTGGATTAACTAAAGATTAAGGATAACGTTGAAAAAACTATTTAGTTATATTATACGTACGGAATGATAAAATTATAAAGTATAAGTCTTACGGACTTCTACAGTTATTACTAGTAGCGAGACGACTATAAAATTCAATTATAATACACTTTATAAATAAACTACTTAAATTAAAAAATATAATAACCGGCGTTAAGTATAATAATAAATTAATAGTAATCGATATACTTATAAAATAACTATACTCTTTACCTTATAAAAAGACCCAGTCGGTAAAATGATTAACGGCTACAGTATTGTAATATCTTATAATAGTATATATATAGCTAAAAGAATTTTTTACGGACCGCGATATTGAATTATATCGAAATTTTAGAAAGTGTTAATAACGAGGTTCGAGGTAATAAGTAAAGTGTTTTACCTTACTATCCTAAAATTAATAGTTAAACGGAACGGCTTAACTAATTTATAGAAGAGCATTTACGGAATTATATTAAGGTCGAATAAAATAAATAAATTGAATCCTTATTTACAGTATATTTCATATATAATATATTATTAACAAAACTGATTAAAGCTATAACGTTTTTTTATAAATTTTAAATACAAATTAAACCTACGTAGGGACCAAACGTAGAGGTACTAAAGGCTAGGGTTAAGGTAGATAAATTATATATATATTATAGCAAGTTTAAGAAAAAACTAAAATCAATAAGCGAGAGAATATTAAAATATTATAATATTAAAAGGCCCGATGAATTACACTTTAAAAGGAAGGATATAATATTCCTTTTGTAATATAATTTACGTCCTTAATGACCTAGTAAGAAGCTGGACTATAGAAGAGTAGGCCTATTTAAAGTTAGAAGGAAGATACCGGAAAAGGTATTTAAATTAAAGTTACTTAGTATAATATATTTAGGGTTATGTATTCTCAATATTTTATTTTAAAACGCGTACTATTAGTAAGTCAAGTTAATATATAGGAAGTGGCAAAAGATAAAGAAGAGCAGTACGATAGAAAACAATACTAAATTTACGGTTTAATAAAAGTTGATTAAAACATTTAATTAATTAAAGTTTTCGGCTATAAATAATTTGTAGAAATTTAAGGTAAATCTTAATTACTTAAATTAGTAAAAAGAGTTCCACCGGTAATACCTAACCTAGCTAAAATATAAGTAAAACAGTACTTAGATTTAAAGCTATATTATAAACCTAAATACTAAAGAACTTTAATACGAGTCGAACCTATACCTCCGACATGATAATCGACGTACTATATACTACACTACGTAGTTAGTAAGTACGAAGGAATTTAGGCCTAACTAATATTATACGTTTTTCCTACTGTAAAAAAAGGGTCGAAAATATATTAGTAGCGGCGAGCTGAAATTATATTTAAATTTAAAAAGACCTATCAGGTCTTCTTAAATATAGAAGAACCTCGACGGAAATCGAACCCATACCTTCGATATAGTAACCGACGTACCATATACTATACTATAAGGTTAGAAAGGTTAGAAAGTATAAGGGGATCTAAGTATTACTAGTGATATGCGTTTTAATTACCTTAAGAAATAGAAGACGCGCTACCGGTGATACCCTGCAGGGTTAGAAAGGAAGGACCGGCCATATTAAGGTCTAAAGGAAGGCCGGAAAGCTAGTCGAAACCTAAGGAGGGGTCTAGGAAAGAGAAGTCGGAAGGAATAACAACGGGCGATTCCGCTACGGGAGGATCCCGAGAAGAAGTGGAATAGGTAAACTAATCTTTACGCTTAACCCGCTTTAGTTTTTCCACGCTATCAAAACTATAAAATACGGCCCGCGATATCTTCTCTAGCTAAACCTTTTTTTAGTAACGATAACGTACTTTAGCGTTAATAGCCTCCGCTAGTTCCTCGGTTCGTCCCAGTTCGGCCTTTACGGTATTATATTATAAAATAATGTAGAATAACTAACGGGGAGTAATGCCTAGGGCGTTATAGTAAGGAAAAGCGCGTTAAATATATTTACAGTAGCGTAAGAAATTAAAGGGGGAAAGGACGTAAGAAAGGTTACGGGAAATATACGCGGAATAAAATAAAGGTATTGTATTTAAATTACGGAAAATTATGTTTATAAGGCTTTATCGGCTAAATGCTTTTAAATATCTTTACTTATTTATACGGTGAAACATTGTGAAATAAAAGAGGAAAGAAGGGGGAATATTTACGGATAGAAAGGATAGAAAATAACCGGTTATTTAAGAATTTAGGTCGACGAGACTTTAATCTAAAAGGAGAGGTATTATATTACGGTTAAGTTAATAAGTAAGCCGGACCGTATACAAAGTCCGGTACGTATAGTTAATCGTTAATAGAATTAATTAGGATAAGAGTAGCCTCGCTTGCTGGGATTATTATTAAGGGACAATAATTTTAGTATAGGATTATTAATTAGGACTAATAATCCAGGATAAAATTATGATTAAAGGTTAATAATCTAGGAAACCACTAGGGTTATATATACGAAGGAACTAGATAGTTAGTAGATAGTTCCATAGTATGTAATTAGTTATTAGTTACAATCGTTAGTATCTGAGCTATTGTGATTAGGACAAGCCATTATTTTATACTGTTTAGCTGTACTGAACCAGGATTGTCCAGAAGTGCCTTTAACCAGTATCCCTTCCAGAGGTCCTGCATAGGGGTTCGTTACATACATATATTACGATAATATACTATAGTACTATATTCCCTCATGACTTTACTAACCAGGTCTCTTTTTGAAATAAAATAATTATTTATTTGGTAAACCTGTTAATTTTTATTAATATCTTATCGTACTTAACGCTAGTTATTAATTTTTTTAGTTTGCATAATTTAACCATAAAATCAATTGTAATTCAACTTTATAATTGTTTAAATCGATAAGTATATACTTTGTAAATCTTAATTTTTTATATATATAATATTATTCAATAACCTTTTGAATATCGTTTTTTGATTTTCGGTTTGTTAAAGTACTATTTGATCTTTTTTATAATCTTTATAATACCTATATATCTTCCGTACTTCGACTTAAAGATTTCTATTATTAATACCGTCCTATTTCCTAGCTTTATATATATTTAAATCTTATATTATAGTTTTTCCTCATTACTTTTTTAAATACCTTATAACTTTAATTGTTCCTATTCATACTATTTTGTAATATACTTACCTAGATTTTTTTAGTATATATTAAAAGTAAGTTAATTAAAATATATTATGTAATACTTTATTTATCAAGAAAATGAATATTTAAAAATACTTTTTAAACTTTCTTTCATCAATAATAATAGTTCTATAAACATATTTTTATAGTAGTTAACTCGTGAAATAAATACGTTTACCCTAACTTTCTCCAAACTTTTTTACAATTAATTTAGAAATTAAACTTTGAAAGAAATCTGATTATTATATTTACTATATATTAAAGACCTTCGGATTATGAAGTATTATATGCTTTTATAATTTATATTATTAAAGTATAGCCTTTATTTTTTAAATATTTGAATAATAGCGAATAACCTTTTATTATATATTAAGTAATCTTTACGTACCTCCTCTAGGTTTTTCGAAAAGAAACTTAAAGGGTATAATTTTCTATCGTTATTTTGCTAATTTCATTATTTACCGATCGTATAATTTAATATATTAACCTCGACCTTTAATAGTTAATTATGGTCTAGTAGTTTAAATACCGGGTTTTTTCAAATAACTTCCTCTAATATCTAAAAGGCCTACTTTGTTTGCTACCTTTATTTAAACTCTATATCTTTCTGATTGAATAATTAAATTACTATATAACTCCTATATACCTTCGGATATGTATACCATAAAAGTTTATAATCCTTAAAAATTCTCTAATGTGTATTTATAATTATAGCGTGGGCCAGTCTTTACCTACTGTAGTTTTTTTAGATTCTATCCGAACTTTACTTAATAATATTAATAACACTAGATATATTATTTTTGGTATTTAAATCTCGCTTTTTTCTTTATTAATTAAGAGTCCGGTTTCGTATAACGCGTCGACTATCTTATATCTATATCGATTATATTCATTTGAAATATATAAGTGAAGAAAAATATTATTATGTTATTAGGGTACTTGCGTATCATATAATCAAGAAAAAATCAGAATACTATAAATGTACTGATTAATCTGAATAATATAACAAAATAGTCGAAATAGCCATAGGGTATATAAAACGCTATTTTGTATTTATCTTCTTCCGTAGTCGTTAAATAAGTATATTTAATAGGTGTATTTCAATATATAAAGCATTTCGCTTTAATTAACTACCTCTATAACCTAGATATTAATAGTAACGGGTAATTAACTTTCATCGTTTCGTTATTCAATTAATAATAAGCTATCCATAATCGTAAACTACCGTCTTTCCTTCGGTATAAAGAATACGGGGTATTTTACTAGCGATTTAAAGTCTTTAATATATCATTGTCTTAAATTCTTATAAAAATACTTCAGTAATTTCGTACTTTATTTCTCGTTAGTATAATAAACTTTAGATAGCTATAGTGTAACTTTTATGATTTTACGGTTTCCGCTTTAAAAGGCTCTTTAAATACTTAACTTAGAAGATAAATATCCTCTATATTTTACCGGTACTATTTTTTAAACCTTTTCCTATATTATTATAAAAAATATACTTATTAAGTTCTAATATTATTATTAGCCTTATTAACCTTTTTTCTTCGATTTCACCCCCTATACTTCACTTTGTATATACTTTCAATCTTCTATTGTTAAATAAATACTTTTAAGGGTTTTAAATCATCAGTAACTACTATCTTTCTATTTAATAATAAAATCATAATCCGTATTCTACAATTACCTTAGGGTTATATCTTTTGAGGGTCCTATATTTATACCGAATATAAGTAGAGTTATTTTCCCTTGGACTATAATATCTAAAGACAGTATTTCTCTATAGACTGTTTATATCGGAAATAGCCCTTGTATTATAATCTATTCTGTTTTTTATTCTATAATATGATAGCTTAATATATACACTAATTTCAAAATCAGGTTCGTTTCCATACCTTTATTTATTAATATTACTACCTAAATACCTTTTTCGTACGCTATAATCTAAAAGTATTAATCTTTTCTACTTTATCTCTACGTAACATACCTCTTTTTTCCCTATAACGCTAAATTTCCGATCATCGATCCGTATAGTTACACTGATATACTTATTAATAGTATTAAGCATCGACGCTTTATAAAATTCACTTTTTTTTTTTTTTACAGTTTTCATGAAAGCCTATTTTAATCTTTATTATTAATAACACTATATAAGTTATTAATTTTAAATAAAACTACGCAGATTACTATTAAATATGTTTAATAAAGATCCAGGAGCCTCTCTTACGTATACTTTACTTTATTATACTTCTTTTTACATATTTCTATAAGTTTAGTTTCGAAAATATAAAAGCTTTTAAAGTATTAAACCGTATTCTTGTCTTAGTCCTCCTCCTCTTCCTTATAGAAATCGTTAAGTATAGGTTCGAACTACAAAAAGCCCTATCATTAAGTCTACTTACTGTAAAAATTACCTTCGATTTTTTGTTGATAAATTAATTTAAATGGTGACGAAAATAAGTTTCAAGCCTTATCTTTCCTCTTTTATAATACTCCGGTACCGGGAACCTAAATACCGACATAAATATAGTCGCTATAACGATACTTTAGTCCCGGATCTATTAAACCTCGCTCCCAAATTCCTTAATACGTTAAACAAACTATTTTACGGTTATAATAAAAGGTCCTCTGCTATTGAGGCTAGGTAGGACGCTTCCTATCTAAATGTTTTTAGGTACGACTATAATCGTAAAAAAACGCTTTAACTTATTTATATTAGAGTTAAAGTAAATATATAATATGTAACGAACTCCTATCCAGAACTTTTAAAGGGATGATAATTAAAGGTACTTTTAAACAATCCTGGTGCGGTATGGCTAAATAGTATATAATAAATAGCTCGTCTTAATTATAAAAGTCTAAATACTAACGATTATATTTAATATTATATAGTACGGAACTATCTATCTATACTAGCTAGTTCCTTAGTATATATAGACCTCCATCCTCTAGGTACCTCCGTACTTGGCATACCGCGGCTCACTGGTGAGTGGTGGTGATCCGGCTTACCTTCGCCAAAAGTGAAGCGCCCCATCACCCTGCAGCCCCGCCGTTACATTTTCCTTGATTGGCTACCACGGCCTGCTACAGTTCCCACTCAGTCTTGCTATATAGTTAGTCTGTGACACCTTGTAGTATTGAAGTAGTAGTCTACTGTAAAAGAGGGCTTACACAGACTCATTTATAACCATAATATACAAAATGAAACCAATATTTTCATCTATTGTTAAAATAATAGGGTTTAATTCTCGTAATAGAGTAAAATAATTTTAAATCTTAACAATTTGAGGATAAAAGAAAAAAAATATAAAAATCTTCGGATATAAAAAAAGTACTTTGATTACAACTTTATTTACTATATTAGAATTCAAACCCAAATTTCGGGATAAATGGTTAATAAAGCTTTCAGTAAGAATAGCATTTCTAACACTTTTACAAAGGTACGGAAAGTATATTTTTCCTTGATAAAAATTATTGGCACATAATATACTTTTAAATCGATATTAAAAGACACACTGAATATTAAGCGTGTTTCTTGAAAATAAAACTAACTTTGTTTTTAAAAATAATAAATTTGATATTTATATCTTAACTCCCTACTCTATACTCTTTTAAATTTTGTAGTAAAATATAAATAACTATCACTCAATTTAGTATAATTATCTCTGTAAAATTTAACTTTACTATCTCAGCTAAAATAAATGAAAACTTAAAACTAAAAACGAATTTTCAAAAAAATAAAGACTTGATAGTTATATCTTGAATTAATATCCATAACAATCACGTTAAGTTTTGAGTTATTACATTAAGGTATGAGATATTTATAGGGCACTTTAATTAATTGTAGAAGTGTTACGAATAAGAGGTCATAGTAAAGATAAGTACTAACATAATATAAAAAATATTAATAAAAAGTGTTATTACCTGCTCATTGAAATTATTACAAAAAGCAAAAAAATTAATATAAAAATACTTATAACTCCAAAACCCTACCTTATAAAAAGGCGCTTTTTATAGGAACCTAGCTTACTAAATCTCTACAAGCTAACTAGCCTCCTAAAAGTTTCAATATATTTAGGTTTTCATTTAGCAATATAAAAAAATAATCTAAAGAAAATTGTAGAGATTTCACAGCTACTGAAAAACTTATTAATTATATTATATAATTTCATAACTTTAAGTAAATAATACAATCATATTAAATGTAAAATTTGTAGTTTTACTTAAAGTTAAAAAGAAAGGTGGAATATGATAAAAATATGTGAATCATAGAGGAAAGCATACCTAGTCCATTCTAAAAGATAATAAAGATAATAAAAAAGAATTGATATAAAATAATTTTACAATTTTGAATTTTTTACGGTAACTACTATAATGAGCCTTTTATTTATAGAGACTTCATTAACTAGATCTCTATAGGTAGACATGTTTTTAATTCTATCTAGATAATTCATTATATTAATTATTATTTTATAAAATAGGACAATATATATTTTTCATAATCTTCGTAGAGGCTTATAATATCACTATTCCCGGCTACTTTAGACCCCCGTCATCACTATATATATGGATAATTAAACATAATTCAATTGTTAGCTTTTATATTAAACTCTGGCATATTCAGTTATTGTAAAGTATCATATTGAAATTGTTAAAGGCCACTATCAAAGGTTACTTAAATATAATTAAACTTATTTTTCCTTAAAATAAAATATTTAAAAGTAATATTTTTATAGACTTTTAACGTCGGAAATAGTATTTACATTATAATCTATTCGTTTTATCTCTTTTATAATATTCTAACTTAATATATAAATTATAACGAAATTGAGTTATTTTCGGTACTTTTGTTTATTAATATTACTATTTAAATATATTTTTAATATAGTATACTTTAAAAGCAAATATTTTTCTTTGACCTTCTCTTTATATAATAGTAACCTCGCTAAAGAGTATCGGGTTATTATTTTTTACCTTTGCCGTACGTCAATACTTTTAACGATACTTTTTATAATCCGTTAGAGGCTACTGGCCTCCGCGAAGGGCCGTGAAATACTGTTATTGCGATTATATCCTTTAAAAGTCTCTTTTTAATCTATATTTCTTAATTATATAGATTCTTTTTAATTACTTCTGTTTAACTTCTCTCTACTTCCCATCTCCAACTTTTCTAAAGTTTTATTACACCTATTCCTAATAGCGGTTCCGCTACTTAATCGTTTTCCTTACTTTTTTTATTTAAAAATATAATTCAACTTGCCTTTATATATATAGTACGTAGTCCGGGCTTAAATATTTCGTAAATATTACTTCTCTTTATAAAATTATACTATCTTTATTACCTGTTTCCATTATTAGTTGAAATAATACCTTATTTATTTAACTATAAATTATATTATATTAAAACTATCCTTGAGTTTAATCAGGGCCTAAGTTCTTTACCAGAAATAATCGTTTATATTTTTATAAAACTTTTTTATTTCATTATTATTTTCTTAATTAAATATAACTTTCTTGCTTACTTACTCTATAAATAGACTAAAAATTACATAGTAATCTACTTTCATAATATATAATATATTAATATATAATAAATTTAAACAAAAGTACCATTTAATATTCCAGACATTTTAATAGAATTATATTATATTTCCTTTCTAAAACATATATTATATAAATAAAATTATGTATTTCCACTACTTCGTCATACTAATAGTAACGATCTTTTTATTTTCTTAATATTCTTTTTAATTTTTATGTTTAAACTTTTAAAACTATAATAATATTTATTTTACTTCAATCTTTTTATATTACTTATATTACTCTTTTAATATTATTTCTTAAATTGGTCTTTTTTACTATATAGGGTTCTTGTTTTTTCAAAATTTGTGTAATTATTCCTATAGTAATATATATTAATTTATTCTATAGCTTCTATATTTAAAGATCTCTCTTTCTATGATTTACTTATAACTTTTATATTATTTTTAGTGGTTTTTAAAAGTTTACTTTTTTTTTTATCTCGGTATATTAATTATAGTTTTCTTTAAAGCTTAAAACTCGCTTTCTCAATACTTGGTAATTACAATCTCTATAACCTTCGGTTTTTTTAATATAATAATTCCTGTAATCTCTTTCTTTTAGTTAAATTATTTATATTTTTAGGAATCCTTTTCAAAGTATCTTTACTATAATTAAAATACTTAAAATTACCTTTACTTTAGCCCCGGCTTCACGGCCTCTATTACTATATAGTATCGACTTTTATTAGATTTACGTATATAGTACCAGAGTAATTAATATTAAAAGTACCGATTATCGATATATATAACTATAGCGGTATACTCATTAATAATATTAAACTTTATTTCTTTATATAACTCGGTTTTTTTTTTGGAGCCGTTATATAAAACCTATATTAACCCCGTATTATTATTAATATTATATAGACTATTAATTTTAAATAGAACCGCTTAATCCGTTATGAAATACGTTTAATATAAGTTTATAAATCTCTTTTATACGTACTTTACTTTATTATACTTTTTAAATATTTTTTAAATTTAGTGTCGAAAATATAATAGTTTGTAAAATATTAAACCGTAATCTTTCTCCTAATTTTCTTTTTTTCCTTTATAGAAACAGTTAACGATAGATTTAAACTATATAAAAGCCTTATTTTAAACTTAATAACCGCGAAAACTACTTTTAAAGCTTCGTTTATGAATTAATTTAAAGAATAACGAAAATGTATTTCAAATTAAAGTAAAACCTCTGTAAACTTTACTTTTGCTCCTCTATAGTACTCCGATACTAAAAACCTAAATATCGATTTAAGTATAATCGTTATAATAATATTTTAACCCCGGGTCTATTAAACTTTATTCTCGAATACTTTAATAGTTTTAATAAATAATTTTATAGTTATAATACTAAACTTAGTAATTATAGTAAAAAGTCCTCCGTTACTTAAGCTAAGCGGGATACCTTTTATTTAATCCTTTTTTAATTCTAACTATAGTAATAAAAAACGCCTTTAACTTTTTTATAATAGAGTTAAAGTAAGTATATAACGTATATCGAACCTATATTCAGAATTTCTAAGAAGGATACTAGTTAAAGATGCTTTTAAATAACCTTAAATCGGTATAGTTAAATAGCATATAATAAATAATATATTTTAATTATAATAGTTTAGATATTAACGATTATAACTTAAATTATATGTTATAGAACTATTTATCTATACTAGCCAGTTCCTCGGTATATATAGATTAGTAGATCACCGTGGATCACGATACTAAAAGTGATCCTGGATTACTCCTATTACTTTAAGATTACTTGCATCACCGCGCTCCTAGCACTCCCCGGCGCTCCACCTCCTATTAGTTCCCGTAGCGATTGGCCAGTACCTCCTATTCCCCGTATTCGTTCAACTTACCTATTAGCTTAACTATAATAATTACTTGTTAACTAACCCTACTAATAATTATTATAATGATACCCTAGCTACTTCAATTATTCCCTAACTACTCTCCCTATAGTTATAATAGTTTTATTTTTATTATAATTAGTTTTATTTTTCTATTTCATTTATTTTTATTTAACTTAACAATTAAAAAAATATACCCCGCGCAGCTTATACTATTTAACCTACCCGTTAGTTTAAACAAAATATAATACCCTTCTCTAAGTTAACGCCTCGCCAATTAAGTTCTAAAAATAATAAATGTACTTTTTTCTAATTAATATTCTACTATAACTTCTCTTTTTTGAATTTTTGCTTCTATACCTAACTATATTTAAAAATATATTTATATAAGCGTCAAACACTACTACGATTAAACCTGTTTTCTCGAAAAGTTTAGTTTTATAATACTTTGGAATTAAAACCAATAACCTTTAATATATTGCGTTTTTTTCTATTACTATTACTTACTATATATTAACGTCAACTCTTTAAAAAAATGGAGCGAGAATTTACCGTTCGGCTAACGCCCCTATAAGCCCCTCTCGTAGCGAAATCCTCCAGTATAGTTCCTTTCAACTTCTCCTTTACGGACCTTACCCTAGGCTATAATTAACCTTTTAACCTTTTTTTTGGGTTTAACGTAATTAATTTTTCTTCCTTAGCTAATTAAAGTATAGCCGGTAAAGCTTTTTTTTTACTTTTAAAGTAATTAAAATTTATAATAGGTTTTTATAAGTTATTATTACTGTTAAGCTAACGGGTAAGTTAGACTGTATACGTGTATAACGAACCTTTATATAAAACCTTTAAAAGGGATACGGGTTAAAGGTAGTTTCTCATAATTAATTGGGTATAGCTAAATAGTATATGGAAAGATATATTGATATAAATACTAATACTATAAAGATAAGCTATACTTATATACTATAGAACCATCTATCTAGACTAGCTAGTTCCTCTGTATATATAAGCCTTAACCTTTATGTACCTCCGTACTTAGATCTATCTTCTAATCTCTAGATCCCCCTAGATCTAACTTCCAGACTCTAAATCCCTAACTCTAGCTCTAAATCTCTAGATCTATAAATCTATCTTTTAAACCCTAGATCCTTTTATCTGTATTAGCTCCTACTCTATATGCCCTACTTATCTATCGCTTTTATTTTATTAGCCGGGGAGACCCCCCACTTTTCTAAACTATAATATAATACTCCTTCTCAAGGCCGAAACCCCTACGACTTAATTTATTTTTCCGTTATTAATTATAGTAAGTATTTCTCTTCCTCTTTATTTATTATTATATTTTTAACTAGGTTTCTAAACGCTTAAACGTCACTCATCCTAAAACTATTTATTATAATACTTTACGTAATGCTATTTTACGTAACTTTACTACTATAATTAATTTTTATATTTATTACGAACGCCGTTGATTACTTTATAAACTTTGTTTCCTAATTTTCTTCATCATTTTTTTGATATTGTTTTAATTAACATTTATAAAATTATAATTTAGTATAACCGTTTTAACTTTAATATAAAAGAAACAATAGGTTAAGTTACTTACTTTACTAGCGAAGGTCGTTTACCTTCGTAAGTAAAAAAGGTTTAACTTAATAAAATAGCTTATACCGTTTTTTGTAGTCTTAATAGTTTAAAAGAATTAAACAAAATTAAATAAAACCAATAATTTACTCGTTTGATTTTCCTGCAGGACCGTCCTATAGTAAAGTCTTTCTCTATGGTCCTATCCGACTTCTCTTTCCTAAATCCCTCCTTGGGCCTTAATTAGCCTTCGGACTTTCATTTAGACTTTAATACCGCCGTTCCTTCCTTCTTAACCGCGTTAAATACCGTTAGTAATATACTTTTTACTTTTTAAAGTAATTAAAACGTATAATACTAATTATATTTAAGTCCCTTTATATTTTTAACCTTATAGTATAGTATATGGTACGTCGGTTACTATATCGAGAGTCTAAGTTCGATGCCCGTCGAGGTTTTATATTAAATTTATAAATACCGTTTGTAAATTTAAATAGTTTTTTTTACTTCCTTGTAAGTAATATATTGTTGAATTTTTTTCACGGTAGTAGAGGCGTATAATATTGGTTAGGTCCAAATTCATCCGTACCTATTTATTTTATAGTATAATATATAGTATATCAATTACTATCGAAGGTATAGGTTCGACTTTTGCTAAGCTTATTTAAATTTAGAAAAACCCGATAGGTTTTTTTAGATTTCAACTTTTTTACTTACCTAAGTTTTACCCGGTCTAGGCATTATTATTAAAAAAAAAATTTACTTATTTAAGTAATTAGGATCTACTTTTAGCTCCTATAAATCATTTGTATTTAAATACCTTAATTAAATTGATTAAATATTTTAATTAACTTTTATTATACCGTAAACTTAATATTGTGTTTATATTGTATTTCTTTTTTTGTTTTCGGCTACTTCCTATATATTAGCTTTACTTATACATTATATAATATAGGTTCCAAAAGTAAAATACACAAGTTATATAATTATAAATATATTATAGTAAGTAACTTTAATTCGAATACCGTTTTCGATTTTTTCCTTTTAACCTTAAATAGGCTTACTCTCTTATAATCTATCTTTTTACTAGATTTTTTAGTACGTAAATTATATATAGAAAAGAATATCATATTCCTCTTTTTAAAGCAAGGCCCCTTAAGCTTTTTAATATTATAATATTTGTATATCCTTTCCCTTACAAATTTTAATATTTCCTTAAGTGTATTATGAAGTATATGTATTTTTTTTCCTTAACTTTAGCCTTAAGTACTTTTACGTTTAATCCTTACCGTAGGTCTACTTTATATTGAAAATTAATATAGAACGATATAATGTTCATTATCTTTATTAACGATATATTATATATTAGTTATACCGTAAATAATAGTTTCATTTGATTACGTTAGTCTAAATTAATATAATTTCGTAAATACTATTTTATAATTTAATTAAACTATTCCCGTTTAACTATCCGTTTATGGGAAATAGGCCGAAAATACTTTATTTATTACCTTTAGCTTCGTTATTAACGCTCATTTAAATTTTAATATAAGTTTAAAATCGCGGTCCGTAGTAAATTCCTTTAACTATATATATATTATTATAACATACCGTAATACTATATTCGCTAATTACTTTACCGATCAAACTGCTTTATAGAATAAAAGTATACTTACTTCGTAAATCTATCCTTTACCGTTAGTATATTACTGTACTTAACGCCGGTTATTACATTTTACACTTTACTAATTCAATAATAAAGTTTATTATAATTAAATTCGATAATCATTCCGCTATTAGTAATGACTTTAAAAGTCCGTAAAACTTATATTTTGTAAGCTTTATTTTTTCGTACGGATAATAAAATTGAATAGTCTTCTTCACGTCTTCCTTAATCATTAATTGATTAAGATATTACTTAATATTTTCCCTAGTTTTCATAATACCTATATACCTTTTGACCTTCGATCTATAAGTTTTTATTACTAGTACTATCCTATTACTTGGTTTTACGTACGTTCGATTTTTATATTATAGTCTTTCCTAAATATTTTTTTCGATACTTAATAACTTTAACTTTTTTTATTAATAATAATTGATACTATCGTTATTCAATTTGCTTAAGTATTTATTAAAAGTAGTTTATTTACGATATACTATATAATACTTTATTTATAGTTATAGTAAGTACTTAAATGTACTATATAACGTCTCTTTAAATAGTAATTATTACTCTGTAAGTATATCCGTATAGTAGTCCGATGGCTAATTAAATACGTTTACCCTAACGTTATCCGAAATTTTTTATAGTTGATTTGAAATTAGATTTCGAAAGAAACTTGAATTATTATATTTATCGTATATTAATGACTTTTATATTAATTAAGTATTATCGGTCAATATAATCCGTATAAATTTATACTTTATTATTAATATTATTAAAATATAACCTTTTTCTTTTAAATACCTCGATAATAGTAAATAGCATTTTATTATAAATTAAATAACTTTAATATATCTTTCTTAATTCCAAAAAAAAGGCTATTAAATATAGTTTTCCGTCGTAATTTCGCTATTTCAATTATTTACCGATCGTATAATTTAATATAGTAACTGCGACATCGAATAATCGATTAAGATTTAATAATTTAAATACCGGGTCCTTGAAAATACCTTTTTAGCTCCTAAAAGGCCTCCTCTTTTTCCTATCCCTACCGTGACTTTCTATTTTTTCTATTTCCATAAATAAGTGATTACGTGATACTTACGTAACCCCAGATAAATATTTAATAGAAATTTATAAATCTTAAAAATTCCCTAATATATATTATTATTATAGAAGAGGCTAGTCTTTCATTACTATATTTTTTTTAAATTCCATATAAACCATTCTTAATAATATTAAATATCCTAAATATAGTTTTTTCTATACGTAAAATTCGCTCTTCTTTGTATTAATTAAAAGTGTAGCTCTATATAGCGTGTTAAATATCTTTCGTACGTATCGTTTATAATCCTTTAAAATATACAAGTAAATAAAAATATTATCGAGATGGTATATTACTATTTTATTAAACTACTTCCGGATCTTATAGTTAACAAAAAATTAAGATATTATAGGTATAATATTTAACCTAAATAGTATTACGAAATATTTAAAATAATTATATGGTATACAATATACTATTTTTTTATTTATTCCTTTCTTTAATTAATATAAAAGTACATTGAATAAAGATATTTAAAGGTATAAAATATTACGCCCTAATTAATTAACGTTATAATTTAAATATTAATAGTAGCGGGTAAGTACTTTCTATCATTTCGTTATTTAATTAGCAGTAATTTATATATCATTATAAATTACTATTATTTTAGGTATAAAGAATATAGGGTACCTTACTCGTAATATAAACTTTTTAATACATTTGTTTAAAAAGTTCTTCTCTAAGTATTTTTATAGTTTTTTCTTGTATTTATTATTAATATAGTAAACCTTAAATTACTATATTTTAGCTTCTTTTTTAATTTAATTTTATAGTCTTACAGTCCTTACTCTAAAAATCCCTTTAAATATTTAGCCGTAAAAACTAGGTATCCTCGATATTTTACCGGTACTGCTTTTTTTTATTTTTCTCTATATTATTATAGTTAGTATACTTATTAACAAGCTCCTTTAAATTTCATCCACAAAAGAAATTCCTGGATATAACTTTAAGTCCTCGTTTTCTGACTGAGCTATTTTTTAATTATACTGTTTAATATATTTATTTCGACATTGAACGGTCGATTAGGGTTTAATGATCCAAATATTACGTCCTTCTACAATAGCTTCTTTTAGGTCCTGGAATACCTAATTTTTTTCTTACCTCTACTGAAACTTGATAGCTTTTTAAAATCAAACAATTATATAAGTATATAGTACTACGTATCTCCGATACAGGAAATTAATAAACTTTAAAAGCTCTCTAATATATATATATATTCATAATTATTATATAAATTAACTATTAATAGCTGTAATCTTTTTCAACTTTGTATAAACTTTATTTAATTATATTAAATATGCTAACTATATAAATCTTTGGATACAAAACCCGTTTTTATGTTTAGTTACCAAAAGTCTGGTCATATACAATATATTATATATTTTTCGTACTTAACGCTTATGCTTTTCTGAGGTATACAAGTACATGAAAACATCGTCGAAATAATATATTACTATTTTGTTGAAGTACTTTCAAATAGTATAGTTGAAGAAAGATTTGAATATCGTAAGTATATTAATAAGAATAAATAATATTCCGAACTATTTATAATAACTGGAAAGTATGCGAACACTATTTCTTCTTTACTTTTTTCTTGAATCTATATATAGATATATCTGAATACTATATTTAAAGATATAAAGTAGTATAATTTTGTTAGTTAATTCCGTAGTTTAAATGTGAAAAGTAGTAAATAACTACTTTTTATTATTTCGTTATTTAACTAATGGTAAATTATATATCATCGGAAATCACTGTTTTTTTTCAGTGCAAAAAACGGGATACTTTGTTAATAATATAAATTATTTGAATATTCTTTTAAAAAAGCATTTATTAAAATATTTCTATAATTCATTATTTTATTTATCGTTAAAGCAACAACCTTCAAATACCTATACTTTAACTCCTTCTTTTAACTTAATTTATGATTCGCTAGTTCTCATTTTAGTAGTTCTTCTAGATACTTAATTTTAAAGGCTCAGTATCTCCGGTATTTTATCAGTACCGCTTCTGTTTTCTTTCTTTCTTTCAACTTTTTATTGTAGTTTTACGAAGGGTATTCATCCTATACTTTATTTTATATATGTTTAAACCTTTATTATTAATTATGAACTTTAAGATTCTTTTCATCGTAGGTAATTACTATCCTTTCAATCAATATCTGAATTATAATTCTTTTATTATAATTATTTCAAAATTAACTTCTTTTTTAAAAATTCTATATTTATAATATGGAATATAGTGAAAATAATTTTCACTTCGAGCGTATTATTTAAAGGTAACATTTTCTCAGAGAAGATTTACATTAAAATACTCTTTTTATAATAACTTATTTTTCTCTTTCCTGTACAATATTCTATTTTGATATACGAATTCTAGCAAAATCAAGTTGGTTTTATATTATTACTTACTAGTATTACTGCCTAAGAAATATTTTAACAGGTTAGAATTTAAACGTATTTATCTTTCTTATTTTTCCTCATATAATAAACACTTTACTAATCAATATAAAATTATTATTTTGTACTTTTACTTTGGTATTATCTACAATATTGCAAAGGTTAACAGCTTCCCCAAAATACCGTACCTTATTTTTTAAGTATTATTAAAGTTTAAACTAGCTAATAATATAAATTCGTCTAAGTATTACCGTTAAACGTTTCTCTACTTTCCTTTGTATATAGTATAGTGATTTTTTCCGATTATTTTTTGGGTCTTTTTTTTAACTGTTATTCTAGCCTCGGTTTAATATATATATTATAATTCTATATGATTTTATCCGTAAGTACAATATATAGATAAGATTCTTACAATACATTGGTGTATATTTAATTTTTTCGATTACACGGTGTTTTCAAAACATTATACATTTTAAATAATCATTCAGATATTTTAATATAGTTTATATATTTAAACATAATTCATATAGTTTAAAAATTACCATTAACTCAACTAGGTCCTATATTTTCTATTAGAAATAATCGTTAAACTCCTGCTGTTATTCATACTATTTGATTATGGTTTTAATAAATAGTTCAACGTTTTCATTCCTACCCGTGTATTGTACCAATTAAAAACCATAAAAGATTTTACGTTAATAATACTCTATATACGTACATATAGCATATTTAAACTAAAGAATGCTTTTAATATTGTAGATATTTAAGGCAAAACTATACCGTATCATTTTCAAAAAGGTATATACTATATATATAAAGGCATTTAATTAGGCTTATATACAAGCTGTATAATAATAATTTTTTTAAGAAACTCTCTTCTAAATTTTTAAATATAAACTTCTTCATTTTATAAGTCCGTTATAATACTATATTTTTATATTTATATAACCTCGCCTTGAATTTAATTGACTTTATAGATTTTTCGTGTAATAAAGATTAATACAGTTTGTAATTTGTATAACCGTTGAAAAGTAATTATTCTTATAATTTCCGGAATTATATATTTGCTTTTTAATGTCTCGCCTTCAACCGTTTTAAACCTTCCTTTAATTCTTAAAACCAATACTCTTCTTATATACGGACTAATAAACTTTTTTTTCAAAACCTGTTACTTTTCCTCCCCCGTAATTAATAAGTACGATTTTTATAATCCTTATGACTTTTATTATAATTATTATAGTAACCTTTTTATTTCAATTACTCAAAGACTTCATAGTCCTTTTCAAGTATTTTATTTTCCTATATTCAAAATATTTCGAGTTATCTTTACCTGAATTTCGGCTCTATAGTTTTTAATATCATATAGTATCGACCTATAAGTTCTACGGAATAATACTGAAATCATGAATATTTAGATATTACCTTTTGCATTTATTGTTAAACGGTTATACCGTATAATCCTAATCAGTACTTTTTTTTAATATAACGTTAAAATTATTTATCGTCGATATATATAACTATAGCGATATGTTTCTCCAAAATATGAGGTTTTATTTATTCATATAATGATTCATTACTTTTCTTTTCAAGGACGTTATAAAAAAGGTATTATAACTTTTTATTAATAATTTCGTTACGTAAATTGTGGGCTTTAATTATAGCCGCGTCTTCGGCTACTAATCGTATTTAACGTAAACCTACGAATTTCTTTTACGTATATTTTATTTTATCATAATTTTTGAATCTTTGTTTAAACTTAATTTTAAACTTACCGTAACTCCGGAAATATCTAGCAATAATATTTTTAGGATTTGAAACTAAAAACTCGGAGTAATTATTTAGGATAAGTTCGAACGATATAAACACTTCTTCTGCTAAGTTAAAGAATTACAGATAATACTTTAACCTCTTTGATATTAAATATCTTTAAGTAATAATATAAATAAGGTTTAAGTTGAATTAACAATCATTGAAACGTTCCTTTATTGTTGCTATAATGTTCCGGTATTAGGAAATCAATTACCTGCTTAAAGCCCGGGTAAATCGTAATAATATATTGCTCGATTTGTTAGGTCCGGCCCTCCAGCTTTTTAATATATACGATAAAGTATTCGAAGGTAAAACCTAGCGTAACAGAGTCTTCCGTAAGAAACTGTAATGCTGAAACGCCTTTTATTTTAGTATTCTTAATTATAATGATAACAAAATCACTTTTAACTTCTTCATAATAAAGTGAAAGTAAATATATAACTTATCACAAACCTTTATTTAAAACCTTAAAAGAAATACTCATCGAAAGTACTTTGAAATAATCTAAATTTGGTATGGCCAAATAGTATGTAATAACACTTTATTCTATGCATAATAGATTAAATATTAACGAATATAATTTGTCTGATATATTATATAATTATTTAATCTTTATTTAATTCCTCCGTATATGTAGACTCTACGCCTAAAGATTAATTGTATTTAAACTGCCCTAAATATATCCTAACAGGCTCTACTAGTAATTATGTAATTATACCTCAATTGCTGTGACTGCGCCCTAATTAGTTCTGTCTGTAACTATAGTAGTTATATCTAACAACCTAATCACCTTCTAATTAGTTGTCCCTTGTCTAATCTATTGATTAGCTGAGCACGTCCCAGGCTGCTCGTACTGTTTGACTTGCCCGCTGGCTCAACTGTGACAAGTGTGGATGTAATGGTTTTTGATAGATCAAATAAAAATTATATTATAATTAATGCTCAAAGTTCATATAAAGAAAAAAAAAAGGATAAGAGAATTAACGGACTTTTTTTACGGCTTAGGTAAGTTCTGGGGCAAAACAGCAGTTATACCATACTAATTGATTCAATTGTAAGCTAAAGAAGGAAAAAGAGGAAATTCCAACAGTGCTTGCAAAGCAAGGCTTTTAAACAGGGGCAAAGCTTTAACTACTTGTTGTCGCTCCCAGAGTCCCGCATGCCCCACGAGGCCCGCACGTACCCAGTATCCATCAGTCCGTCAGCTTCAGGCCCGACCCGTGACAAGTTTTAATAAATAAATACCATACTTGGAGAAATATGGCTGTATTATATATTAAAATAATAAAGGTAAAAGCTAGCGGTACAACATAGTTAATGTACGTATTTAAAACAAAAATTTAAAATACTACTTAATTTAAAAGCATTATTTAATTAGTTAATGGTTTTTACTATTATAGATATAGAACCTGTAAAGAATATAATTCTAAAGTAATTATAGTATAGAAATTTTTGTTTAATTTTCGATTAGAAAGGTAGTAATTACCTACGATTAAAGAAACCTTGAAAGTATTTAATTAACGATAGAAGGTTAGAAATACGTATAAAGTAAAGTGTAGAATAAGTACCCTCTACAATATTACCGTAAAATTCCAAAAAGTAATAGTATACTTTATTAATATAGGCGGTAAAATTAAAGAAATGAGATTAACGACATTAGTAAGAATATGGGAGATTAATAAGTATAGTTATTATAATAATATTAAAAAAGTGTGACGAACCCCTATCCAGAACCTCTGAAAGGGATACTAGTCGAAGGTACTTCTGAATAATCGTAGCTCGGTGCAGCTAAACAGTACACAACAAAATGTCTTAATGTAAACACTAGATACCGTAAATATAAGCTTAAATTATATACTGCGGAACTATCTATCTACATAGCCAGTTCCTCCATATATATAGACCTCGTACCAAGCCCTGATCATGGTGATTATTCCGCTTATTTTTAATGATCGTAATGATCGCTATAATCCTCTATAACTCCCTATTAGTTATATTACCGCGATTACTATATTTTCCCAGTTTATTACCTATAATCGCGTAGCCTTACCCTAATTAGTCTTACTAGCGATTGTTTATGCGTTTTATACCCCGTATACGGTCCGTCCTACCTATTAGTTTAACTATAATATAATACCCCTCCTCTTAGGTCGACGTTCCGTCGACCCGAGGCCTGAAATAACCGCCTATCGTTTACTTTTATTTACTTATAAGTCCTCCTCTTTTCCCTATCGCTACGATATTTAACTCTTATAAAGTTTCTAGGTCTTTATAACTCCCTTCCCCGCGCGTTAGTCCGTAGTACCGTCGTCGCTTAGCCCTAGCCGCTTTTATTAACCTTAAAGGTTTTATTATTATACTTTATTCGTTCTGTACTATTTATAACTTAACTTATCGCCTTCACGAGCGTTCTTCCCGTTACGGCGAGTGTATGCGTCGAGGCCGTACTTACGACGTATCGGGTACTCCTACTACTATAAGTCGGTTAGTCCGTCTCTCTCTCGATACTCCGTTTAACCTTATTTAGTCGAGTACCTAGTTACCGAGTATCGTCGTTTATTTTTAGAGGAGCTGGTTACCGAGAAACGACTCCTAAACGCCTACCGTAAAGCTAAAGAGGCTACGCGTAAGGCGTAAGAAGCCGTTACGTGCTTATCCCGCCTTCGCTAGCAGAAACGATATCTCTCGGAGCGGAGTGCCGCTATTATTAGCGAGGTAATACTTACGCTCGATCTTCCTATTATTACTACTCCTAGTACCGACCCCTCCTCTTGGCCTTCCGTTTTACTTAACTAGTTATTTCCTGACCTTAATGCCGATCTTGGTACGGCCAGTCCTTCCTTCCTGTCTGCGTAGGATGCCGTTAGTAGTGCGCCTTTCCCTTCCTAAGGTAGTTAAGGCGCGTAATGCTATTTATATTTGGTCCCCTTTATACCTTCTAACCTTATAGTGTAGTATATAGTACGTTAATTATTATATCGGAGGCGCAGGTTCGATTCCTATCGAGATTCTCCTAGTTCTATTTTATAGTTATCTGGTTATAGGCTAGGGCCGGGTTTTTTTACTTACTTAAGTTTTGGCCGGTCCGGATATTATTAATGGAATTCCTTTTATTTATTTAGATAGTTAAGGTATACCTGTAGTTCCTACAAGTTATTTATAGCCGGATATTTTAATTAATTAATTAAATACTTTAATTTACCTTTGTTAAACCGTAAATTTAGTATCTCTTTTATATCGTACTTTTCTTTTTCGTCCTCCGCTATTACCTATGTATTGGCCTTACTTACCTATAGTACGGGCTCCAAAAGTAAGATATGGAAAGTGTGTAACCGTAGACGTATCGTACGGGGTAGCTCTAGTTTAAATACCGTCTCCGATATCTTCCTTTTAACTTTAAACGGGCCTACTCTCTTATGGTTTAGCTTCTTACTAGGTCTTTTAGTACGTAAATTACGTATGGAAAGGAATACTATATCCCTCCCTTTAAGGCGAGGTCCCTCGAGCTTTTTAGTATTATAGTATTTCCGTATTCTTTCCCTTATAAACTTTAGTTCTTATTTAAGCTTACCGTGGAGTATATATATTTTATTTGCCTTAACCCTAGCCCTAGGTACCTTAACCGTAAGTCTCTACCGTAGGTTTACCTTATAGCCAAAGTTCGCGAAGAACGGTATAGCTTTAATTATTTTAGTTAGTAATATATTATATACTAGCTATGCCGTAAATAATAGTTTAACCTAATCGTTTTGTTCGAAATTAATGTAATTCCGTAGGTACTATTTTACGATTTGGTTAAGCCGTTCCGTTTAACTATCCGTCTAAGGGTAATAGGCCGAAGACGCTTTACTTACTACCCCTAACCTCGTTATTAACGTTTTTTAGAACTTTAATATAAACTTAGTATTATAGTCTATAATAAACTCCTTTAGCTATATATATATTAATATAATATACCGTAGTATTATATTCGCTAATTATTTTACCGACTAGGTCTCTTTATAAAGTAAGAAGTATATTTACTTAATAAGCTTATCGATTACCGTTAATATATTATTATATTTAACGCCGGTTACCGTATTTTTAGACTTTAGTAATTTAGTAATAAAGTTTATTATAACTAAACTCTATAGCCGTTTTACTACCGGTAGTAGCTCTAGAAATCTATAGGGCTTATATCTCGTAACCTTCGTTTTCTTATACGTATAGTATAACTAAATAGTTTCTTTAACGTCGTCTTTAATCTTTAGTTAGTTAAAGTACTACTTAATCTTTTTTATAGTTTTAGCGATATTTATATATCCTCCGAGCTTTAATACGTAAATCTTTATTACTAGTACCGTCCTATTACCTGGCCTTACGTACGCTCGGTTTTTATATTATAGTCTTCCCTAATTATCCTTCTAGATACCCTATAGCTCTAGCTCTTTTTACTAGTATTACTCTATAATATCGTTACCTAACTTCCTTTAATATTTACTGGAAGTAGCTTTCTCGCGATATATTATATAATACTTTATTTACGGCTATAATAGATACTTAAGGGTACTATTTAGCGCCTCCTTAAGTAATAGTAGTAACTTCTTAGGTATATCTTTATAGTAGTCGGCTCGCCGGCTAAGTATGTCTACCTTAGCGTTCTTCGAACCCTTTTTATAGTTAATTTAGAAATTAAATTCCGAGAGAAATTCTAATTATCGTATCTACCGCGCGTTAAGGACCTTCGTAGTAATAAAGTACCGTAGATTCTTATAGTCCGTATAGACCTATATTTTATACTTAATACCGTTAAAATATAGCCTTTATTCCTCGAACGCTTTAATAATAACGAATAGTTCCTTATCGTAAATTAGGTAGTTTTAACGTACTTTATTAAGTTTCTTTAAAAAGAAGGCTACCGGGTATAGCTTACCGTTATCGTCTCGTTACCCTAGCTATCTACCAATAGTATAGTCTAATATATCTACCTCGACCTCGAATAGTCGACTAGGGTCTAATAGTTTAAGCACCGGGTCCTTTAAAATAGCCTCTTTTAGCTCCTAGAAGGCCTACTTCTCTTCTTACCTTCACCGGAACTCCACGTCCTTCTTAATTAAATAGTTAAGTAGCCTCGTAATACCTATATAGCCCCGGATAAATATCCGATAAAAGTTTATAAACCTTAAAAATTCCCTAACGTATATTTATAATTATAGCGTAAGCCAGTCTTTTACTACCGTAATTTTTCCCGGTTTTATACGAACCTTACCTAACGATATTAGATATCCTAGATATATTATCTTCTATACGTAGAACTCGCTTTTCTCTTTATTAACGGAAAGTCCGGCTCTATATAGCGCGTCGAGTATCTCTCGTATATATCGCTTATACTCCTTTAAAGTACGTAAGTAGATAAAAATATTATTAAGATAGTATATTACTATTTTATCGAGGTATTTCCGTATAGTATAATTAACGAGAGATTAAAACGTTATAAGCGTATTAGTTAACCTAAATAGTATTACAAGATACTTAAAATAATTATAGGGTATACGAAACGTTATTTTTTATTCGTCTCTTTCTTTAATCCGTATATAGGTATATCCGATAAATATATTTAAGCGTATAAAGTATCGCGCCTTTACTAAATAATTCCGTAATTTAAATATTAATAGTAGCGGATAACTATTTTTTACCGTTTCGTTATTTAGTTACCGGTAATCTATATATAGTCGTAAGCTACTGTTTTTCTTCGGTACGAAAAATACGGGGTATCCTACTAGCGATATAGACTCCCTAATATATCCTTTCTTTAAGTTTTTATTTAAGTACTTCCGTAGCTCCTTACTTTATTTATCGTTAGTATAGTAGACCTTAAATAGCCGTAGCTTAGTTCCTTCTTTTAATTTAATCTTATAGTCCTACGGTCCTCGCTCTAAAAGCCCCTTTAAATACTTAACCGTAAAGGCTAGGTGTCCTCGGTATTTTACCGGTACCGCTTTTTTCTTACTTTTCTCTACGTTATTATAGTAAGCGTATTTATTAACCTCCGATATCTTCACTAACGTCGTTAACCCTACTTCTTCGATTTTACCGCCTATATCGATAGAATATACTATTACTTCCTATACTCCTTACGGTAGTGCCGTGGAGGGTGCTTATCCTATACTCTGCTCCGTACGTACTCCTAATCTTTTATCGTTAGTTAGATACTTCTAAGGTTCTTTTAGTCGTAAGTAGCTACTATCCCTCTAATCGATATTTAGGTTATAGTCTTTATACTATAATTGCCCTAAGATTATATCCTTCGAAGGTCCTATATTTATAATATCGAATATAATTAATATCGTTTTTCTTTCGACTATAATATCTAGGGATAGTATCTCTTTATAGACCTTTTACGTAGAAAATAGACTTTATATAACTATCTATTCCTTTTTTTTCTTTTATAGTATACAGGTTTAATATACGAACTATAGTAAAATTAAATTCGTTTCCGTATTACCGTTTATTAATACTATTGCCTGGAGATCCCTCTATCGTATAGTAACTTAAAGGCATTTGTTTTTCTTACCTTTTCCCTATACAGTAACGACCTCGCTAACGAGCGCCGGGTCATTATCCTATACCTTCGCTTTACGCTAATACCTTCGAAAATATTATTCGTAGTCCGTTAAAGGTTAACGGCCTCCGCGAAAAGCCGCGAGTCGTTTCCCAAGTAGTTATATCGTTTAAAAGCGTCCTCCTGCCCCGGATTATTTAGTAATATAAAGTCTTTTAACTATACCCGCCTAACTTCCTCCTATCTTCTATCTCTAATATTCTCTCGCATCTATACTCGATAGTAGTTCTTCTACTTAGTTTTAGGCGTCTTAATTTAATAATATCGCTTAACCTTCTTTCGTAAGTATATAGCGCAGTCTAGGCTTAGGCACTATCTTAATATTACTTTCTCCTATAAGCGTACGTTATCGTTTATATTCTAACCGTTTACATACTTAACGTAATACCTTGCATACCTTAGTGCGATCTATATAACTTAAAAACTATCTTTTAATTTAATTAGGTCCTAAACCTTTTATAAAACATAATCGTTTAGGTCCTCCTATTAAACCTTTTCTTATCGGGCTATAGTCCTCCTAACTAACTATAGTTTACCTTCCTTACCTACTTTACGTACTAGCTAGTAGCCGTATAGCGACTTACTCTAGTAGTACTTTATATATCCGTATATAATATACTAAAACTAAGGTACTTTTTAATACTCCGGATACCTAAGATAAAGCTATACCGTATCTCCTTTATAGAGTATATACTATATAGGTATTAATATATCCTTTAGTAACTTTGCGATTTTAATATTAGCGACCTTCCTGCCTTTCTAGTACTCTTCCTAGCTTTTATATAAAAGCTTTATAGACTATAATATATCCTATAAAATAGTAATTCCGTATTTACTATATTACTTTTTTAATATTATTTATTTAGTAGGTCCTTACGTAAGACCCTCGTCTTTAGCGACCTCCGTAGTAATTTCCGTAACGATTTATACTAGCTAATCCTATAATATTTATATCTAAAGATTTCCTTCCTCGTACTTCGCCTTTAGCCTTTCTAGGGCTTCTTTTACTTCCTAGAACTCTATATCTTTTTATCTAGCGTGTTAGTTAGAGTTTTCCTCGGAGCTTACCGCTCCGCCTTACTAGTACCCGATAGCTACTACCTTTATAACCCTCGGTCTTTTTAATATAGTAGTTAATACGACCTTTTTTTTTTATTCGAGCCGTTTAGGTACCTTACAGTCCTTCTTAAAGTATTTTACTTTACCGTAATTAAAATACTTAAGGTTATTTCTACCTTAGCCCCGGCCTTATAGTCTTTATTACTATATAGCGTCGACCTTTATCGGTCCTACGTATATAGTGCCGGAGTAGTTAATACTAAAGTATTTTCTCTTTTATTTATCGTTAGGACGGTTATTACCGAAGTGTCCTTTATTATTATTATTACCGTAGTAACCCCTACTACTTTTCTTCTCCGTACGCCGTTAAAATTACCGATCGTCGATCCGAATAGCTATAGCGATATACTTATCGATAGTATTAGGCTTTAACTCTTTATATAACTTATCCTTTACCTTTTCTTTAAGGCTATTATAAAAGAGCTATATTAACCCTTTATCGTTAATAGTATTACGTAAGCTATCGATTTTAAATAGAGCCGCGTAGTTAATTATTAAGTACGTCTAGTATAGGTTTGCGAGCCTCTCCTACGCGTACCTTACCTTATTATACTCCCTAAATACCTCCTTAAGCTTAATCTTAAAAATACGATAGCTCTCGAAGTATTCTACGGTAATTTTTTTTTAGTCCTCCGGCTTTTACTCGTAATAGTTATCGAGGATAGGTTTAAACTACGCGAGAGCCCTATCTTTAAGTTTAATAGCCGCGAAGATTACCTTTAACTCTTCGTTAGTAAACTAATCTGGATAGTAACGAAAATAGGTTTTAAACTAGATTAAGAATCCTTTAAGTTTTGCTTTTCCTCCTTTATAGCGCTCCGGTGCCGGGAACTTAACGGTTAATTTAGGTACGGTCGTGATAGCGATAATCTACTCCCGGGTCTGCTAAGCCTCTTCCTTAAGCTCCCTAAGGCGCTTAACGACCTGTTTTGCAGTAGTAAGTATAGGTTTGGTGCTGGTGGAAGGTCCCTCGCTGCCTAGGCTAGGCGGGACGCCTCCTATCTAAATATTCTTAGGTCCGGCTATGGTAGTAAAAAGATGCCTTTAACTTATCCGTAATAGAGTTAAAGTAAGTATATAACGTGTGACGAACCCCTATCTAGAACCTCTAAAAGGGATACTAGTCGAAGGCACTTCTAAATAATCGTGGCTCGATATAGCTAAACAATATATAATAAGATGTCTTAATGTAAATACTAAATACCGTGAATATAAGCTTAAATTATATACTACGGAACTATCTATCTATATAGCCAGTTCCTCTATATATATAGACCTCGTGCTAAGCCCTGATTATAGTGATTATTCCGCTTATTTTTAATGATCGTAATGATCGCTATAATCCTCCATGACTCCCTATTAGTTGTATTACCGCGATTACTGTGTCTTCCCAGTCTGTTGCCCATGATCGCGTAGCCTTGCCCTGATTGGTCCTACTAGCGATTGTCTGTGCGTCTTGTGCCCCGCACACGGTCCGTCCTGCCTGTTGGCTTAACTGTGACAAAAAGGCGAGAGAAAAGCGATACCGGTAGAATATTAAAGGTATTTAACCTTTACGGTTAATTGATTAGAGGGACTTTTGAATCGGGGGCCATTAAACTAAAACTTTAAGGTAAAAGAAAGAGTCAAATTACGGTTATTTAAAGTTTATTATACTAACAATAAGTAAGGTAAAGAACTACGGAAGTATGTAAACGAGAATTGAAAAAAAAAATAATTTATGGAGTTTATATCGCTTATAAAATACCCTATCTTTTTACACCGAACAAGGACAGTAATTTATAACTATATATAATTAGCGTTAATGTCACGGTTCAAAAAAGCGGGGGGTCGCCCGGGCCAATAGAACAGGAGCGACAGATAAGTGGGGCCTGTGGGACAGAAGATAACACGGATAAGAGGATCTAGGGATTAGAAGATAGATCTAGGTACGGAGGTACCTAGAAGTTGAGGTCTATATATACGGAGGAACTGGCTGGTGTAGATAGACAGTTCCGCAGTATGCAATCACAGCTTGTACTCACAGTATTAGTGTCGACATTGAGACATCTTGCTGTGCACTGTTTAGCTGCACCGAACCAATTGTCAGAAGTTAGCTTCAACCCGTATCCCTTTCAGGGGTTCGGTACAGGGGTTCGTCACAGTTATTTAAATCACAAAATGGTAGAATATAATTACCCATTATAATTGATGTTTAATTTATAGAGGTAATTAATTATGGCCTAATATTTTGTATATGTAAGCATATATATTAAGTACGCTTATCTATAGATTAAAGCACGGGATAAATAGAAAATAGTATTTCGTATACCCTAAAATTCATTCAACTATTTCGTAATACTATTCGGGTTAATTAATATACCCGCGATGTTTTATTATTTCGCTAACTGGACAATCCGGAAGTATCTTAATGAATAGTAATATACTATTTCAATAACGTTTCTGTTTATTTATATATTCCGGAAAAATATAAGCGATATATATAAAATGAATATAATTAAGATATTTAATATTATTAAGTAAGGGTCGGATAGAATTCAAGAAAATTACGGTTATTAGAAACTAATCGATACCATAATTATAAAAGCATATCAAGGAATTTGTAATGTTCATAAATCTTTATCGGAGATTTTATTTGGGGGTAATGAGAATTCTAATTACCTAAGTATTTAATTAAAAAAAATATTGAGTTCCAGTGGGAGTAAAAAGAAAAGTAAGGCTTTTAGGAGTTAAAGGACACTATTTCAAAGGACTCGGTATTTAAACTATTGAACTTTAATTAACCCTTCGAAGTCGAAGCTAATATCTTAAATTACACGATCGGTAAATAGTTATATTAACGAAATAACGATGGAAAGCTATATTCGGTAACTTTCTTTTCGAAGAAAGTAAAGGGAGTACGTTTGAATTACTTAATTTGCGATCAAAAACTCTTTATTATTACTACATTAAAAAAACTATACTTCAATAATAGTAATTGTGAAATATAAGTCTACATAAATTGTCAAAACTCACGATACTTTATTACTATCGAAATCCTTCACGTACGATTAATATGATACTTAAAGTTTCTTTCGGAGTTTAATTTTTAGATTAACTTTGAAAGAGGTTCGGAAAACGTTAGGTAAATATCTCCAACTGGCCAACCGATTATTAGAAAAATATATTTAAAAAATTACTATTATTATTTAAAGAAACGCTAAAGGTATTTTTAGATATTTATTTTAACCAGAAATAGAATATTATGTAGTATATTATAAATAAGTTACTTTAAAAAGTTTTTAAAGAAGTTAAATAATAATATTATAAAGTAATATTATTAAAAGAAATTAGAACCGTAAGGCATTTAAAAGAATAGTTAGGGAAGACTATAGTATAAAAGTCGAATATATATGAAGTTAGAAAATTAAAATACTCTAATAATAGAAGTTTATAGGTTAAAGGTCGGAGGATATATAAGTATTATATAAACTATAGAAAAGATTAAGCAGTATTATGATTAGTTAACGTATACTAGTATGTTAAAGGTAATCGATAAGTTTACTAAATGAATTTACTTTTTACCCTACATAGAAAGTTAGTCGGTAAAGTAACTAGCGGATAAACTACTATAGTATTTTATAGTAACATATATATATATAGCTTAAGCGGTTTATTACGGACCATAATAGTAAATTTATATTAAAGTTTTAAAACCCGTTATTAATATAGTTAAGGGTAATAAGTAAAGTATTTTTGGTCTACTACCTTTGAATATATTGTTAAACGGAACGGTCCAATTAAATCGTAAAACAATGCTTATAAATTATATTAATTTCAAGTAAAATGACTACGTGAAACTATTATTTATAGTATAATATATCATTAATAAAGACGATTAAAGCTATACTCTTTTTCATAAAATTTCGACATCAACTAGACCTATCCAGGAACTGAATGAAGAGGTATTTAGGCCTAGAAGTAAAGTATATAAATGATTGATACTTTATAATAAGTTCGAAAAAATTAAAACTTCATAGAGAAAAGAATATAGAAATAATATAAGGTTAAAAATCTCGAATGAGCTCGCTTTAAAGGGAGGGGTATGAATTTTTTTAAGATATAATTTACGAATTAAGAAATTTGGTAAGAAACTGGGCTATAAAAGAGTGGGCATATTTATGGTTAAAAAGAAAATGCTAAAGATAGCATTTGAATTAAAACCAATTAATGTAATATATTTACGTTAATATACTTTTTATATTTTATTTTTAAAACACATATTGATACTGAATAAAGTTTAATATATATGAAGTAGCTAGTGATAAGGGAAAGAGTACGGTATAGAAAATATATTAAATTCATGGTTTAATAAAGATAAAATAAAGTATTTATTTAGTTAATTAGAATACTTAGTTATTGATAATTAATAGGGAACCTTAATTACTTGAATAAAAAAATTTCATTTGTAATATTTAAACCGGCTAAAGTTAATATAAGAAAAGAAAATTCCGTTAGGATTCTTAAGAAGTTAAAAATCCTAATGTATTAAAATTTTAACGGAAATCAAACCCGTGTCTTTGATATAGTAGCCGCTATAGTATATACTATACCATAAGGTTAATAAATACCTCGGGAAAGGTATATAATTAATTATTTTGGGAGAGGCGAGGATTTAAAAGAGTTAAAGGGAGAGGCGAAAAGAGAGGACTAGTTAAAGGAATACTGTGACGAACCTATATCCAAAACCTCTAAAAGAGATACTAGTTAACGGCACTTCTGAACAATCCTAGTTCGGTACAGCTAAATAGTGTATACCAATAGCTTATCTCAATCACAATAGTCTAGACACCAACGATTATGACTTATATTATATACTACGGAACTATCTATCTACACTAGCCAGTTTCTCCGTATATTTAGACCTTAATCCTTTAGGTACTTCTGTACCTAGATTTATCTTTCAATCCCTAGATCTCCTGAATCTATTTTCTAGTCTCCAGATCCTTAGATCGAGCTCTAAACCTCTAAATCCACGGATCTATCTCCTAAAAATCCCCCGGCCCGTAATATTCCTTATTCTATAAGCCTACTTATCGTTTTAATTCCACTAGTTTTAGTAATCCCGCTCTTTAGAATTATAATATAATATTCCGTTTCTAAGCCGAAATCCCTACGGCCCAATCTCTTTTTCCGTTATTCATTACGGTAAAGTGTTAATTTCCTTTTTATTTTTTGATATATTTTTAGACCGGGTTTTTAAACGTTTAAATATTACTTGTTTTAAAGCTATTTATCGCGATACTTTACTTCATATTACGTTATATAAAGTTATTAGTATAATTATTTTTATACGTATTATTAATACCGTTTATTTCCTTATAAACTTTTTTTCTTTAATTTTTTTACTATTTTCCCTATATCTCCTCTAATTAGCCCTTTTACGATGTCGGTAATTTATCCGCCTTTAGCCTTTATAAAATAGTAACAATAAATTACTATTTTTAATTTCGATATAAAGACAATAAAGATTTAATTATTTACTTTAATGACGAAAGTTACTTATTTATATAAATATAAGAAATTTTAATTTAATACACTAGTTAATATTTTTTTGGTAGTTTTAATAGCGTAGAAGAACTACAAAGAATTGAGTGCGAAGAATAATTTATTCGTTCCTTTTTTCCGCGGGACCGTTCCGTAGCGGAATCCTTTATTACCGTCCCGTTTAATTTTTCCTTCCTAGATCCCTCCTTAGGCTTTAATTATCTTTCCGCCCTTCCTTTGAACTTTAATATAGCCGGTCCTTCCTTTTTTGATTACGTAGGGTTTTGCCGGTAATACACCTTTTATTCCCTAAAGTAATTAAAACGTATAATATTATTGATATTTAGGTCCCTTAATATTTTTTAATTTTCCAGTATAGTATAAAATACGCTAGTTATTACGTCGAAAATATAGATTCCATTCCCGTCGAGGTTTTTTAAGTCTAAATATACTTTTAGTTCCCCGTAAGTAATATATTTTCGAACTTTTTTTATAGTAATAAAGCGTATAATATTGATTAGGCCTAAATTCCCTTGTACTTACTACTCTTATAGTATAATACGTAATACGTCGAATACTATACTAGAGATATAGGTTTGATTCTTATCGAAGTTTTTCGGTATTGAGATTTATATATATATCTAGAAATTTAGGTATTATTTTTACCGATGTAGGTTTTAGTTAGTTTAAGTATTACTAATGAAACTCTACTTATTTCATTTAAGTAGTTAAGATTTACTTTTAGTTCTTACGAATTATTTACAGTCGGATATTTTAATTAATTAATTAAATGTTTTAATTAACTTTTATTAAACTATAAATTTAGTGATTTTAACGTACTTTTCTTTTTATTTTCCGCTATTTCCTATGTATTAATCTTACTTACCAGTAGTACAAATCTTAAAAGTTAAATATAAAAAGTATATAACTATAAACGTAGGATATTCGGCAATTTTAATTCGAATACCATGTCCGACATTTTTTTACCTTAAATAAGCCTACTCTTTTTTAGTTTAGCTTTCTACTAAGTCTTTTAATACATACACTATGTATAAAAAAAACTCTATTCCTTTTTGTAATGTAAAGTCCTTTGAGCTTGTTAGTATTATAGTATTTCTATATCCTCTCCTTTATAAATTTTAGGTTTTCTTTAAGTTTACTATGAAATATATATAATTAATTTACTTTAACTTTAGCCCTAAGTACCTTTACGCTTAATCCTTACCGTAAGTTTACTTTATATTTAAAATTTACGAAGAACAATATAGCTTTAATCGTCTATATTAATAATATATCATATACTAACTATATTATAAGTGATAGTTTAACCTCATTCTTTTATTCAAAATTAATCGAATTCCGTAGATACTATTCCATAATTTAATCAAACCGTTTGTTTCATTATTTATTTAAGGGTGGTAAACTAAAATCACTTTATTTACTACTCCTAGCCTCGTTATTAATCGTCATTAAAACTTTAATACGAATTTATTATTACGGTCCGTAATATACTTTCTAAAAAATATATATATATATATATATATATATATAACTATAATGTATTATAATTGTATATACGTTAATTATTTTACTCATTAGGTCCTCTTAAAAAGTAGGAAATATATTTACTTCGTAAGCTTATCGATTACCTTGAATATAATATTATACTTAACACCGGTTACTATATCTTTTAATCTTAATACCTTAATAATAAAGTGTATCGTAACTAAATTCTATAGTCGTTCCATTATTAATAATAATTTTAAAAATCTATCAAGTTTATATTTCGTAACCCTTATTTTTTTATAAGTATAGCATAAATAAATAATTTTGTTAGTATCGCTTTTAATTTTTAATTAATTGAAGTATTACTTAGTTTTTTTATAGTCTTTATAATACCTTTATATCCTTCGAACTTCGATCCGTAAATCTTTATTACTAATACCGTGTTATTACCTAGCTTTAAGCACGTTCGATTCTTGTATTATAGTCTCCCCTAATGATCTTTTTAAATACTTTATAGTTTTAATTCTCTTTATTAATATTACTTTATTATATGGTTACCTAACTTCCTTTAATACTTACTGAAGAAGTAGCTTACTTATAATATATTACGTAGTACTTTATTTACGGCTAGAGTAGATACTTAAGAGTACCGTTTAGTATCTCCTGAAATAGTAGTAGTGACTCGTTAGGTGTATCCTTATATTAGTCGGCTCGCTAGTTAAATACGTTTACTCCAGCGTTTTCCGAACCCTTTTTATAGTTAATTTAGAATTAAATTCCGAAAGAAACTTTAACTATTACGTTTATTATATATTAAAGAACTTCGTAATAATAAAGTATTATAAATTTTTATAATCCGTATAAACCTATACTTTATAACTAATATTAGTAAAGTATACCTTTTATTCCTTAAATACTTCGATAATAACGAATAGTTTTTTTTATAAATTAAGTAGTTTTAACGTACCCCTTTAATTTTTTTAAAAAAAGAAGAGTACCGGTTAGCTTTCCGTTATCGTCTCGCTAGCCTAATTATTTACTAATTGCGTAATTTAATATATTAACCTCGACTTTAAAATAACCGATTAAAGTTTAATAATTTAAGGATTAAGTCTTTTAATATAATTTTTTTTCAATTATTAGAAGGCTTACTTTTCTCTCTAAGTTACCGGAATTGTATAGCCTTTTTCATTAAATATTTATTAACCTTACGATACTTATATTACACCGGATAAATATCCGACAGAAATTTATAAATCTTAAAAATTCTTTGATATATATCTATATTTATAATACAAGTTAATCCTTAATTACAGTAATATTTTTAAATTCTATACTAACTTTATTTAATAATATTAAATATCTTAAATATATTATTTTTTATATCTAAAACTTCCTTCTTTCCTTGATAAATAAAAATCCGGTTTCATATAGTGTATTCATATCTTTCGTATATACCGTTTATACTTCTTTAAAGTATATAGGTAAATAAAATATTACTACAATAATATATTACTATTTTATTAAAGCACTTTCGGATTTTACAATTTATAAAAGATAAATATATTAATTAACCCGACTAATATTATAAAGTACCCGAAATAACTATAGCGCATACTAAACGTGATTTTCTGTTTATTCTTTTCATTAATCTATATATAAATGTACCCGATAAATATATGTAAATATATTACTTAACGCGCTTTAGTTAGCTAACTCCGTAACCTAAATATTAATAGTAATAAGTATTTTTTTTTATTAACTAACTAACGGTAATTTATATATAATTGTAAATCATTATTTTTTAAGTATAAAAATACAGGGTATCTTATTGGCAATATAGACTCTTTAATATATCATTTCTTTAAACTTTTAAATACTTCCGTAGTTCCTTATTTTATTTATCGTTAAAATAATAAACTCAAATAACTATAATTTGGTTGCTTCTTTTAATTTAGTTTTCTAATCCTACGGTTTTCCTTTTAAAAAACCTTTTAAATACTTAGCCATAAAGGCTAAATATTCTACATATTTCATTAGTATTTTTTCTCGTCTTTCTTTACGCTATTATAATAAATATATTCATCAATCTCCGATATTTTTACTAATATCGTTAACTTTATTTCTTTGATTTTACTGTTTATATCGATAAAATTTATTATTATTTCGTAGGCTTCTTACGGTAATACCGTGCAGGGTACTTATCCTATACTTCATATATATTTTTAATTTCTTATCGTAAATTAAATACTTTAAAAGCTTTCCTGATCGTAAATAGTTACTATCCCTCTAATCGATATTTAATTTATAACTTTTATACTATAATTACTTTAAGATTATATCCGTTAAAGGTCCTATATTAACAATATTAAATATAATTGAAATTATCTTTCTTTCTACTATAATATTTAAAATAATATTTCTCCATAAACCTTTCACGTAGGACATAACCCTTATATTACGATTTATTCTCTTTTTTTCAAGGATTTAAGCTTAATATACACTATAGCGACATTAACTTTATTTCCGTACCTCCGTTTATTAATATTATCGCTTAAATATCTTTTTAGTACGCTATAACTTAAAGGTATTTTTTTTATTTTCTTTCCATATTGTAATAATTTAGTTAGCGAATATCAAATCGTTATTTTATATTTTTATTTTACACCGATACTTTCGAAAATATTATTTGTAATCCGTTAAAGGTTATCGGCCTTAACGAAGGGCCACGAGTCGTTTCCTAAATCATTAGATTATTTAAAAGCATCCTCTTACTCCGGCTTATTTAATAATATAAAGTCTTTTAATTTTCTCTACTTACTTTTCTCTTATCTTCCGTTTCTTAGTTTCCTAATATTCTTTCATATTTATATTTAATAGTAAATCTTTAATTTAATCGTTTATTTAAATACCTTTAATTAATATTATTATTTAACTTTCTTTTGTAAATATAAGATAGAATTTACGCTTAAATATTATCCCAATACCGTTCCTTCTTAAAATATTATACTATCGTTTATAATTTTACCGTTCGTATATTCGAGGTAATATTTTATCTATTCTAAAGCGAGGTTTATTATTTAAAAGTTATTTTGTAGTTTAATTAGGTCCTAAACCGTCTATAAGAAATAATCGTTCAATTCCTATTAAATTTTTTTATTTTACTATTATCCTTTTAACTAACTATAGCTTACCCTTATTACTTACCTTATATACCGGCTAATAACCGTATAGCAATTTAGTTTAATAATACTTTATATATCCATATATAATATACTAGAACTAAGGTACTTTCCGGTACTCTGTATATATAAGATAAATTATATTATTTTTTTATAAGTTAGATATTATAAAATCGTAAATATATTTTTTAGTAATTTCGCGATCTTAATATTAATTTGGTTTTACTTTTATTTTTATTTTTTAAACTATTATATTTAAGTTTTATAATTAATTCTATAGTATTTATATTTAAATAATGTTTTTTTTATATCCTTTTTATTACATTTTATAATGCTTAAAACTCTATTTGTTTCATTTAACTTATTAATTTAAGTTTTTATTTTTGAAGTTTATTACTTTATTCTCTTAATACTTTATTACTTTATTCTCTTAATACTTTATATTTATAACTTTCATAAACATCGGTCCCCTTAATATAATAAGTGTTATAATCTCTTTTTTCTACTCGAGTTACTTAAGTACCTTATAATCCTTTTTAAAAAAAAAATTTCTTCTATAATTAAAATACGTATAATTATTCGTACTATAATTACGTCTTTATACCTTTAAGCTCTACGTAAATAAATATTAAAACGTGAATACCGTAAAAAATTTTTTATTAAAGTAGTAAGGTTTTTATACGTATATACTTTCACGCTTTTACAGTATTAGTATTATCGATCGTTAATATAGATTACTATTATAATATATTCGCTAATAGTTTCCGGCTGCTTTTATTAATATAGTTTATCTTTAATTTTTCTTTAAATCCGGTATAAAATAATTATACTAATCTTTTATTACTAATTTCGTTACGGAATATATTCGTCCTAAATACTATAATATAATTGGTAATGAAATTTAATTTACTCAAAACTAATTAACCATTTCTAAGCGTAGTTACTTTTGTTATATTTTCCAAATACCTCTTTAATTTTTGGTTCGAAACCTTTATAAAGTAAGTGCCTTATCTCTATATTTAAACGTAATATATATAACTTTAGATTCTTCGTCGGGGAAACCAAAAAGTAATACTGAAAGTAAACCTTAAACTAAATTAAAGATTATTTTAACTATCCTTTTATACTTCTATAGCGGTTAGGTGCCTCGAACTTAATATACTCTTTTTCTTTACATAAGCTACTAATCTTTTAGTAAAGTATAGCGTTTTTCTACGTAAAGGTATCGTAAGAAAGGCATAACTTATTTTGCGGGAAGTTAATCGATAATAAGTTAGGTCGAAGTTCCTCTTTAAGTATTAACATTTCCGGCTATAGCATTAACTTAATGTCTTTAATCTATCCGTAATAAAATTAAGTAATATATAACGTATAATAAACCTTTATCCAGAACTTCTAAAAGGGAGAGTAGTTAAAGGCACTTTTAAATAATCCTAATTCGGTATAACTAAATCATATATTATAATAGCTTGTTTTAATTATAATAATCTAAATACTAACGATTATAATTTATATTATATATTACGGAACTATTTATTTACACTACCTAATTCCTCCGTATATATAGACCTCAATCCTTTAGGTACCTCCATACCTAAATGTATCTTTTAATTCCTAAATCTCCTAGATCTAGCTTCTAGTCTCTAGATCTTTGGATCTACCTCCTAAATCCTAGATTCCCTAGCCCGTGTTATTCCCTGTCCCAGAGGCCAGACTTATCCGTCGCTCCAGTCTCACTGGTTCTGGCGACCCCGCTCTTCAGAACCGTGACAAATACTATTTAATATAGTATCTTAGTCAATCGAGTCCAAAGTACCCGAGGCTTACGCAGCCGTAATTTCCGACTCCCGACGATTAATTACTTCGAACTTATTTAGTAAAGTAAAGTTACGCTATATTATTTCGGTACTATATAACGAAAGGTAATTGTATTAGCGACGAAAACGTATAAATGCTATTAAAGTTTTTTAAGCCGCGCGTTAAGTCTCTTAGAATTTATATTAAATACATTAGAAATGCGTTTCGGTCAACTCCTCCTCGTAAGTTAATCGTTTAGTTTGGCTATTATATAATTAATTATATATATACGTTAGAAAGATAAGAAAAAAGAATATAGGGTAAAAAATATGTATACCAAAACAGGAATATTTATATTACTATACCTATTAAGCTTTTCGAAAAGTAATAGGAATATTGAATATTGTTACACCTAAGTAAAAAAAAATTGTTATAAGGGATATATATCAGGAAGATTATAAGTTTAAAGTTTTAGATATACAGTTAAGTATAGTTAGGGTTTCAGAAAAAAAAGTAAAGAAGGGAAATTTATTAACGAAGATTAAGCGGAAAAGAAATAGTAATGATTTTAAGGACGTAATCACCGGAGCGTCGATTTAGAAGAAGGAGCATTATATTATAATTAAACTAGTAGGTAAGTCAAACGAATACGGAGTATAGGAAGTGCCGGTTAATTACTACGGGAATTAATAGGAAGTAGAGCGCCGGGGAGCGCTAGAAGCGCAGTAATCTAAGTAATATTAGGGTAATAAGAGTAATCTAAAATCACTCTTAATATCGTAATCTACGGTAATCCACTAATCTATACATATAGAGGAACTAACTAATATAGATAGATAGTTCCGCAATATATAATTTAAGTTATAAACGTGAGTATCTAAACTACCATGGTTAAGAAAAGCTATTTATTGTATACTATTTAGCTATACCGAACCAGGATTGTTTATAAGCGCTTTCGACTAGTATCTTTCTATGAGGTTCTAAGTACCGCTTTCACGTTTTTATTTTGCGTTAAGGTTTTAGGTTTTTTGGTGTAATTTTTCTTGGTTTTTTTTTCGGTTTTTTTTTCTTTTGGGGTATTTTCTGGGTATTTTTTGGGGGGGGTTTTTCCCCCTCCCTTTTATAATCCATTAATCTATCTACTTTATTAGTATAAACCATATAGTCCCCTCTAGTGTATTCTTTTCCCTATCAATGCTTTCCACCAATCATCTAACCTATACGCACGACTGGATCTACAGATCAATGCTACACAACAATGTAGACATGCTAAGCCGAGACCTTCCCGATATAGCTATGACAGCGAGCTGCAGGACATACGCAAGTCACATTATCAAAGCCCTGTTACAATGTGTAGTTCTTGAGAGGTAGTTGTTTGGAATAGATATCGATGGGGATGTGTTTAGAAGGTTTTAGAGAGAGCATTGCGAAGATTTGAAGATGAGGTTCAACACCGATGGGAGGAGTCGTTTTAGCAGGAGTTTTGGGGTTGGAGTATTGAGCAGACCGAATCTCCTCTTGTTGTCAACTGTCTTAAAAGTATGCAGGCTTTTGCTAAGCTACCTAGTCCAGAACACCTCCCGCCGGTTGATAAGCTTGACTCGCGGTAGCTTTCATGTACTCTCAGCAAGGTGCACAGGTCCTTACTCATGCCAGCCTTCCTTGCAGATGGCTCCACTGTTGAACGAACGCTATCTGCGCGATGACAGCAACATGTCGTGATACACAGGCACAGGAGGCAATGGCAACTACCTTGCATTGGTTACCCCGGTAGTGCCTCAGTTTGGCCATTCAAAACCTCTTGCCTCACACCCTCACAGCTATTGCACTGCCATTTCCAAACATCTCTGCTAAGAGTAGTAACAGACTTTTGGAAAGACGCACTGACATCCCGAAGGCCGAGATGACGATTCCGAATCCCACCTCTTCCCACAATGGTGAAATGAAAGAGACTCCTGTTCTTGCTTGTGTGCAGAGGTTACTTCTAGAAGATACGTACGGCATTGTACGAAAGGGCTAGTGGTCAAAGAACGAACTCTCTGTTCATCTGCACTGCCTTGGTGGGGGCAAGAGCACCCCAGATATATCTGTCAAACCCCTACCTCCTGAGATGCCCCCCCCGGTTCTTACACACTTCCCACGAAGCATTGACATTCTTCTCCAACTTACTCAAAAGCTTGTTCATTTCTCAGCCATTATGGAGTACATTGACTCTGCAAAGAATGCCTTGCGGACCGACTTTACTTGGAACCGGGTCGGCCACCTTGCAGCAAGAGGAGCTCGTGCCTTTCCCCAGGCCAGTGTTGAATATGTCCTGGACAAATTTCCCATCATCGGATGGTTACCTCGGTACAACTACCGATGGATCATCAACGACATCATTGCTGGCTTAACCATCGGGCTCATGTTGATTCCTCAAGGACTTTCCTACGCTAAGATCGCCACCATTCCTGTTCAGTATGGCCTCATGTCTAGCTGGGCTCCATCGGCCATCTATGCCTTTATGGGAACCACAAAGGGTAAGTGAAACGACTTGCCATGTGGGGGTGATTTGGTTTCTGACCTCCGGCACTGTAGATCTCTCGACCGGTCCTACCTCCCTTATCAGTCTCCTCACGGCGGAAATCATCGAGGCTCTTCACGGTGAGGAGTGGTCGCCGGTGGAGATTGCGTCGGCAGTTGCTATGATGATGGGCATATATGGTATGGCAATTGGATTTCTCAAGCTTGGCTTCCTCTTGGAGTTCATCTCCCTTCCCGTCTTGAGCGGGTTTATATCAGCGGTCGCGATCACGATCATTCTTAACCAGATGGACTCTCTTCTGGGCGAACCCAACGTCGGCGACGGCACTGCCACGCAAATTCGAGACATCTTCCAGCAGTTGCCCCAGGCCAACGGCTATGCATGTGCCATTGGATTCACAGGTATACTCCTCCTCACAGTGCTTGACCAGGCCGGCAAGAGATGGGGGGAAAAGAACAGAATCATCTGGTTCCTATCCATCACCCGGGCTTTCATTGCACTGGTCATTTTCACTGGCGTCGGATATGCTGTCAATCATTCTCGTGGAGCTTCCGAGAACTACCTGTTTGATGTTGCCAAGGTTCAAGCAGATGGACAAGAACCACCTAAGGTGCCCAGTGCCGCCCTATTGTCCAAAGTTGCGTCCCGCAGCATCGCCGTCTTCGTCGGCTCCGCAGTGGAGCATACGGCGATTGCCCGCGCCTTCGCGGTTAGGAACAGCTACGTCACAGACCAGAGCCAGGAGCTGACATACTTCGGCGTCACCAACGTCTTCAACTCTTTTTTCCACGCAATGGGTGTCGGTGGCGCCATGTCCCGAACGGCCGTCAACTCTGCCTGCAACGTCAAATCTCCCTTGTCAGGGTTCGTGACCACGGCTGTTGTGCTTGTGTCCATCTTCAAACTCGTTGGAACCCTCTATTGGATCCCCAAAGCAACCTTGGCCGCTATCATCATCACCGCAGTTTGGCCGCTGATGTCATCACCCAGAGTCTTCTACGGGTACTGGAAGACATCACTCGCCGACTTCATCTCTTCCATGATTGCATTTTGGGTGTCTCTGTTTGTTTCAACTGAGCTGGGCATTGCATCAGCTGTGGGGTTCAACATTCTATATGTCCTGCTCCGACAAGTCTTCGCAACTGTCCGGTCCCTGCCAGATCCCCAAAGCTCGACCAGCTCTGAACTTCCGCTTCCCCTTTCGGTTCCTCATGGCGATATCCCCTCGCATGTCAACCTGCCTCCGGATGTCCACGTTTTCGCCTTCACTGACAGCCTCTTCTTCCCAAATGCGTACCACGCCAAACATGCCATCATCGACACTGTGAAGACATTGCATGTCCCAATCTTCAATGGCAGTTGTGGCCTGGAGCAGGAACGACAGTGGTCAGTGACCGGGGAGAAGAGAATTGCCAAGCTGAGGAGACAAGCGGGCATTACTGGTGGCACACATTTGCCTCCGATCGGCTTGCTAGTCCTCGATTTTGGGCGAACCAACCATGTTGATGTCACTGCCTGTACGCACATGAAGGCCATGGTTAAAGAGGTTAGAATGTACGGCGGTGCTTCTGTGGAGGTGAGATTTGCCAACATGTCAGAATATGTCCGCCAACGCTTCGAAAGAGCTGGGTGGACGTTGGTGGACGGCTGGCCGGCCGGATCTGATGGAGGATCGCAAGATGGGAACAAGGTTACTCGAGTGTTTGACAGTCTTGTTGACGCAGTTGTGGCCCCTAGACAGCTGAGCACCAGACTTGGCACGTCGGGGAGTGAGAAGAGTAGTGGCAAGAGCGTCAAAGAAGGAAGAGAGAAAGTGAGCATGAGAGAACAAGTATGAACTGCACATAGGCGAGAGATTTGGTTGTTGTTTTCTGACTGGTCAAACACTGGAATATGAGATGTTCAGTGTGATTAACCTGGTCTAGAGAACCAGTTACAGAAGCTTTCAGAAGTTGCGGTTACCACTGGGCGTTGCTGTTAGTAATTAAATTAGGAACAACTCTTGATCACAAAGCTACATAGTATTCGGTATGAAAGGCTTCCGTCCAGGCTAAACCATGCTGTTTGCAATATTGTGATGCTGATAAGCTGACCCATAGATATACTCCATTTCCAGGGCAATGGTTAGTTAGCAGTCGGCAACCGCTAAGTCGATTTGTTCAGTTACAGATGCCACTACGTCGGTACGCCTGGGGTGAAAGTTGACTTTCACCAAAGTGCCTAGCCGAAATTGTGGGCTCTTTTGCGCGGCCAGAGAGGGCACTTTGTAGTGACCGACCCTGGTTATGTGGTTTTATGGGCAAGCTCGTTTCCGGTTTGCTGTGGTTTGGAATTGCAAGGCGTGTACTAATACAGCGCCATTTTGAAGCATGTTCGTGACCCTCAACCAAATGGTAGCCGTGTGAACCTGCCCCAGCAGCTACACGAGAGCTTGAGAAAGAGGAGCATGTCTCTCCCCTACCAGACGTTTCTCTCTCCGCCGGTAGTAAGTTTGCTTGTAGAAAGACCTTTATTGATAATTGATCTTTCAACTCGGAGGGGGGCTTTCCGTGGATGCCATGCTCTCCGGGGTCGGGGGTGCTTCCACCGGTCTGAGGGGAAGTCCTGGCCCAGCAAATGGATTCGGGCTGACTGGCAGCCCATCACGGCCAATAAGCATAGAGGGGAAGCGAAGCTCGACCTAAATGTGGCGCTTGTGGTCAGACCAGTACACTGCAAGACCTAAGACGGCAGCGTACTTACGTCGTTGACTATTTGAGCATATTTTAGCCCAATATTTTCTGTGATCACCTTTAATCTCCCCTTGGCCCACAACCGCTGTTCCTCGGTTGTGATGTCGTGGTTTTTGACACAGGTTAATGGCCACAGGACGAGAAAGGCAGGGAGCGCTTTAAGGGGACCTTCGTCACCACAAGCGAAGCCGGAAATACCTGAGCTTGTGTTGAAACCGTCTTTATGCTTCGTGTGCCAGCCGAAATGATAAGGCACCGAGGCTAGAATCTCTGAAATAGTCTCCTCACATATACTTTTAGAGGTACGGTATCCCGGGGTCGTGCGATAGTCAATGGGAGAACAACAGTACGCCGTCAAGCGGATACTGAGCGCTGCCAACAGCAACCGAGAGACCCTTGAAATGTTCCAGGCACTAGCCGTGACAAAGTCGGGGTATATGTCAACGCGGCCTGGGAACACATCCACTTTGGCGTAGTCTCCACCCTTGGACAGGCCTATGTTGTCCTCATAGACCCAGCACAAGGTCTGAAAGCAGAACTGTCTTGGAACTGAGGCTTGCCAGCTCATGATTTCGCGATCTAGGGCCTCTACTTTCTGGATGAGCCGGTAAATTTGCTCCAGGGACTGAGGGGACCTGGCTTGCCCTACTAGCAAGTGGTTCGATTCTGTTCGGAGGTCTGTATATTTGAGTGCGAGATGCTGAGATGTGGCAAGCAGCGTGTTGTTTTCAACACCACTTGACATCCACCAGTTTGTACCAAAGGGAATCGGCATGCCCGAGGACAGTGTCCGTGAGACCTAGTCCTCTGTTAGTTCCACGCTTTGGTGACTTGTCGATTCAATTGGGCTTTACCAGCTGGTGCCGAACTGCTGAGAACAGCAGGGCCCCTGTTTTTGTTCGGCAGATGTCATCGCGGCCTCGCGACTTAATGATGTTGACGGCGCCATCGATATGCGAGCGCCACGCTAGCATGCGACTTTCTCTGTTGGCAGTGATACTCTGCTCATGTTAGCATAGACCTATGTCTTCCCGATAGTCTTGAGCCGTCCGGAGTCTGCTAATGGCGTACCTCATATAAAGACAACAGGAGCACCGTAGCTAACGTGGCGTGGGCGGTGGCTTTGGTGGGGTGGCCGAGGGCTTTATAAGTCCCCCCGAGCGCAAGTGTATGCTCTTTGAGAGATAGCTGAGCAAGGTCAAAACTGTCGGATCGGTTGTGGTGGCTGAGAAGTGCGAATGCGCAGGCGTTGAAGGCGTAGCGCAGGGAACTCTCGGCTGGTTCTGATTCAATGAGTGGAATAAGATACTCCATGAACCCGTGCGGGGTACTCTCAGTCAGGGGCACGAGGATAAAGTTGGAGGCAAAGTAGCACGATGCTCGCTGTGCAAGAGGTACTGTTAACACCGGGGATGGGCTCGCGCTATCCGAGCCCCATGACTGAGGTTCTTCCTGCACAAAGACAAGAGCGCGAGCGCTGTATTCGGCAGCGTCGGCGAGCGGTGGAGGCGGTGATGTGCTTTGCGCGTTGCGCAAACGATGAACGGTGGATTTGGTCTGGTCTCGGTGGACGATCTCGAACTCGGGCCGGTAACCACCACACTCTCTTCGGGACTTCTCACAGCGTTTGCAGGTAGGCTTCTCCTCGTCACACTGGAGATTGGGGGTTGCATCGGCAGTTGGTCAGCACTGGACTTGTGGCAGACAAGTAGGTATATTCACGGTACCAAGGTCCATTATTTACCTTTATACGACGCTGTCGACATGTGCGGCACCCTCTCGAGGGCTTCCCGCCATAGACCATTTCGAATCCTATGCAAAGCCGACATGTAATGGGAAATCGAAAGTAACTGTGTCAAAATACCGATGGCTAAGTCCAAAAATATCATCCGAGACCAGACGCGATGCTGGGATTCCACGCCGGATTGGTAATGGTGGAACTTCTGCGGGGTTCTTCAGCGGCGAGCAAGACGAGGGGACGCTGCCAAGGGAATAGTTTCCCCTACCTCTTCGGTTGAAGTCCCACCAATCTCAGGCATGATCCCGACTGGCACAGGCCGTCGGCAAGCCCAACCGAAATGTTTGACTGTCTGGTCTGAGGTTGCCAGGGGTTCTTTTTTTTTTTGGCCACATGCAAGAGGGGCCAGCCCCCTTTCAAGTCAGCGTGTCAATAGGATCACCACTGACAGTTACAAATCTCAGTCGACTGCATGCGCTGTTCAAAATATCAATTCCTCAATTTTGTTAGAATCGTGTCAACTAACCAGTTTGCCGCTGAGAATAAGGCCCTTACTTTCCAATTCTTCCTCGACACCATCCCCTTGTTCCCCTCCAGCTCCGCATTCCCAGGGTTTTCACACCTCTTAGACCAAGCACTTGCGATCCACGTTGATACTGCCGTACCTACACAGTAACCACTGGAAGGATTCTCGTGTCCATAGCTCTGCGGTCAAATATTTTGAAGTCCAGCACATCTTTGAACTGGTCCCGAACTTTCTCCAGCTGTGTCTGGGCCTGTTGCATCCTCTCGGGTGACGATTCCACCAGAGTCCGCACATTGAGCATCCAGTACGGGGCGTAGGGCTCTCGAGCCGAGAGATTCATGACTTTGTCAGAAGGCAAGGAGTCCTCAGCGATCCAGGTCCGGATCAGGGCAAACTCAGTAAAGTAATCTCTCTGCCACCAGTGGTATGATTCTTCAAAAATGTTGGACACTCGCCTGCAGATATGAACAGTTAGTTGAAAGAAAACCGACAGGGTTGAAGGCTTGGACATGCGTAAACTTGTTGTCGGCCAGTATTTTTTCCAGTCCGAGATCAATGATTTCAACTGTTCTTCGCTGCGTCATGTAAGGAGGTAATCGTTGGCTGGGAGGATCGGGAAGCTCCGTCCACCGGAGAAGACGAGGTCTGTCAGCAGGAATGCTCACTGCTTCTCTGCTTGTGAAAGGTCATCGAGTTAGCAGTGCTTTGAGAGCATGTGCGTTCTTGAAAAAATACCCACCCCTTCTTGGCACCCTCGACTTCACTGTCAGTGAGGCGTGTGCGCACTTGGATGGTGCAGGGTTGCTTGGTTAGGATCTGATGCAGTTCGTTCCAGTGTGAAGCATTTGTGTGTCGCTCTTTCTGGAGTTCTTTGATAGTCGAGATGCCTTTCACTGCTGGGCTGGGCTCAAAGTGTTGAACACGCGTGAATTGATGTCGCTCATGCATCTCGGTAAAGCCGCCAAGTAGAGCCAGTATCTTTGGAACTTCATGCTCTTTGATGACAGACGAGAGGAGTAGCTCGTGCATGATGATTTAGAGGTGAGGTCGTGGGCCACAGCTCGAACCGAGTAAGAGGGTTTGAGAATAAGTTTGTCAGCCAACTCGATCAAAGGTTCCGTGAGAATTTAGAAAATATTGCCGTCGGAGTTGGAATAAGGGTTTGTTTATAAATAGGGCCTGCAGGTGAATATGAAGCAGGAAGGAAATCAGTGGACGCTACCGTAGCCAAGTAGCAAATTGTGGCTGGAGTGAGGAAGCTACCCCACCTAACCAGGCATCTTGTGATAACCCTAACCCTGGTTATTATTCTGGGTCTCTGCACCATTCCGACACCTCTCTGATCAGAGGAATGGGTCTTGGTCGATTCTCTAGACTAAAGAAAGCAAGCCTTGAAAGGAATGTACGCATGTAATTTGGGAGCTTAACTGCTTACCCAAGCAAATTGGTGCTGTCAATACCAACCCCCAGATTCAGGTGACCGATGGACGCCTTTGTTGCCTGGAGGCTCTTGCATTCTCCCCACTTAAAATTCATCCAGTACTCTCCTATTCACCACCAACCAACCCATTTCGGTCTGTGACGACTTTCCGAACACAACAATCTCAGAGATCCCTTTGACAACTAGAAGACGCGCCAGTACCTGATCTTGCCTCCTGTCCACAGACCTGAAACCACTGCAATGCCACCTTCGCAGCTCGCAACCCTACCCATCGCAGCCAATGCTTTTGTTACCCTCTTTGTTGGCTTTGGAATCAATGCGATACTGCGTCCCGAACATGCACTCACTTTCTTCGAGTGGACCCTTCCCGCCAACATCGCCGACGCCGAGACAGTCAGCAGCTTGACAGCCATCTACGGAGTCCGTGACATCTTCATGGGCCTTGCTCTCTACTCAGCTGCCATCTGGGGCACTAAGAAATCTTTGGGCTGGACTTTGATTGCGGCGAGCGCCGTCGCCTTTGCTGATGGCTGTATTTGCTACACCCACGGGCAGGGACATGGAGATCATTGGGGATATGCACCGTTACTCACGATAGTTGGCACGCTGCTGACTGGTCTATTTGACTGAGAGGGTTGCTCATAGTGCCTGGTGGATGATGGAGTGGCTGATCTGATATGTACCAAGTTCATCAGCTGGTTGAAACACAGGCTCTTTGCCCCTTGACATAAACTTCAACAATATTCCTGTCATCCCCAGTCATGATGAACTTTTCAAACACCGTCTCCAGTGTGTCATCCTCTTCCACCATTGTCATGATTCCTTGGTCGGCTCCTTTGGTGCCAATGATCAGTCCATCAAAATCCTTTCCGGCCTCGAAACTTCCAATCTTGTCTTCGAGGCAGCAGACTGCAGCTCCTCCCAGGGTTGCCAGGTAAAAGACCTCGGCAATGCTTAGTCCCTTGTCCTTACCTCCAGACATCACCTCTCTTGCGTTACTGGCGATCATAGCCTGCCGCATGGCATCCAACATGCTACTGGAAAACCCGCCACCACTATCCGTGCCAAGCCCAACCTTGATCTTTTTATCCAAGAGCTCCCTTACTGGGGCTGCCATAAACCCCCCTCCCACTGTCATGTTTGCTATCGGGCAGTGCGCCACTCCACAGCCCAACTTCTCAATTATTTCCAGTTCGTGCTCATCCATATAGCAGCAGTGCGCCAGTATCGTTCTCTTCCCTAGCAGCCCAAACTCCTGGTATAGATCTGCCTCGCTCCCACCAAACTGCGGGAACAGCCGCTGAGTCTCCTCCATCTCCTGCTTAGCCTCATTGAAGTGCGTTTGCACTGCCAGATCCTCGTTCTCGCTCCGAATGTCCCCCAGCCCTTTGAGTGTTTCTTCGTCACAAGAGATGGCAAATCGAGGTGTGATGACATACTTTACCAACCTCCCTGCTGGATCTATGGCTCTGACATGTGATATGCACTCTCTGGTCTCCCTCAGCGAGTCCCCCGCACTTTTTTCCACGTAAAAGTCGGGCGAGTTGCGCGTCATGTTGCACTTTCCTACGTACGCCCTCTGCCTCTTTTGCAAGCAGATGTCAGCCAGTATCTTCGTCGCCTCAGCGTGTACAGAACCGAAGTAGCTCGCAGTGGTGATGCCTTGTCTCAAGAACCCCTCCACGCAGGCAGTGTAGATCTTGCGGGCATAGGCCGGATCGGAAAACTTGGCCTCGTTGGGAAAAGTGATCTTGGAGAGCCAGTCGAGGATGTGCATTCCCTGGCCTAGTCCTCGCTGAGCATACTGAGGGGCGTGGTTGTGGGTGTCGACAAAACCAGGTATGAGGAATTCGCCCAGGTTGAGGTGCGTGGTGTTGGTTCGGTCGAGGCAAAAAGGAAGGTGGTCGAGGGCTTGGTCTAGTTGTTCTGCCAAACCATCCGGCTCGAGCTTGACTAGTTTGTTTATCTTGCCTTGAGGATCAATAATCAGCAGGGCCAAGGGAGTAATCTCGAGCTTCGAGACCGAGAGAGAATGGATGACGGGCCCGACAAAAGCTCTTGCATGTCCCAGCGCGGCGGCCATGTCGTCTGCAGCAACTTGATTCTCTCACCAACTGAAAAGCGGAGAGCATGAAGTGGTCAGGAGAGAATGGGCGGATGTGAGATGCTTGATGAGACTGAGTCGTGTGGTGAAGCGGGGTAAGACACTCAAAATTGCAGGTTGCCTGACGTGGCAAGAGCAAGTGCCCACACGTTGTTGGGCACAAATCTGTTATTCTCAAGAGACATCACGGGCACCAAGCAGCGATCAGTAAAAGTAGGTACGAAGTGATCTGCCCGTTAACCCATGGACTACCTGGGTATCTACATACAGTTTCTATCCAATCTATATTCGCCATTACACATAAATGTAGCACAAGGGCCCACCTCCAATTCCAATCGTACTCATCACATCGCGAATTTCCAACACCCCCGCTGCAGGCCCAGCTACACCCAAGTCGAGCAAATCATCCAGTGTACCGTTCCTCGAGGGCGGAAAGTTGTTAAGCGTGATGGTGCCCCCAATAGCATTCGTCCTGGTCTCGGGGTGGAGATTCTGCCAGATCCACCACACACGATCGATCTGAGCATGATGCAGATAAAACGCCGGTTCACCGGGGCTGGCAAAGAGATCACCGCCCGGATCGCCGCCGATGGTGAAATGGCCTCCGGTGTGAACCCCGTAGAAACCGGTGGCAAAGTCACCTTGCATGCGGTTCTGGAAAGACAAAATGTCAGTGTAGTTGCTGATGAGGTCGTAGCTCTCAAAGTCAGTCGTCCAGTTGGAGCTGACCCATGATGAGATATCACGGCGGAGGCAGCGCGGGTTGTAGGCAAACAGGGACGATGCGGGAACGACGCCAGGTGCCGCGAGGGTTGGTGCAATTGGACCGAGGTTCACTGACATGTTGGCAAAGGGACCAGTGGTAACGCAACCGCCGCCAGAGCCAGGTGGAATACAATTGAGTCCCGTGGGCAAGCCGTCGGTGCAATTGTGAGGGACGTACTCGCCGTTCCCGCTCATTGAGGTGGAGGACCCGTCAAAAACAGGCGAGTTGAGAGGGTTGTGGGCATACTTGCCCCAGTTCCAGTAGGGGTGGTAGCCGTTGTAATTGCATTCGCTTCGCAAAGCCTGCTCGAATGCATAGGTAAAATACCGGTGCCATGATAGGAAGTTCGCAGTGCCATGGATGGAAAAGGTTTGGTTGATGTGAACGGCCACGAAGTCATCAAAGCGTGTCTTGGCCCCCGGAACCTCAAGGGGATCAAGGAGGGACGGGTGTTCCATGAGACATCTGACTGCGTTGGTGTACGCTTGCCTGTTTGCCGCAGAAAGTGATCCCCTGGCTCTTGATATCAGTGACTGATCGCACTGCGGATCGTAATGGGGTACTCACCATTCACGTCTAATAGCGACATTCTCTAAGGTACAGGTTGTGGCATCACGATTCTGGGCAGCGTGGAGGGTGAGCTTGCCGAGAGCTGCCGCAGCGAGGATATCTGTTTGAAGGGTCGGGCCGACCACGTAGCCTCCCGACGCCGCCGAAGTGCCGGCTACGGAGAGAATACTGACCAGTCCAAAAGACTTCAATGTCGCGTGCATGGTGAAGGCGGGCCAGTGAAGGACAGTGATGTGAGAGAGTTGGCACACGAAAAACTGACATCTCGGGAATGTTTTATACCGGCAACCAAGACCCCGGGACTCCCAGGAACCATGGTTGACCATCAGTTGGAAGCCAATGAGGGTCCATGAGGGCAGAGCCTTGGTATCTAAGGAGACTTCAGTGGCACCGACAAGACTTAGCTGGCCAACCAGAGACTAGTTGACCATGTTTGACGATGGAGTCACGTATCCAAGCACGATAGACTGGCGAGTGTACATTAGCCCCATGCTGTTGGTTGTTTGTGGTGTAACTCGAGAAAAGTCTTCCATGACATGTCCGAGTAAGCGGAGGAAGGCCATGAACTCACGAAGCTGCTTGAGGGTTAGCGTCTCCTTCGGGGTTGAGGGTGGATGCAAGTGCGACTGCACTGCAACCTAACGGCAGGCAGCGTATTGAGCCTTGGGGCCTTTTGAAAGGCGGTGGTTTTGATAGTACCAGGAATGTTTGTATGTGTTTCGGCCAAGAGCGGAAGAATAACCATGGTGCACTAGGGTGTAGTGGCTCGATTTTTGTTTTATTTGGATATGTGTCAACATGGTAATGGTATAAGGTGTGTCTCGGCAGTTGAGGACATTTTCGTTCTCACCCACCCAACCTTGGCATTGGCTGGGACAGGGTACCCGTAAATAGATGCATGATGCATGATGCTTGATTC